>NC_134881.1:45646460-45696460 GCF_041734735.1 Babylonia areolata | reverse complement strand
GTGAAGAGAAAGGTTTCTACAAAGTCATGAACATTTTACAGATGCATTCCAGCATATACAAACTCATGAACATTTTACAGATGCATTCCAACAAATACAAACTGATGAATAGGCAGTACTGTTTGCCTGGGCTGTTCTAGTCTTGTTACATGAACAAAGTTGTTTTTGTGAAGTTAAACTGAGCAGAAGAAAATATTTCTGGTTTTACTCAAAGAAATAGCGGCCCAGTTTTTTTGGATCAAGCTGGTAGTTATCAGTTTGTACCTGGCTGTCGAACCCACATGGTTGACACTGGCACACAGTGAACTGAATGGTTCATTCCATTTCCATACTTATAACATGACACTGGCTCACAGTGAACTGAATGGTTCATTCCATTTCCATACTTATAACATGACACTGGCTCACAGTGAACTGAATGGTTCATTCCATTTCCATACTTATAACATGACACTGGCTCACAGTGAACTGAATGGTTCATTCCATTTCCATACTTATAACATGACACTGGCTCACAGTGAACTGAATGGTTCATTCCATTCCCATACTTATAACATGACACTGGCACACAGTGAACTGAATGGTTCATTCCATTTCCATACTTCTAACATAACACTGGCTCACAGTGAATTGTTATCTGACATAAAGTTGTTACCTGACAAAGTTAATAACTGTCAAATATGGAGGAAGGTGGCAACGGGCGCAATAGCCGAGTGGTTAAAGCATTGGACTGTCAATCTGAGGGTCCCGGGTTCGAATCACGGTGACGGCGCCTGGTGGGTAAAGGGTGGAGATTTTTACAATCTCCCAGGTCAACATATGTGCAGACCTGCTAGTGCCTGAACCCCCTTCGTGTGTATATGCAAGCAGAAGATCAAATACGCACGTTAAAGATCCTGTAATCCATGTCAGCATTTGGTGGGTTATGGAAACAAGAACATACCCAGCATGCACACCCCCGAAAACGGAGTATGGCTGCCTACATGGCGGGGTAAAAACGGTCATACACGTAAAAGCTCACTCGTGTACATACGAGTGAACGCAGAAGAAGGAGGAGGAAGGTGGAAGAGTGGTTCAGATGTTTATCTGCCTGTGATGTTCTGGGTTCGAATCCTGGTCACACCTTTTCTCCCAAGTTTGACTGTAGTCACAACTACTTACTTAGCAATTTTTTTTTTTTCATTTATAATGTAGTATTCTTTATTTCTTTCTTATGCATGTTTGGTGCATATCTGTTATGCATATGTGGGTGTATGTGTGAATGTGTGTCTCCGTGTTTTACATTTATTTGCTTATTTATCATCATTGTTGTCTTTTTTATTTATTTATTTATTTATTATTATTTTATTACTACTTTTTTTTTATATTATATTCATTTATTTATTTATTTATGTACGCTTATAGTTGACTTCATCAAGTTTTTGCGCCTTATACATATTATTAGTAGTGGTAGTAGTTTGTTTTTTTTATGTATATATCTATTATTTGATCACCTCTTTTTTTTTCTTTTTTTTTCTCAAGGCCTGACTAAGCGCGTTGGGTTATGCTGCTGGTCAGGCATCCGCTTGGCAGATGTGGTGTAGCGTATATGGATTTGTCCGAACGCAGTGACGCCTCCTTGAGCTACTGAAACTGAAACTGACTGTAAAGTCAAACTGCCAAGTGTCTAGTTTTTCAAATCAGATGATAAAACCGAGGTCCATTGTACAGCACACACTTTACGCTTTGAAAAAGAACTTGAGGCAGTGTAAGTGTTGTCCCGCTGGTCAGACGGGCGCAATAGCCAAGTGGTTAAAGCGTTGGACTGTCAATCTGAGGGTCCCGGGTTCGAATCACGGTGACGGCACCTGGTGGGTAAAGGGTGGAGATTTTTATGATCTCCCAGGTCAACATATGTGCAGACCTGCTAGTGCCTGAACCCCCTTCGTGTGTATATGCAAGCAGAAGATCAGATACACACGTTAAAGATCCTGTAATCCATGTCAGCGTTCGGTGGGTTATGGAAACAAGAACATACCCAGCATGCACACCCCCGAAAACGGAGTATGGCTGCCTACATGGCGGGGTAAAAACGGTCATACACGTAAAAGCCCACTCGTGTGCATACGAGTGAACGCAGAAGAAGAAGAAGTACCACTGGTCAGGCATCTGCCTAGCAGATGTGGTGTGGCATAATCATGGCTTTGTTTGAATGCAGTGACACGTCCTTGAGAAAGTGAAACTGAACTGTACCAGCTCCACTTTCTCTTTAACCTTCAGTTTATTATAAACGCCATGTTCAGATGTACTTGTTATACATGATGTTTTTTTTTCTGTTCAGCTGGTTACATGATGATAATGATCCAATTGTTCCTGTTCAGATAAACATGATCAATACTCTAATAGTCGCAGTGGTAAGTTAATTTGATTTTTTTTTTCTTTTGAGTTTGCCTTGCTTGACTATTTCCCTGGTGGTAGTCATAGAATACTGGGTGTGGACAGTGGATGTTCATACAGGATGACTGACTGATTGTTGGATGGTTCTTGTGTATCTACTGTGTGTAGAAATCTGTGTCATGTTTCTTCTTCTTCACATGGCTTGGCACTGGCTGCCTGATGGCCCTGTCATATGTATTTTACAAGGATTCTTTCTGTGTGGAGAATCACTCCAGCCCTGTTTCAGGACCAGTCACTGTCAAGTGAATTATCTCCCTTTTTTCTTCATCCGCTTTCCACTCTCCTCAGAAGTTTATGAAATTTAATAAGTTCTTAATTGTAAAAATTCTTGATTCACGCTGGAATTTAATCGCTTCCTAAAAATTCTGACCTTACATTTTTATCAGTCCAGTTGGAATTTGATCAGCTACTTTCTATTTCCTCGTGGATCAAGTACAGGGACATGATTAAATAAATACTTGATGAATGGGTGTTTTTCATTAACATGAAATGTACACTCAGTGGTACAGGTCATCTCACACTGTGTATTTGGAAGGGCCATGATTGCAGACATTTTTTATTGATTTATTTGTGTTTTATCTGTTTTTCTGGCTCTCAAAGTTTTGCTTTTTTGCAGCGATATTTTTTCTTCCATTTTCTGTACATTATGAATGTGACTTGCATTTTTTTCCCTTTCATTTTAGATTTCTATCCATCTGATTGTACATATTTGTAGTCAGCTGTAGCAGTAGTGTGTGTGCATGCGTGCGTGTGTGTGTGTGTGTGTGTGTGTGTTTGTGTGTTTGCATTGTAGTGCATTTTACTGTCAGTGCATTTAAAGTAATGTTACAGCGCATTTTAGATTGCTAATTGGATATCATGTAATATAGATACTATCTGAGTTATCCTTTAACTATAGAACTGATTGAGTTACCAATAGCAGATCTGATTTGGAGGTTATCCTTCATACTGTAGAATAGCTGATTTGGAGGTCATCACATAACTGTAGATAGCAGTCACACTAACTGCAGAATAGCTGATTTGGAGGTTATCCATTTTAACTATGAATAGCTAATTGGAGTCATCCATAGACTGTAGAATAGTGATGAGGTCATCCACATAATGAAAGCTGATCTGAGTTAATCCGTGAGCTGATCTGGAGGTTATCCACTTAACTATAGAATAGCTGATTTGGAGGTTATCCACATAACTGTAGAATAGCTGATTTGGAGGTTATCCACATAACTGTAGAATAGCTGATTTGGAGGTCATCCACATAACTGTAGAATAGCTGATTTGGAGGTTATCAACATAACTATAGAACAGCTTATTTGGAGGTCATCCACATAACTGTAGGATAGCTGTGCCAAAAACTGTCTAATTCATGCTTTTGTGCAAGTAGTGTTTGGTAAATTTGATACCAGATTATGCTTCCATGTATGCAAGAATCATCTTGCAGCATGGTAAACCTTTGGAAAGTTCACTTTCACTCTCTGTGACTTTAAGATAATTGATTGTTGTAAGTTCCAGAAGAGGTTTGGATCTGTTTCAAACAGGCAATATGCTACAAGGAATAGTTAAGCAATTTGTAAAAATCTGTGATGGGTGCTACATTTTGTTTGTTCAAGTTAAATAGGAAGCATCATCATCAGAATCAGTGAAGCGTTGGACTTCTTAACGTCAGTGGTCAGGGTTCAAGCCTGCACTTCAGCAAAGTGCTGTGTACTTTGGGGAGATGCTTTACTGTGATTTCCCCACTCCATCAGGTGTGAATGTCTTCCTGACGCTGGTTGGGACAGGTTAAAATGGTGGGGGGAGAGGAGTGGGTTCTGCTGATCCCTGGACACAGTGGATATAACTTCACTGCCCCTATAGGTGTAAAGAGCCATCAGTCTGGTGCCTTCATGCAGACAAATACATGCTATGCTGATCCCTGGACACAGTGGATATAAATTCACTGCCCCTATAGGTGTAAAGAGCCATCAGTCTGGTGCCTTCATGCAGACAAATACATGCTATGCTGATCCCTGGACACAGTGGATATAAATTCACTGCCCCCATAGCTGTAGAAGTTTGTAGGTCTGATGCATTCATGCAGACAAATACATGCATGCACACTGTATATATCAGTACTGTGGAACATGAAACAAGTCGACAGTTGTGACATAACATTGTACATTTTGTCTCTGTTGTTTTCAGCGAAGAAGAAGACAGGTAGAGTAGTGTGAGCTTGATGCTTGATGTGTGTGGCTTTTTTCCCCTCACTTTTTTGGTCCCTGAACATCCACATGTTCCTGCTTTTCTTTTTTTGTGTTTAGTTCCCCATGTTTTCCTAATCTTCTGTGTGTGTGTGTGTGTGTGTGTGTGTGCACGCATGCATGTATGTTTCAAGTGTGCCTCCTTCCATTTGCTTAATTTTATATTTACATTTTTCTTTATTGATTAATATTGTGCATTTCTGTCCAAGTGCAGTTTGATTCCCTAAATATTGCAAGTTTGTTTTGTTTTATTATTTGTCATGTTTTTAAAATACTGTTTGCCATAATGTGCTATAACATAAACACTGTTTTAAACTTGACACATTGTGTTGATATTTTCATGTGCAGTTTCAATCCCTTGGTATATGTGGGTTCTTTAAATGAATGTCATTTCTTGAATATGATATTAGACCAGATGTGTGTATCTGTGTGTGCTTTTTCTTCTTCAGGTATGTGTGAGTGCAGGATTAATTGCGATTGCCTTAATTTTCTTTTTTACAAGACCGTTTTTGTGTCACTTCCATACTATTTAGTGTGGCTGTTGCTTGTTTTTACTTTTACCTGTGGCCATAATTATTATTTTGGGGGTGCTGGGTACATTTGTGTTTCTATAACGCACTGAACGGCAGGGTGGATAGGATTGTAGGCACTTCACCTAGTGTATTGGATCTTTTGCATATGATGTATTTACACACGAAAGGGATTAAGGTCTGGAATGTCTACACATATGTTGAGCTGGGAGATTGGAAAGATCTCCACCTTTCACCTACCAAGCAGCAATACTAGCATCAAACCCTCATGTTGGGGAAGTCTGATGCACTTGTGAACCATTCAGATGTTGTGCCCATCTCCCATTTCTGTTGATACCTCCCCCCCCTCCCCCAGTGTTGTTGCACTTGTGGTTGGTGGTCCAAGTGTGCTGAACCAGGTTTTCCACGTGTAAAGTTCTTTCAAGCTGACATAAGGCATAAGGACAGATGAATGTGGGGCTGTATATTTGGTTTGTTAAACTACATAAGTTAACTGCTAAGCAATGACATTCCCCCTCTGAGTCCCCATCCTGTCCAGTGTGTGCTGATGTATAGGTGTGCTTTCAGGTACAGCGTCTGTTTCACAACGTTGTCATGTATAGCATACCAGTATCTCTTGCTTTTTCAACCACACATCATATTATATGTTATGTGTGTGAGTGTGTGTATAGAAATTTGCAGTGGCACCCTGATACATGTTTTTTGTTGAGTTTGGCCTTGGTGTCTCTGAGACAGCAGATTGTTGTATGTACATCGCTATCTGTATGTGTGTGTATGTATGTGTCTGCGTGTTTGTCGTGTGCATTTGCATGCTTGTGTCAGCATGTGCGCATGCGTGGGTTTGCCGAGCATGGATCATTTTCATCCTGTTTTATTTCAGTCATATGCCTTTTTCCCCCCCTTCACTACATCTTAATGTATTTACATGTCTATTTTGCCTCATTATTTTATTTCATGTTGGTTCGTTGAATACAAACCCAAGATAAGCTCTCCAGGCCAGATCAGCACTCTCATTGTTTTTTCATTTTTGTTAGTTGAACGCAAACCCAGAACAAGGTCGCAAGGCCAGGTCAGCAGGTTGAGTTCATGCAAATGTCAGGCATCAGACTTTTTCTTGTTGTTTTTTTGTTTTTACAGCAGATATGGAGCATTGTATATGGATCTGTCCACAGGCTGACACCTTGAAACTAGATAATTATGGAGATTGTCCTCTTTGGCATCGTGTTCTTGGTTGTTACCTTGCTAAATTTTATTAGTTAGAGTAGCATTTCTCTAACTCCTGCACATACAGCGGTCTGGTTTGAGAGAAATAGTGGTCATGAATGATTCATGTACTTTGTCATGTAAAGCGCTGGCCCTCAGCTCATAGAGAAAGGGTGCTATATAAATGTACATTATTGTTATTATTTATTGTGTTCTTGGTGAGGTGTGGATAGGGTTAAAGTAAACTGCTGAGAGGCATATGATTGTGTGAAAAATTGGGGTTGGGGGTAGGGGTTTGGCCCTGTATGAGCTGTCTACAGTAATTTCTGTCCAGCACAGCAGCTGTCTATCCTCTTGGGTCTCTTGACGCCACTATCGATTTGTGTGAAACAGCCCTGCCATGTCAGCTCCAACCTAAATGGATACAGCTATTTCAAAACATACTTCCAAGTGTTTCCATTCAACAAATATTTTTTGTCGTCGTTGACTGCAAACTGTTTATGTATTAAATGTGTTGGGTTACGCTGCTGGTCAGGCATCTGCTTAGCAGATGTGGTGTAGCGGGTATGGATTTGTCTGAACACAGTGATGCCTCATTCAGTGGCTTAACTGAACTAATATGTATGTCTTACACTTGCATGTTCATACTCATTTTTATATTTTCTTGTTTTTCGTGTTTCGTTTACATTATCTATAGTGTCATGACATATCTTTGTACATGTCCACACTGCTAATCCCTGGTTGAGTTCCTGTTTTGAGAGGTGATTGTTCACGACTCTACTTTCAGTGTGTATACAATACAAATGACCCGTTTGTACGGGATTGTTCACAACTCGATATATATTCAGTGTGTAAAGAAACCAGTGTGTATACAGTAGAAACAACCTGTTCGTGTGAACAACAGAAATGACGTGTGTGGTGGTGCTGTCAGCAGGCTACAGTGGAGCAGTGACAAAGGGCCGTAGCAAATCCAGCACAGACAACGGCGTCACCAACACCGCCTTCACCACCACCTCCATGGACTCTGGTCAGTACAAATGGCACAGTGCTTGGCCTGGCCCACTTTGTTGACACACACACACTGATAATGAATGAGGCCAGGCCTGTTCCGATGACACAAAGTGATACTGATGTACATTCATGTTTACATTGCTCTCACCCAGCATGTGGAATGAATCAGGTTGGCACACAGTTCAGTGTGATGATCAATGCATAAATTGTATTTGTCGTTCAGAACATGAAGTTCTCTGTGTTTCTGTACAAGCCTGTGCTTCTTTGTATGATGGGAGCAAAGTATGGGATTTATGGTATGGTATGGTATGGTTCCCAGCATCTCCCAGGTTGACATGTGGAGACCTGCATGCAGTGCTGTTGGGACATTCAGGTGTAGAAGGAAATACACATTAAAGAGTGATTAGGATGGGAGGAGACAGACTGCAGTGGAAAAGGAAGGGAGAGAACAGTAGAAGAAGGGAGGAAAGTTCCAGGGGGAAAAAAAAGACAGTAGAAGAAGGGAGGAAAGTTCCAGTGAAAAAGAAAAAAAGACAGTAGAAGGAGGGAGGAGACTTCCTGTGAAAAAGAAAAAGGACAGTAGAAGGGAGGAGACTTCCTGTGGAAAAGAAAAAAGACAGTAGAAGCAGGGAGGAGACTTCCTGTGAAAGAGAAAAAAGACAGTAGAAGCAGGGAGGAGACTTCCTGTGGAAAAGAAGAAAGACAGTAGAAGGGAGGAAAAAGACAGTAGGAGGAAGGAGATCAAGAAATCAGAATGACGGAAGTGTGAGCCACTGAAGGAGGCCCCATTGTTGGACAGGAGACACCATTTGACAGGGACATCACAAGGGGGGTCCTCGGTTCTTTTTTTTAAAAAATTTCTGATTAATTGATCACACTGTCCGTCTCATTTCCAAATAACTGCACCAGGGATAATATTTCGACCTTTGTGGTTTCATTTACTGTTGTGAACCCAGTGGGTCTCCATACTGGTCCTCCAGGTCAGAGGTGGGGGAACCCTCCTGTTCCGGGTTCTCTCACCACAGGGCATGTTCTTCCCCTCATCCCTCACCAACCTGCCCTGTGTAGAGAGAGAACCCTGTGTCCTGTCCTCTGTGAGGGATGAGAACAACCTGCCCTGTGGAGAGAGAACCATTTGTCCTGTCCTCTGTGAGGGATGAGAACAACCTGCCCTGTGGAGAGAGAACCCTTTGTCCTGACCTCTGTGAGGGATGAGAACAACCTGCCCTGTGGAGAGAGAACCCTCTGTCCTGTCCTCTGTGAGGGATGAGGTGAACAACCTGCCCTGTGGAGAGAGAACCCCAAACAGGAGGGTTCCATAACTCTCTGACCTGGAGGACTAGTAAGCACAGAGCTCCCAGGGAGAACCCCAAGGTGAGGGTGGTTCCCACCCGACCTCCCAAACCTGGAGGACCTCATCCTTTCCCTGACTGGGGCAGACAACCCTCAGATGTAAAGGTGTGTCATGGGGAGAGAATCCCCATGTTTTGGGCAGAAAAGAAGAATCTCAAGGTCAGGATCTTTTCCCCCCCGACATGAAAGTTGTGGGGATATCTGGAATGCATGAATAAGATCTTGGTTATTTGACACATACACACACACTAAAATAGATCAGTTCAAAGCAAGCAAACTTGTTGCCACTAATTATGAAAATGTTTTCAGTGTTCAAGCCATCCCAGAACTGAAATAGATTTTCCTCTTCTGGAACATCTGAATTTATGCTTTAGTTGTCAAAGTTCAACCAAAGTAACCTTTTTTTTCTTTTGAACAAACTACTGCTGTTTCTCACAATGCTGTTGTCAATTAATTGCAGAAGGGGCTTTTGGCAGTGAGCATGACAACTCCTCGTCTGGTAAAGCCAACAAGAATGAGAACCAGAGTACCCCCACAGCTGCCATCCAGTCTAATGAAATTCACATCAAGCTGACGGAACCTGAATACCAAAACCAGACCTGGGACAATGCCCAGCCTGCACCCAGCTCTGATGCTCCAGCCACAGCACCAAGCGGGTCCCAGCAGAGTTCCAGTGACCCACAGCCCCTGCCCCAGGAGGGAAGGAGCCTGAAGCCTGGTGGGGCAGAGAACCCTGCAGCCAGCCCCCGCTCCCTGCACTTCAAAGCAGGCTACACTCTCTCCAACACCTCCACCCACAGCACACAGTCACAGTCAGACGCTGACGGTGACCACCAGCCATCTGTGGCAGAGCTGATCAAAAAAATGAACAACACCAAATTGTGAACAACACCAGATTATGAAGTCTGGATATGTCTGTGGCAGAGCTGATCAAGAAAATGAACATCACCAGATTGTGAAGTCCGGACATGTTCAGGTCTGATGCAGAAAGGGACAGTGGCTTCAATGTGGAGGGTTCACCAAGTATTGGGACAGTGGGTTCAATGTGGAGAGTTCACCAAGTGTTGGGACAGTGGCTTCAATGTGGAGGGTTCACCAAGTGTTGGGACAGTGGTTTCAATGTGGAGGGTTCACCAAGTGTTGGGACAGTGGCTTCAATGTGGAGGGTTCACCAAGTGTTGGGACAGTGGCTTCAATGTGGAGGGTTCACCAAGTGTTGGGACAGTGGCTTCAGTGTGGAGGGTTCACCAAGTGTTGGGACAGTGGCTTCAGTGTGGAGGGTTCACCAATTCTACGCAATGTTCCCAACACACCTGATCATGTCCTTCACAACAAAGATCCATTTGCATTTACCTGTTGGGCAGTGGGAGGGAAGCTTGAACAGCCTCTAATGTTTTTTGCTTGCAATCAAACAAGGGCAGGAAAGCTTACAAGACCTGCTGAAAAAAACCAAAAAACAACTATGTATATACTGACATATGTACAATCTTATACTTTGTTTACAGGTCAGTTTTGCTCAAACGTGTTTGTGAGATTTAATGTATGTAAACCTGTGGGTACTGTACAATTTTTTTTTTCTTCTAATTGATGTATCAATGATTCTTTCCTTGCACCCATTCGAAAGATGAAAATGTTGACAAACTTTGCTGCCAAGTGCCTGGCACAGAGAATGGACCCAGGGTCTCTGCTCAAGAGAGCGATACAAAGGGGGTGGGGGTGGGGTGGGGGGACATACAAGTCAATACTACCCAGGTCTCTGCTCAAGACAGCTATACAGGAGGGGGTGGGGGCTGGGGGAGGGGACGGGACATCTCCACACACACAGTGTGGTTACCGTTAGTCCCATGTCTAACCTGAATCATGCTGTCTGTACCCTGCTGACTGTTAAGGGACCGTAGACCCATGTGCACTGGCCATGATTTGAGCAGTTTCACCCAGACCAGTAATTCCTTCTAATATGCTGCATTTCTTATGGACACCTTTCTGTGACGTACCCCACTCTTGCTTCGTCTTACAACAGACCGGGTCCTTGGAGGTTCAAACCAGAGACTGCTTTGAAGCGAATGGGAAAAAAGATAACTATAAAGGAAAATGCTTGATTTAGTGTCAGATGGCATTGCAACACCCAGCACAGTGAGTAAAACAGATAGGGAAATGCATTGTCAGACCTACTGCCGTCTTGCCATCTGAAACAGAAAGAACCTAAAGCCAGCACCAGGAGTTAAAAGGTGAATGTTACAAATGATGTAAATAGCACAAAGTTGTTTTGCTGGTCTTACTGCTGATAATATCAGGATTCACTGCTATATCTGGATTCTGTATTAACTTTACTCCTTCATTTGTACAAAATCATGAATAAACTTCTTCTTTTTTTTCTTTTTTTTTTTTATCTCTTCTTCCCAGTTTGTCGGAGTGTGGATGCCTACATGGTGGGGTAAATAAATAAAATGGTCATACACTTAAACTGTCAGTCTGTTTGAGTGTGTATGTGTGCGTGTGCCTGAAATCTGATTGAATGACACAGGAAACAAATTATGAGCGTCCAAATGCAGCTGTGATTTGGCTCTACCCAGGTAGAGCTGTATGTACAGCCACCTTTAACTCACAGCATACCGCCATCTTTAACTCACTTCACACAGCCAGCCATCTTTAACTCACTACATACAGCCAGCCATCTTTAACTCACTTCATACAGCCTGTTGTGCAAATGACACCGTGTATCTGTAAAGAGCTTAGAGCTTGGTCTCCAACCGAGGATAGGCGCTATGTAAGTATCCATATCATTCATTCATTCATCCAACAAAAAAGACCCACAGAACACAGACTGCAAAGACTTTCTCTCTCTTTTCAAAAACTGCAGTTTGTGTCACAAATTGTTGATTCTGTATTGTCATCAATGCCTCAGATTATGAGTCGGAATGTGCAACAACTTCTCACTTTCCACCATTCTTCAAACAACACACACATTATTTTACATCATCACTCTCACTTTCCACCATTCTTCAAACAACACACACATTATTTTACATCATCACTCTTACTTTCCACCATTCTTCAAACAATACACACATTATTTTACATCATCACTCTTACTTTCCACCATTCTTCAAACAATACACACATTGTTTTACATCATCACTCTCACTTTCCACCATTCTTCAAACAATACACACATTATTTTACATCATCACTCTTACTTTCCACCATTCTTCAAACGATACACACATTATTTTATATCACACTTTCCACCATTCTTCAAACAATACACACATCATTTTACATCATCACTCTCACTTTCCACCATTCTTCAAACAATAAACACATTGTTTTACAACATCACTCTCACTTTCCACCATTCTTCAAACAATACACACATTGTTATACATCACCACTCTCACTTTCCACCATTCTTCAAACAATACACACATTGTTTTACATCATCACTCTTACTTTCCACCATTCTTCAAACAATACACACATTATTTTACATCATCACTCTTACTTTCCACCATTCTTCAAACAATACACACATTGTTTTACATCATCATTCTCACTTTCCACCATTCTTCAAACAATACACACATTATTTTACATCATCACTCTTACTTTCCACCATTCTTCAAACGATACACACATTATTTTATATCACACTTTCCACCATTCTTCAAACAATACACACATCATTTTACATCATCACTCTCACTTTCCACCATTCTTCAAACAATAAACACATTGTTTTACAACATCACTCTCACTTTCCACCATTCTTCAAACAATACACACATTGTTATACATCACCACTCTCACTTTCCACCATTCTTCAAACAATACACACATTGTTTTACATCATCACTCTCACTTTCCACCATTCTTCAAAAAATACACACATCATTTTACATCATCACTCTCACTTTCCACCATTCTTCAAACAATACACTCATTATTTTACATCATCACTCTCACTTTCCACCATTCTTCAAACAATACACACATTATTTTACATCATCACTCTCACTTTCCACCATTCTTCAAACAATACATACATTATTTTATATCACACTTTCCACCATTCTTCAAACAATACACACATTGTTTTACAACATCACTCACTTTCCACCATTCTTTAAAAAAAAAAAAACATTTTACATCATCACTCTCACTTTCACCATTCTTCAAACAATACACACATTGTTTTACATCATCACTCTCACTTTCCACCATTCTTCAAAAAATACACACATCATTTTACATCATCACTCTCACTTTCCACCATTCTTCAAACAATACACTCATTATTTTACATCATCACTCTCACTTTCCACCATTCTTCAAACAATACACACATTATTTTACATCATCACTCTCACTTTCCACCATTCTTCAAACAATACATACATTATTTTATATCACACTTTCCACCATTCTTCAAACAATACACACATTGTTTTACATCATCACTCTCACTTTCACCATTCTTCAAACAATACACACATTGTTTTACAACATCACTCACTTTCCACCATTCTTAAAATAAAATAAAACCATTCTTCAAACAATTTACACATATTACCACTGTCTATGCCCAGGCAGACACACAGCATTATTCTCACTTTACACCTTTCTTATGACAACACCCTCATTTCAGCACCCTAAGTCTCTCTAAGCCCTCTTGGTGCCCAGAAAGTTCACAACTGTTCCACACTTAGTTTCCACCATTCTCTGCACGATGCACAACTGGTTTTGTAGCATGCTTAATTCAGCATTTAAACACAACTTTTACAGCCCACACACAAACATTGTGCATCATTTCATGACTAATATCAATGGTAAATCTTTTTTTTTTTTTTTTTTTTTTTTTTGGCATCAGGAATATTTCAAGATGTATTTTCCTGTTGTTCAGAGGGAGTGGACTGTGATGTTGAGAGGGAATGGGTTGTGTAAACTGTGGGTGGGCACAATATTCTGTACGTGCCAACAGCTTTCATACAGTTCGATACCATTCCCTTTCCCAAACCTCCCATGCCAAAACTTTCGAAGACAACTCCTGGAAACCACATCCTCAGCTTTTCTCTCGATCTGAACACAGCAGTGGAATGGGGGAAAGCACAGAGGCAGGGGCAATCAGTGTGTGTCAGCAAAACCTTCAGACGACTCCAGGAAACCACACTCAGTTTTTCTCTCTCTCTGTGAGCATGGCCGTGGAGTGGGGAAAAGCAGAGGGGCAGGGGGTATCACTGTGTGTTTGCGGCAGGGTCGTGGTCATGACAGGGGGGATCACTGCATGTTTGCGGCAGGGTTGTGGTCATGACAGGGGGATCACTGTGTGTTGGCAGCAGGGTCATGGTCTCGGTAGGTCTTGGTCATGATGAAAAAGTCCCGGAGCAGCTTGAAGACGGTGTAGAAGTTGCAGAAGAGCATGAGGGCCAGGCTCAGCACGTGGCTCCAGTGACTGCTCTGCACCAGGCGGAAAAACTGGTACAGCACCAGGATCCCCGCCAGACCCAGCAACCACGTCATCACGTGTAGAGGCTGGTGGAACAGGAACTGTCACACACACACACACATGCGCATGAACATAAACACACATGCATTCATACACATGCACACTCACACACAAACATGCACGCACACACACAACTTTTTTTTCCATTTTCATTCATTTTTGCCGAACTGACTAACCAGTCACAATGCAAGGCCCCATCTAACAGCACCTCTATAATATAGCATGCTCAAGCTACCCACAAGTATTAATCCTCACCCAATGCCCCCCACCGCCTCCCCACCAAACAAAACAGAAAATACCCATGGCCACACCATTATGATCATGTAGACATCAGCTTAAACAGGAGGAGAAAGAAGAAAAAGGGCATTCAAAGACCTACAGGCAACAGACTGAAAATACACCAACAGGTAAATGTTGAACGTTGTTTTTTATCCAATATTTATTCATACCATATATATATAGTATTAAATGTGCTTGGATGCACAGAGTAAGCACAATATAAATGTACATTATCATTATCATTAAAAAAATCATGGCCATGTACACATGTTAGTGTACAACCAGGACCCACTGACATAGAAGCGTATGTGCATGCTGTTCCCTGGCTCAGCAGTGACGTTGACCCCCTCAGCCTTGAAGAGACCACGCACATGTTTCACCAGTGCTCCCTGCGGCCACACCTGTAGCTCTGACCACCTGAAACACACAGTGCACACAACTCACCCATCTTTATCTCAAAACACAGCCATCTTAAGTCACAACATATAGCCATCTTTAACCCTTTGAGTCCGGACCACCGCTTTACTGGTGATAGAGAAAAATGACATAATGCCTAGCCACCGATTGAGCGGTGCGTAAACACGTGTGTCATGTTTTGCTATTGGTGGACTTATATTGAAGAGGCAATCAGGAAAACCGTAATATTCTGACGACAGCAAACGTAGTACCAACATGGTCGCGCCTTTTCACTGTGTTTCGTGCATGTGTTTTGGATAGAAAAGATTGATTTCAATATAAGTCAACCAATAGCAAAACACGACACAAGTGTTTATGCACCGCTCAACCGGTGGCTAGGCATTATGTCATTTTTCTCTACCACCGGTAAAGCGGTGGTCAGGGCACTCTTTTTATATCTGCCGTGACACATTAAATACCAAATATTTGCAAATTTTGGCTCAGGAGCTCAGGCAGAAGGGTTAAAATTGCTCAGGAACTCAGGGCTCAAAGGGTTAACATACAGCCATCTTTAACTTACAACATACAGCCATCAGCCATCTTTAACTCACAACATACAACCATCTTTAACTCACAACATATAGCCATCAGCCATCTTTAACTTACAACATACAGCCATCAGCCATCTTTAACTCACAACATACAACCATCTTTAACTCACAACATACAGCCATCAGCCATCTTTTAACTCACAACATACAACCATCTTTAATTCACAACATACAGCCATCAGCCATCTTGAACTCACAACATACAACCATCTTTAATTCACAACATACAGCCATCAGCCATCTTGAACTCACAACATACAGCCATCTTGAACTCACAACATACAACCATCAGCCATCTTGAACTCACAACATACAGCCATCAGCCATCTTGAACTCACAGCGTACAGCCACCTTGAACTCACAACAGACAGCCATCTTGAACTCACAACATACAGCCATCTTTCACTCATACTTGCGTGTGCAAGTGAGTGGCTGGACACCTGATTATGCAGTTACCCCTAAACCGTGGATATACCTGCGGTCGGAAGTGAAAGGCTTAAGCGGTTTTGGGGTAACTGCATAATCAGGTGTCCACCCACTCACTTGCATTTACCTCCCTTGCAAATAGTGACTGCCTTGATGAATGTTCAGAGCAATTTCTCGGCAAGTTTTGGCTTGATTTTGACAGTTTTTTGTGTTTTATCAAGTGAAAAGCTGTTGAGCACGTCAACATGGCTGCCAGAATGTGTATTACAGAAGAGGTGCATAAAATTTTGTTTGAAATCCTCCAGATGAAAGCTTCAAGCCAAAATATTGTTTACAAAATGTATGTATGCAGTGTGTGTGTGTGTGTGTGTGTAGTCACATTTTGGTGTGTGTATGTAACATAGATGTAATGTTTTATGTTAACAAAACGTTTTTGTAAAGCACCTAGAGCAGATTTCTGGATAGTGTGCTATATAAGTATCCATTATTATTATTATTATTATTACAATGAGTTTTAGTGTTGTAATATTGTTTGATAATGTTTGTGAGTGTTTGGGTGGGAATGTGTGCGTGTGGGGGTGTATGTAAGTGGTTATGTATAGTGTTTATGTTTAAAACAACATGATAGTACAGAAAACAACATAACTGCACTTGGTTGTTGTGTCTAATACATTTGCTAATATTTTTCTTCTTAAAAAAAAAAAAAAAAAAAAAAAAAAATTCTGTGTATCATTTTTTTATCTGAGTTATCTTCCCCTGGTTGGGAGTTATCTCATCCTGTCAACACTGAAATAATGATAATTATATTCTCAATTCATTTTCCTTCATGGAAACATACACTTTTACTTACTTTTGGGCATAACTTTAAGCAGCACAAAACAACCCTAACCCTCTTTCATTCCCTCTCTCTGGTGAAGGGGTTAGGTAAACTGCAGGAAAGATTGGGAATTCAGTTCAGAAATTTTCTGAATTCCAAAAGCAAGCTGAACGTTCCTCTTTTTTTCTCTCTTTCCCTAACACGAGGCAAGGGAAGGTGTGACACTGCAGAACACTGGAAGGAGACAGAGAAGAGCGGTTCATGTAACTTTCTGATGCATGACAGAAAAAAACCTGGTATGAACAGAAGTTGTTTGAAATATCGTGTTCCTGACACTGTGTAGCGTTTACAACATGCATTACAAACTTGCACAGCAAATGAAGGGTGTTTCTCATCACCATCATGAACTAAATTCAAAAACCAACATCCACAACTTATCAACAACAATAAGCAGCACGCTGAGACAGGCACCAACAGACCAGACAACACACACGCAAGCCACACAAGGCTTCTCCATTTGTATTTGTATTTCTTTTTATCACAACAGATTTCTCTGTGTGAAATTCGGGCTGCTCTCCCCAGGGAGAGCGCGTCGCTACACTACAGCACCACCCATTTTTTTTTGTATTTTTTCCTGCATGCAGTTTTATTTGTTTTTCCTATCGAAGTGGATTTTTCTACAGAATTTTGCCAGGAACAACCTTTTTGTTGCTGTGGGTTCTTTTATGTGCGCTAAGTGCATGCTGCACACGGGACCTCAGTTTATCGTCTCATCCGAATGACTAGCGTCCAGACCACCACTCAAGGTCTAGTGGAGGGGGAGAAAATATCCGTGGCTGAGCCGTGATTCGAACCAGCGCGCTCAGATTCTCTCGCTTCCTAGGCAGACGCGTTACCTCTAGGCCATCACTCCACTATATGCACTGTAACTCTCATGTTCACTGCTACACACAAAGTGGGGTTTTACAAGTAACATAGTTGTCACCCCAGCACACAGCCATCCACACCCACAGTGAGCGATGAGTTGGGGACGGAGGGAGCGGGACTCACGCGCTGTATGGGACGTGGACGTGCCTGCCCTCCACCCTCTGCCAGCGTCCCAGGTGGAGAGCACTGCGGTGCAGCAAGTCCAGGTATCGGGGCGACAGGAAGTGAGCCATCAGCATCAAGAAGGTGCTGAGCCACGTCAGACACACGTGCTGCCCCACCCACCACGTGTCGTAGTACAGCGTGTTCTGGAACCAACACCACCAACACTCATCTTACAGCATGTTCTGAAACATCCACCAATACTACTCACCTTTTCTCTTCAATAAACACCCACCAACATTCACCTTGTTTAATAAACATGCAGCATGTTCTGGAACATCCACCAACACTCACTGGAACATCCACCAACACTCACTTCCTGTTCAATAAACATACAACGCATTCTGGAACATCCACCAACAATCACTTTGAAACGAAACTAACAAGCGAATATTTTTTTCTTTTCAAATGAACATGTTTCATTGATTTAAGTCAAACCAACTGCACAAGGCCACAACAAGACTGAAAAAAGAAAACAAACAACTGCATCAACATCAGTCTTGTGGAACCTGAAAGAAAACATCCTGTAAGAGGAAAACAGGCACAAGTAGTCACATCCAAGCTCATACCCATGCCTTGTCTCAGGTGTTAAGCATTCCATCAATTTTTCAACAGAGGAATAAGAATAAAGCATTCACTCACACACATTAACAACTGCGCTAAAATAATAACCATACCTGATGATAATAAAGTCCATAAATAGACAAAACCACTGAATAATCAAAATGTACACAATCATCTGAAGAAGAAACCTAGGTGAGAAGGCCAACAAGGCAGACAATGATTCACAATAGAAGAGATGACAGAAACAAGTCATAAAAATAAGAAGGAAAAAAACATAGTACAAATAGAGCAATAGAAAAGATTAACAAAACAAACAAAAAAAAACCAAAAAAACAGAATTTACAGAAAACTTGAATGGGACCAAAGTGTTGGTCTACACAGAGGTAGTGATCCACACAAAGATCTGGATTTTTAAAGACCAAACCCCAAACATATTTTTGATAGGCGGAGTACAATATCTATCACATCAATAAATATTCAGTTACACTGACAATAATAATGAAAAAAAAAAGAAAAAAAAAGGATAAAAGTAAGAAAATAAAAGAAAACAGTAAAAGCACACCATGAAACTTAAAAATAAAGACAAATAATTATCCAATACTTATGTGGTTAGTATTCACACACACTCACACACACAAACCTATTAATAAAAACAAAAACAAAAGAGAGAGAGAGAGATTGAGAGAGAGAAAGAGAAAGAGAGAAAGAGAGACAGAGGGGGAGTATGGAAAAGCAGAGAATAACAGACAAGAGAAAACCACATAAGAAAAGAATGAAACCATTCTTCTAAGATACAATTCAACAAAGAGAACATAAACTGAAAAAAGGAACAAACTGTAAACAAGAAAATAAACATGTGTCTGAAATGTAAAGAATAAAAGGAAATTCAAAAGTTAAAAAAACAAAGGACTGCTGTGAATCTGTTGACATCAAGAACATGACAATGTTGACAAGCTGTTCATCACCATGTTTATGAACGTGACAATGTTGACAGGCTGTTCATCACCATGTTTATGAACGTGACAATGTTGACAGGCTGTTCATCACCATGTTTATGAACGTGACAATGTTGACAAGCTGTTCATCACCATGTTTTATGAACGTGACAATGTTTTACTCTTAAGAAGTGCACCACAGAGAAATACACAGTTATAAAGTGAAGAGTAATTAAACTTTCTTTTTACAGAACCACCAATATTAACTGACAAAGGTTTATGAACTGATAAGGGTGCAAGTAACCAAATGGCCAAAATTCAGAAAATCATGCTCACTTTAGTTAAAGTGGTTCATGGAAAAAAAAAAAGAAAAAAAAAACGAAAAAAGAAAAGGAAAGGAAAGGAAGAACGATGGTGGAGGGGGCAGGTGTATACGAATTCTTTATTTCTTCATGGGTGTGTATACATTTTTTTTTTGATTGTGTGTATTGATGTCATGTTGTTGTTTTTTATTTGTTTGTTTTTATCGTGAAAATCATACAAATTTTAGTATTACAGTATTTTGTTCATCTGAAAATTTGTAAACTGTCAAGACATGTCCAAATTATTGTTTCTATTCACCATCAGAAAATATACCAAACTTTACACTGTGTGTTGGAATGAGAACAATTCCACCAGAGGCAGCACAAATCAATTAACTTTCTGAATTCAATGGTCATAACTGTCAAACGTTCCTAAGCCTTGACTGTTTTTCATCAAACTTTCCAACTTTGACGCTCCATAACTCCAAATGCTTGTCCAACACTCCAAACTCAGACATCCAGACAGCCAGCCAGCCAGCAAATGTTTCACCTGGTATGCAATTCAGAAAGTTGACACATCAGCCAAAAGAATTTTCTTTCTGTTTTATCTTAACTGCATGCAACATATGGAGCTTTATGCTGTCTTAAAACCACAACTTAATGAAACAGAATCTGCCAAACATGGTTTTCAATCCAGAAATGAAAAATAATTTTGATCAAGAGACAAAAAATTATTTCTTTTCCAACCTGGCAGGATGACTTGCACCCCTATCAACTGATCATTCCTCCCGTGTGTCGTGTTGTGTCCTATCATGTCGCATCGTGCGAGTGTGTGAGTGAGAGTGACATTATGAATCAACATCTTTGTGAACAACTGTAAACAAATATGAAATCTGTAGTTTTGCAGCTGTGGCCCAGCTAACTAAATGCTGCATCAGTGCACGGCCATGGGTGAACGCATTCAACAGATTCAAAACATAATGGCAACACTCTCTCTCTCACACACACACCCCCCGAAAATAATCAAAATAATAATAATAATGTACATTTGTATAGCACCCTTTTTAAGAGCTCAGAGCGCTCTACAAGAAAGAATAAAGTTACAGATTACATGCAACACTCATGACCACCTTTCTCTCTCTTCTCCCCTCTAACCACCCCTCATTCCTCCCCCAATACCCCCCAGCCCCCAAATCCCCCCCCCACCCCCCAAATCCCCCTCTCTCATTCCTCATACATGTACACAAAATGTTTTTCTTAAGGAAATATCTTCATCATAAATTGTAATACAAAATGGCAAGGGAGATTCCTTGTTGCATTTGTACTAAGGTACTATGCAGTGCTAATTAATCGGTGTTTCACACCATGTCAGCCTTGATGATGAATATCTCAGCTTTTGTTTCTGTTTTAGCTAAAATACTAGTTTAAGTGAAAATGTAATTCATATGAAACATGTCTTATCAAGAAAAGCTAAAATATCACCATTCAAACAACACTGAATTATACTATCTAATAAAATTTTGAATGGTTGTCCAAAACATGTTCAACACTGCTCCTCTCATCATAAGTGTAACACTCAAGAATGGTGCCATAATTCATACACTCATATTGAAATAATTAAAGCTGAAGTTTGGGCTGTACAAGCAATGTACCCTCAATACAATTTCTTTAAAGTATCAAAGAAATTAATCATGAGCAGTTAGCACAGTACCTTGTAGAACTGAAGATAGGCAACAGACTGACAAAAGCAATCACAGCAATAAATAGTTACACTGACAAGGGAGTAAAATGCAGCAAAACATTTACCAGACTGAAATCATCACAGCTTACACCCCACTCCCACACTTTCTCCTTTCCTCCAACACACATCACACTCCCATGCAGACATGCATGAACAACACACACACACACACACACACACACACACACACTTTTCTTCTGTCCACAATTCCTTCTACCAACACTCAATAATTATCATGAAAAAAACACAGATCTCAGGCACGAACAAATGACCACAGCCTCAAGTTAATCTCCTTCTCCATAAAAACATAAAATAACAGTTAACAACATTCATACCAAAGTGAGCAGGATTTTGGTTTCCATTACTAGAACACTTTGATGTGACTCTAGCCTGCCTCTGCCATGTCTGCATGGTCAGTGGTTTCCATACGTACTGGTGACAATGGAGCCACAAGGTGGTGAGGTTTGAAACCAATCAAGGACAAAAAGCACAATGGCAAAACAAACCATGTCAACAAAAGAGATCCAAAGAAAAACAACAGCATGAATGATGGGGTTGCCACTTACCCAGCAAGTGTCACAACTGTTTTGAACAGTCTGCTGAACCACAGACAAAAGAAAAAAAAAAGGGAATGCTTATGAGAATCAATGAGGCCATACTGAGCTGTATTATCCAATATTCTTATATTATATGTATACAAAATGTTTTTTTTAGAAGTGTGTAAAGTGTTTTCAGCCAGGCCTATCAATACCAAGGAAGGGAAGGAGAGTGGAACTAAAAAAAAAGTAGACTTTACTGCTCACTTGCCCTGTTGACATACACAACTATGCTGCATCACAGAACAACAATGCACCCTCCTGTCTGCTCCCCTGGCACAACTTTCTAGCTCCATACACAACTATGCTGCATCACAGAACAATGTTTGCACACACACACACACAGATAATCTTGGGATTGATACTGAGTGAGGAATATACACATGAATGACGAATGATGAATACTTGTATATTTTTGTATACTTAAAACATATCAGTATAAAAATGTATATTTGCTCACGCACACACACACACACACACATACACACACACACATGCACAAAGCAAAACAAGAGATGTGGGAGGTGATCAGGGGGAAAGAGAGATACAGATTTCATGTGCCAGAAATTTAGCACATGCCAAAGACTCATTCTAATTACAAACAGGGGAAAACATTTCAAGATTTTTGCCTTTTAGAAATCCAGAAAATGCCACCATGTCCTTAACCTTTGTAATGATCATCGGTCAAACAGAATGAGCAACTTGTAGGATTCTGCTTCCCTGATTTCCTTTACCACTGGAATTTTTTATAAAAACAAAAAAACTTATGATCAACAACTGTTCTCTTTCGTTTTTGCTTTTTTTGCTCTGACAACCATAACGCCCCACATGAACTTTCCTCACAAGGGCACAACCACCCATTAACACCCAGCCAACCCACCTACCTCCACATGACTTTACAACTAGGAACCAATTCAACAAAACTGCTGAATGTTCAGCTGAACTAAACCTGGTTAAGACCCCTACCAAAAAGCAGATTAAAAAAAAACCATGCTACTCATGTGAGAACAGATGTGATGAAAACCGAGATGCACCTCAACAGTTTTCTTAGAATTAGCAATCTCAACCTGACATGGAACGGGATCACCAAATGACAATATTATCACCTGGCCTTTTAAGTAAGTCAATGAGTATGAATCAACACAGACTGAAAAAAAAGAAATCAACAAGACACAGAAAAACTAGATGAACCAGTAAAATATGCTTTAAAATTTGTACGTTAAAAAATGATTCGACAAGAAATGAAACCACAAAAACATAGGCAAATAAGTCCAGCATTACCTGAGCAAAGCAGAGCGGAACGAAGGTCATGTAGTAGGCTGACAGCATGGAGTTGAAGAGCACTTGCTTCATGCGGTCGTTGAAGTCTGTCTTGAGGATCTCCACCTCCTCCCTCACCACGTCGGGCGTCAGGGTGCAGTTGTGGAAGAGCAGTGGGTCTTTGTCCCCGCTGGGCCCTGTCATGGGGCAGGAGGGGGAGGTGGAGGAGCTCTGAGGACTACTCTCCCTGACACCCCCTCTGTGCTTGGTACTGGGACGCTCCATCCCCGCCACTGGCCGCGGCCATGCCTGGTACCGCCGGTACAGCGGCTTGACTGTGAAGCCAAACAGGATCAGGTAGGTGGCCAGGCTGAAACACATCAACATCACTGTTCATCAGGCTGCAACACATACCATCATCATCACTGTTGATCAGAAAGGTGGCCAGGCTGCAACACACATCATCATCATCATCAGTGTTCATCAGGCTGCAACACACACCGCCATCATCAGTGTTCACCAGGCTGCAACACACACCAGCCATCATCAGTGTTCATCAGGCTGCAACACACACCATCATCATCAGTGTTCATCAGGCTGCAACACACACCACCATCATCAGTGTTCATCAGGCTGCAACACACACCATCATCATCAGTGTTCATCAGGCTGCAACACACACCACCATCATCAGTGTTCATCAGGCTGCAAGACACCACCATCATCAGTGTTCATCAGGCTGCAAGACACCACCATCATCAGTGTTCATCAGGCTGCAAGACACCACCATCATCAGTGTTCATCAGGCTGCAACACACACCATCATCATCAGTGTTCATCAGGCTGCAACACACACCACCATCATCAGTGTTCATCAGGCTGCAAGACACCACCATCATCACTGTTGATCAGAAAGGTGGCCAGGCTGCAACACACACCACCTTCATCAGTGTTTATCAGGCTGCAACACACACCACTATCATCAGTGTTGATCAGAAAGGTGGCCAGACTGCAACACAAACCATCAACATCAAAGACCTGGGACCTGGGGGACTGGAGGATCCTTAGGTTGACATGAAACAGAAAGAAAGATTGGCTGAGAAGTTGTGAAGGAAGTATAATTGACACGAAACAGAAAGTCGATTTTATTAATAAGCCTTTTTTTTTTTTTTTTAATAGTAAAATGTCTGGGATAAACGCCAGACTAACTAAGGGTGATCCAACTGCATACATGCCCATCTCAAAATCTAAAATCTTTACAACAGAAACAGATGATGTACAAATCAGGAACAAACTGAATCTTTCAGCTATATTGTTATGAATGTGATGCTGTGCAGGTGTGTATATATATGTGTGCAGTTTTCTCCCTTCTTCAACCTCACACATTCACCTGTCACAGTTTGCCATCAATCTCTTTAAGTCAGCCCATTCTCTTTTCCTTGCCTCTTCCATGGCTGGTTAAACACTCATTTCCACCCATGAGGAAAAGTTCACCCTACTATATTTTGCTATTTTGATTTGTCACGGAAAACTCAATTTGTTGCAATAACATCTGAACCAGTCACCAATTTTTACACCTTTCTGTAATAAACACAACTACTCTTGAAGAGCAGACATGTCTGCAACATCACATGCTACTTACAGGTATCCCAGGACTGGCAGGTACAATCTTAGCAACACGACAAGCTACTCACTGGTATCCCAGGAATGTCTGCAACATGACATGCTACTCACAGGTATCCCAGGTACAATGTTAGCAACATGACAAGCTAAATACAGGTATCGTAGGAATGGCAGATACAAAGTTAGCAACATGACATGCTACTTATGGGTATCCCAGGAATGGCAGGTACAATGTTAGCAACACAAGCTACTCATGGGTATCCCAGGTACAATGTTACCAACATTACACTCTACTCATGGGTATCCCAGGTACAATGTTACCAACATTACACTCTACTCATGGGTATCCCAGGAACAATGTTACCAACATGACACGCTACTCACTGGTATCCCAGATACAATGTTACCAACATGGCACACAACTCATGGGTATCCCAGATACAATGTTACCAACACAAGCACTTTACAGGTATCCCAGGAACAGCAGGTACAATGTTAGCAACACAACACGTTACTCACGGGTATCCCAGGAAGAGGGAGTAGAGAGGGGAGTGCTCTGTGATGACATAGTAGCCGGTGTAGACCAGCATCATCACCGTACACACCACCACCGTCACTCGCACCACCTGCACCAGCCAGTACACCACTCCTTGGCTTGTGCGACAAACCAGCACCTGTCAACATAACACCACTCACTAACACACCTGTCAACATCACACCACTCACTGACACACCTGTCAACACACCACTAACACACCTGTCAACATCATACCACTCACTAACACACCTGTCAACATCACACCACTCACTAACCTGTCAACATCACACCACTCACTAATTCTTATTCTTATTGTGTATAGTCCAACCGACCGCACAGGGCCATATCAGGACTGTCAAACCACATTAACCCCTAGGCTGCCTGCATGACGAGATAACTCGTCATGGCAAGCATGTATGCTTCGCTGCCTGCATGACGAGATAACTCGTCATCGAAATATTCTGACTTTTCCCTGGTTTGCATTCACTTCCTTGGCAAAAATAGTGGTAGCTTTAGCCTGGGGAATCTCTCTAGATTCTATTCATAGCTAGAAACCCCATCTACGTCATGAAGCAGTCCTTTATTTGAACGTTTTGGTTGGGTCACTGTCCAAGTGTTTGCCTGACTTCTCTCCTCGCTCGCTCAACAAAATGTCGGACTGACACCGTGCTCAAGACATGCGATCGTGACGAACTAAATCAACCATGATTTCTTTCTTTAGCTGATGCTCAGAAAGAATTGAAGCGTAAATTCGAAGGAGAAGATAGAGATGAACATTTATAGGACGATCTGATAGAAAATAAATGAATAATGAAGAGAGTGGCCACGATGCGACTGTCAGTGAGTGATGCCGGCTGTACAGATCTTAGCAGACGACAGATGACCGAATTAGCAGCAGAGCGATAGTCTTGGCATGCAGCCAACGCAGTCTGATGAGAACTGAATCAAGTGACCGTGTGAGAGGGGTGAGGAGGAGGGGGGTGGAGACTGAGGGGGCGTGGCCTCACATCCATCTTATCACTTGGAGAAGTCACAATGTATTGTGTATCTATCTCTTAAAAAAAAATATATATATATATATTGTGGTTGTTCTAGTATGATTTTGTGTTTGCAGATATCCATTTGTCCAGAAAATATGATGTTTTTGTGCAAATTACCTGACTAATGTTTGTAATGAACAAGTTGAAAATGTGACAAAAAACAAAACACTGATTTCAAAACAACAGCATGTCACTAAAAATATATAAAATGGGAAAACAGCATGTGTTTTGTATTCTTTATTCATTTACCTTTCAGAAAATATATACTTTTATGGGTCTTTCTCCAATAACAAAGAGCACAGAATTTTTTGAAAATTTATACCCGTTTTTTGTGGAAAAACCCTGGCAAATAGATTTCACTTAAATCTTATTTTCCTGGCAGCGAAAGGGTTAATGCTCAATCGCGTCAACACAAAACTGTCACATCTACAAAAAAACCACTAAGACAAACCCACAGTTCATGACACAGTATCCCAACTATTTAACTCCTTATGACAAATAAGACTAGGCCATGCTGAGCACGCCAGCCATTCCACTTAATTTATCATCCCCAGATTACAAAAAATTGTAAAAAAGGAAAAAAACAATACTTCAAAGCCAAACAAAAAATACATAAAGAAGACCATATAGGCAGCTAGTGCCCATCCCAGTCTTTACATCTCACTACCTAATCACCAGAGCAAATCAGCACAGATAGTACATTACAGACTGCGGAAAAGAGAAAAAAAGTGTCAAGGCTTGCTTGAAAAAAGAAAGGGGAATGGACAGGGAAGGCTGAAAAAGGAGACAACAGTGAAGATAGAAAAAAGGCAGAAACAATGAGAGTGACAGAAAAGAGGAAATTTCTAGAACAGAATTTCCAGAAGGCAGGGACGCTATTTATACTGAAAGACCCCCCGGCATCCCCACAGGGGGCACCACTCACTAACACCTGTCAAAATCACACCACTCACTAACACACCTGTCAAAATCACACCACCCACTAACACATCTGTCAAAATCACACCACCCATTAACACACCTGTCAACATCACACCACCCACTAACACACCTGTCAACATCACACCACTCATAACACACCTGTCAAACAACAAGGAAACAGGCATCACTATTATTTGGTCAATTTCAACTGCAGACCAGCGACTACAAATACCAGTATTTCCATATCTTTTATTTTTCCATGACAAAACCTCTATATTCTAGCAAATTTATGAATCACTGAATGCCATTTATTCTATCAATGTTTTTCTTCCTGTGTGATGTTGTTGTTTTTTTAACAGTATTAGAATAGAGGTAAGTACCACTGCCAGTTCTGTTGTCTTTTAAGTGCGAAGGAACAACAATGATTTTGGATTTCGTCCTAACAAAAGCTACCTAGAGTTACTTTTTTTTCTAATTTTTCTTTTTTGCAAAAATTATCTTCTGCAAAAAAAAGTGTTCAAAATGCAGGCATAAACCACAACAAAATCTTAAATATGATGAGAAAAAAAAAGAAAGTAAAAAGAAATAACAAGAGGATAAGAAGCATCTAGAAAAAAATACACCGGAAAGTCTGAAGCGTGTACATGATTAAGGGGGACTGGGGAGGGGGGGGGGGATCAATGGCTTGGGAGTAAAACCGCTGAATGCAGATTATGGGACAACAACAAAAACCCAAAAAAACAAAAGTTTAAGGTAAAAAGTTGAAAACAAGAAACAGGAGTCAGGAAAGGCGGGAGAGTCACTTTAAATATCTACTTTATATGTAAACAAAATTCCAGAGTCAAAAGAGAAAGAACAAAAACAAAGAAAGACAGCCACAACAACAAAACCGCATCAAGAGGGACGGAGAGGCACTCTTTTACCTCTTGAACAAAGCAGACAACCAGACGTCGACTCATGATGATGGCCAAGAAGGAGACCAGGTATGGGTCGATCAAATAAAAATTCTGCAACAAGTTGTATTTCACAATGACCACATGTGATCAAAATTCGAACACAAAGCACACCAATAAATCAAAACATAAAATCTATAAAGGCTTTATCAAAATAGGTAAGACAGCTCCCATGATGCACCAAAAAAACCATCTTGGCCAACGTTGCTGTTTCAGTGAGATATGAAAATGCTTCAAAAATAAACTTTGGCAGTGTCCATAAAGAGAAGATATCATCCTTAATCGACTTACTATGTGCTATGTTTACTGATTGCTGACTATGTTAACTAAGTGCTGACTATGTTTACTATGTCTTGACTAAGTTTACTGTGTCATGACTATGTTTACTATGTCCTGACTATGTTCACAACGTCCTATGTTAACTATGTCCTGACTAAGTTTACTACATGCTGACTATGTTTACTATGTGTTGACTATGTACATGTTACCATGACCCCTGTAGTGGTCAATCATGACACCATTCTTGCTGTCACTGAACCACTTGTGGAGGTGACTGACATGCCTTTCTATCACACATCAGCCAGATAAAGCAAAACTGTATTAGGCATTTTCAGTTTTAGTTTCCGTTTTTCAAGGAGGCGGCACTGCCTTCAGACAAATCCATATATGCTGCACCACATCTGCTAGGCAGATGTCTGACCAGCAGCATAATCAGGCCTTGAATTCATGCATATATTTGCATCCTGTCTGAGTGGATTTCTTCACCGAATTTTGCCAGAGGACAACACTCTCGTTGCCATGGGTTCTTTTTCAGTGCGCAAAGTGCATATTGCAGACAGGACCTCATCCGACTGACTAGATGCTTAGTTTGATTTTCCAGTCAAACCTGGGAGAAAGGGCAAGAACAGGGTAAACTCCCAGGCCCTCATGAACTCTGTACTGGCAGACAAGCATCTTAACCATTCTCCCACCTTCCTCACATATTTGTAGAAAGCAAATAACAATTACCTGACTGCCAGCACTTGCTGACCACAAGTGGAATGATGGCCTGGTGGTAACACTTCCACCAAGAAAGCAGTACATGAGATTGAATCCCACACTTGCCAGAATTCCCCCCCCCCCCCCCACCCCCCCCCCTTTACACACAGATCTAACTCTAAGTGAACAAATTTACTGGGCCTACAGATTCAAATTCCTATCACTAATTTATCACTGTTAACACCACGTATGTCAGAACATGGGTGTGCTACAGACCAGGGCGTAGTTGGCATGGGAGTGAGGCAGCCACCACACAGTCTTGTAGAGGTTGACGTACTGCAGTCCCATCACCACCAGCCCCAGCAGATAAAGAATAATTTCAAAGTGCATGTTGCCATCCATGGGAATCTCCGGCAACACCACATGTTTGGGCAACACCACCATGGAGGCCAAGGGAATCAGGTTGGGCTCCCGGTCATCTCCTGCATGACTGTGAGAGATATGTCAGTCAGTCTGCTGTTTGAAAAAGGATTGTGTCACTGAATGTATCTGAGTGAGGAAACGTGTTAGTCAATGTGTGTGCACGAGCCTACATATTTAGTCTTCGTACACATGTGTGTTAACTTTAAATTTCAATTTCACAAATTACTTGCACACTGCACATCCACAAAACTTTATCAAAGAGAAACAATCATCTCCAAACTTTGTCAAACTTTGTCAAAACAAATGCAAGACAAAAAAAAAACTTTTTTTAATTTAGTAATTACCAGTAAATATTGAATAATATGCGTCCAAGACATTCTGAAGACAGAATCTTAGAGAAAGGGCACTATATAAATGTACAATATTATTATCATTACAACAGGAAAATCAGCAATAAAAACAATTAATAATAACATTCATCTATTTACCAAATTTATTTCACTCAACAGAGAAATGGTACAAAGTTTGAACAATGACATCTACCAAGTGTCATGATCACATTAAACTGCTTCAATCATCAGATGATTTAATGCATGAAAAAAAAAGTTAAAAAAATTTTAAAACAAAAGCTTACCTACTCATTTCTAATTTATATATCTGACAGCACTGTGAGAGTTGTAATCTATCTATATCAATGTTGAAACTGGCATCCCGCAAACTCCACTGTTTTGTAATGTTTTCCACAGCAGCAGTGTCATTCAAAACTGCAAGATTAGTTCACAGTCATTGACAGTTTCTAAATAATTTTCTCACAAATGTAAGTCGTAACCAACAAAACAGCATTCCTTTCTCCAATAGGATTTTTCCTTGAAATATGAATATTATCATTAAGCCTATGAGGTGAACTTGTCAGCAGTCCACAATCAGAAAGCACAGCAGTTCAAAGGTCAAGTACTTTGTTCCCATTGTCCACCACAGGTAAACAACACAAGTTGGGCAGTGAGACAGAAATGAAGACTGACAAACTTGCGGACTGCAATCAGTATCATTATGTGATACACAATCTTACAGATTAATGACATGTATCATACGACTGTGTCAGATAAAAATATTTTTTAAACTCCATGAGACACTGGACCCTTAGTGCTGGTGACATGATTTTGTCAGCTGTCCTGGATAAACATTAACAATCCAATAACAGATCACCCGTCCTACACCCCACCCCTTTTACACTTCCTCTTTATAGACCTTTATCAGTGAAGTATGCCAATGGAACAGAAAAATATCCTTTTCTGCCTCTCTTTCCAAAAGAGTTTCATACCACCCTACATTAATACTGATTAATTTATCAGCTGTCGATTATGAGTATTAGAATGCTCTAAAACTAGTTCAACTGTCACAAAAACAAACTGTCAGACATAAAAGTTGGCAAATTTTGACTAAGCAAGACTGTTATAAATCCAGTAGAAAGACACGTTACACTGTGGTGGGTCTGGCTTCTGTATGGTTACCTTTCCACTGACAAACCATAAATATAAAATGTTCTTTGTTGGGAATATGGTGAAAGAACAGTTCAACTTCCATTTCTAGATGTAGACATGAAGTTGTTAAGTGTTTGATATTGTGATTGGGGAAGGGGTGTGCCTCTGATGGGGGAAAAACCGTAGTCCATCTAATGATACTATTCTCTCTCTCTCTCTCTATATATATATATATATATAAAATATATATATATATATACGTTATCAATAATGTAATAAATTCATTTTCAGTTATCACACTGTCTCAGTCGGGTTCAACAGCTGGGATGGGAGGTAAAAAGCAGCAGTGTGCCGGATAAATGTTTGGACAAAAATGCACTAATTTTCGACCCAACGTTTTGTTCTCCGGAGTAACTCTGCGTGCCTTGCGTGCAATATTCTGTTAAACATACATATAAGAATAATCAGAAATAAATTTAAATGAACTAACACCAGCTTCAGTCTGGCGTGAACGTCACTGAGCTTAGCTACCAGTCCACTTTTGACTTGGCCGTATGTCCGGTCATAGTGTGCCGTTTTGGCAACTTTTGAAGGGAATGAAAACAAATTTTCCCAGCTTAGTACCTTCCTGACGACCCACAACTTTTCGTAGACGACGGATATGCCGAACCAGGCTGAATACGTGAAAATATTCGCCGTCCACCAGGCATTTTGCTCGGAAAATCTCAGTTCAGAACCTCAGCCGCAGCGCCCGAAGGGAGACTACTCTCATTTCTCCTCACTTTCGGGTTTTCGCAGAAATACGTTTGCTTGTTTTCGAACGTATTTTGTGTGTGTGCGTGAAAGAAAACCAAGTTTCCCTGTTTCAAAATCAAAATCTTTGAATCAAGATTCGAATACGGTGGGTAATAGTTCAATGAGATTTAGTATAGTATGTGGATTTGTTGTGTTCCTATGCAAAATACTCAGCGCATGCATAGCAGACGACACAGCGAAGCTCGTCCCAATATGAACCCATGTACGTTGTTCCATCATTCTTATGTTTACACACTATACCTTCCTAATAAATGGTTCTAGTAAAATGGATAAAGCTAACAACTGAAGTTACACAGAACTTGTGATTTGTTTGAGACGAGGTATCTCATCCCTGTCCACATGTATCATACCAGCAGACTGGAGGACAGCACATGTTGCTCCAATATTCAAGAAGGGAGAACAGTACAACCCAGCCAACTGTCGGCCAGTCTCCCTTACCAGCATTGTGTGCAGAATGTTGGAGCACATCATAGTTAGTGCAGCACATCATAGTTAGTGCAGCACATCATAGTTAGTGCAGTAATGAAGCACCTGGAGGGCCACCAAATACTGAGCGACAACCAGCATGGGTTTAGAAAAGGAAGATCTTGTGAGACCCAACTCCTTGAGTTCACCAAAGATCTGATTGCAAACCTGGAAAGAGGCAAACAGTCCTCATAATGGACTTTTCAAAGGCATTTGACCGGGTCAACCACTCCTTGCTTGTGCATAAACTCCAGAGATATGGCATCAGGGGAACTACAGGAGCATGGATCTCTAGCTTTCTGAAGGACCGGCAGCAGGCAGTAGTAGTGGGTGGATCTTCTTCTTCCACAGTGAACGTAAAATCTGGTGTACCTCAGGGGTCTCTGCTAGGTCCATGCTTGTTCCTAGTGTACATTAATGACCTCCCAGAGAAGCTTCTTGCAAGGGCACGGATGTTTGCTGATGACACAGCAGTGTCCAGGATGATTGCCACCAGCGAAGACCAAGAACAGCTCCAAGATGATCTCCAACGCCTAGCCAACTGGGAGAGGAGCTGGGACATGGAGTTTCATCCTGCAAAGTGTCAGACCCTTCGGGTCACAAGGAGTAGGTCCCCACTTCACCAGGACTATATCCTGCATGGACACACTCTTGAGACTGTTGTGTCAGCAAAATACCTCGGAGTCCTCCTGTACCGCCCACCCCCCACCCCCCCACCAAACCATCCTCATCATCACAAATTCACGGATTTGAAGCGGAACTGAAATGAATTAGTCCACTACCCAGATTTATCTGCTACGAACCCCCCAGTTATAGGTACCAGAATAATCAAGTTTGATTGCGGGCCCTCAACAATGAAGATGAAGAAGAAGAAGAAAGCTGAATGAAATGGTCACCATGCATTTCACACACACACACATACACACACACCCACACACAACTGTGAATACACACACACAAACACACAACTGTGAATACACACACACACACACACTACTGTGAATGCACACACACACACACACAAACACACAATTGTGAATGCACACACACACACACACACACACACACACACACACTGAGAGGTCCAGACATGAATGAGAGACATGCAGACAGAAAAGCAAGACTGGATGGGTCAGTCAATGCACTTATCAGTGTAATGAACAGTTTTAGGTGGTTTGCATGAAAAGAAAACCCAACAAAACCTTGTATTAATGAGGATATTTGTCTTCTTTTTTTTTTAACCCATCACAAGGTTTTTCACTCTATCTCAACAGGAACCAACAATGTAAAAAAAAAAAAAAAGTTTTAAATCAGTTTGAATGGTATAATGCTCAAGACAAAAATAGCTCCAGACATTATCAGATAGGATAGCCTTGCCATGTATGTGGTATTTACAAATCTTCATGTTTTCAATTGTGTAAGATCAAGCATGTGTGCAGTTGTCATAAAAGTGGAGTGGCATTAGACAGGTCCAACAGACTGGGTAAAACTTCCACTTTATTTCTGACTTTGTTTCTGTGAAACACAAGTATCATCTGACATTCAGCACTAATAAATGAATCTGACATTCAGTGCCAATGGATGTATCTGGCATTCAGTGCTATTATTGGTGGGTAAAGGGTGGAGATTCTTCCGACCTCTCAGGTCAACATAATGTGCAGACCTGCTAGTGCCTGAACCCCCCTTGTGTGTATACGCATGCAGAAGATCAAATACACACGTCAAAGATTCTATTATCCATGTCAGTATTTGGTGGGTTATGGAAACAAGAACATACCCAGCATGCACACTCCCGAAAACAGAATATGGCTACCTACATGGTGGGGTAAATAAACAAAACTGTCATACATGAAATATGTTACATGTTTTAGTTTGTATGCGTGCGTGACTTAAACCTGACTGAACGACACAGGAAACGAAAGATGAGTGCCCAATGACAGCCATCAGTTAACTCTACCTAAGTAGGCAAATGGTTATGCAAATGACCCCGTGTTTGTAAAGTGCTTAGAGGATTGGCGCTATATAAGAATCCATATCATCATCATCATCAAATACATTAAAATGTTTTGTTTGCCATTTGATCTAAACATTAACATTTTCCATTTAAATCATATTGGGTTGGTGTGGGTGTGTGGGTCATGGGTGCAGATGGATGTAAGTGGGAGGGTGGTACAGTGTGTGTGTGTGTGTGTTTGTGACGGTGTGTGTGTGTGCGTGTGAGGGTGTGTGCGTGCATGTGGGTGTGCATGCATATGTACATGCGCATAAGATCAAATTTATTCAGTTTCATAACATAACTGAATTATACTGATCAATGACTTTATTTTAGTTATTGCCACAAACAAATCAATGCACACACAGTCATGCTGTCATGTACACACTACATGTTTAATTATCACATGTATACCTACAAACTGCAGGTAGCAAGCACATAAATACCAATGTGCATTCAGGTATATGCACTAATGCACCGCCACCCCCCCTCCCCCAACCCTTCCCCTGCACACACATACATGTACACACACACGCACACGTTTGCTGAATAATAAAACATGAACAAACTCAGTTTTGTCACATCAGCATCATAATCAGGTATCTTCAGAACATGTTTCATCTGCAAAAGATTGAACATTCCATAATATCACATACTTCATCAGTAACTCCACTGACACAAGTTAGCCAAACACATACACCCGTATACACATGCACGCACGCACATACACACGTACACGCACACACCAGTTGCACTCGTCACCCATTCACTGTAGCAGTCAAGCTCATTTTTTCCATATTCACTGTGACTATGATCCACACAATCACCACACTCCATAATCATTGGAACATCAGTTAACATCCTCCATAAACGCAAAGCACATAATAATTTACATGAACTGTAAAGATGACTGCTTTGTGTAGCTCTTACACACCAACTGTGTTTTCTTTAATTGGTACCTTTCAAGATGAAACGACGTTATGGAGTCAGTATGAGTTGATGCAATTTTTTAAACAGAATTTCCAAATCAGATATCATGTAAGCTGAAGAGAACACAGATCAACTTTCATGTACCCACACATGTAATCTAGTAATGGCATAACATTTCTGTGCATGGAGAAAATTCGCACTGATGATGATAATATACCAGGAATGAACAATTCAAAAACAAATGACATGGAAAACAACTGCATGAAAAGATGTTTCCTCCACAGTGACTATAAAAAAAAAAGAAAGGGGGATGAACACAAAGCAATTTTTTGACTGGAAATCTGTTTTTCCCCCCACAGGGCAACTGTTCATATTCCACAGCAGCTTGCAACAAGAAAGCAGGCAGGTGACCATAGCTGGCTGAAAACAAACTCCTCAGAACAAATTTTGACGTCTGTTTAACGCAGGAACTGACTGGAACTGGTTGTAAACAAAATATAAAGAAATGGGGAAAGTTGGCATCACCGAGCTCCCATTGATAGAGGCTGTTCAGTGCTGTGTATTACTCTTCTGTCACAACACATCTCCCTGTGTGGAACTGGGGCTCAAAGTGCAGTGCTACAGTGAGAGCACCATTTCTTATATTTTTTTTTCTTTCTGCGTGGAAGTGTATTTCCATCACTGAAAGAGTGGTGTAACAAATGATGGGTGTGGATCTTGATGGCGCTGTGTGAGGTCTATGATGCCTATGATGCTTCAAACCAGCGCCTCTTCTTCCCCTGGTGTTTGCTGATCAGCTTGTCCACATTGTCCCTCACTTCCTTCTTCTTCTTGTTCTTCTTCGTCATCGTCTGCAGCAAATACGCATACAACACTCTTCATAATCCATCACAGTCTGCTTCATTGGCATTTTGAAATTCAGCTGACACTGCTTGTCATTTAAAAGGATTGCTTACAGCATGTAAGATCATTTAGCTTTTGCCTGGTTGCTTGAAATTCTAAAAATACTTTTTTTTTCTAAATTCAATGTAATATAGTTAATAAGACCTGGATTTATTTTTATAAGTACCCACACTGATAAAATCCACCTATATATAGGAATGTATTTTCAAAAACAAATGAAATCAAAACTGAATGCTGTTGAAAGGCACTTGCACACAAACAGGTACTGAGATGGCAACCATTCCAGGCAGGTGACAATTCCATTACCACCAAATGCATTTATGCAAGTAAGTCTAATCCATCATTCAAAGTGAATTAATAATGAAATGGAATTCTTTTTCAATATACGTTCAAGCAAAACGTACAGAAACAATTCCGTTCCAAGTGGAAGTGCAAACACAACTGCAAGTAACCAGCATCAACATTTTGAGCACACCAGTAAAGTTCTTTGCCACTGCAGGTGTTAGCAACAGGGTGGACACCGAACAACTGAAACTCACCATTCCCAGTTGACATAACTGGACAGTGGACTTACCCTCGGCTTAGGCTGCTGATTAGGTCTGTTCACTTTCTGCTTCTGCTTCTTGCCCAGCTGTTGCTGTTGCTGCTGTCGCTTCTTGTGCCGCACTTTGGGTCCGAACCTCTTGGGCATGCCCTTGGGGGCGCCACTGTGCATCGTCTTGGCAATTTGGTCCTGCGTCCTGTCCACCTGTACCTTCCTCTTGTTGGGCCTGGCTGGCTTAGCTCCATTGTCCTGCTGCTTAGCTCCCTTGTTCTGCTGCTTAGTTCCCTTCTCTTGCTGCTTAGCTCCCTTCTCTTGCTGTTTCTTGGCAGCTTGGGCCTGTAACAAAGCACATCAATCATCATGATCATCAGCTGGCACAACATTTTGCCTCTGGTGGATTAATAATGTGATACTGTACTGTACTCCATTGTGTCACACTGCACTGTATTTTGTTGTGTTATAATGTGTGGCACAGTATGTATTTGAAATGATAGTGACAGTAGCACCAGCAGTAGTAATACCATAGGTAGCAGTAGCCATTGTAACAGCAGGTACCACATGCTGTTAAAAAGAATACAGCATTAAAAAGGAAACAAAAAGAAGGAGGTCATGTGTCTGATCACTGGCCTGGTAAAGCAAGGGATCTATATCAATACTGATGAGTTCTAGTCATAACAACACTTAACAGAATTTTTTCAAGTTGAAAAAGGCTTTCACATTGTGCTATCACTGACACATCAGTTCATTGTTTTATATTCTTTTTTTCCCAGACTCTGGGGTATTACCCATGTTCACCTCATCATCAAGGTTGGTGTCAATGTCAATAAGAATACCAGTAAAACTAAGCAATCCCTGACCACATCTGTACAGGGACATTGACAAATCAACATGGTACTTTCACAGGGACAATTTTGGAGGCTTTGTTTTGCAAAAATTCTGTGTACATATAAATGTGTGACCAGTTTCTAGAAGCCAGATCATACAGGCTGATCTCTCGGTCAATCTCAGTTAAAAACAAAACCAAAACCAAACAACAGGACAGCAACAAAAAAGAAAAATCCTGAGTTACTACAAATGGGTCACAGGCATATGCACGCATATAAAGGATCGCAAAATACAGATACCCCCCCCCCCCCTCTTCACACCCACAAACACAGTTCAGTTCTGTTACTCAAGGAGGCGGCACTGTGTTCGGACAAATCCACCTATATACTCTTCACCACATCTGCTAAACAGATACCTGACCAGCAGCTTAACCCAATGCGCTTAGTCAGGCCTTGAGACAACCACACACACACACACACACACACACACACACAGAGGAAATGCACTGAGGTAAAAATAAAAACCTGTCCCACTCACCCTGCTCTTCTCCAGTCTTTTCTGCTTGGCTTCCAGCGCCTTCTTGTTTTCCAGGGAGAACTCCACGATGGGCCTCTGGTCAACACAGCACAACTGACATTCACTTACAGCTCTTGACAAAACTGTACAATACACCATAATCACTTACAGCTCTTGACAAAACTGTACAACACACCATAATCACTTACAGCTCTTGACAAAACTACAACACACCATAATCACTTACAGCTCTTGACAAAACTGTACAACACACCATAATCACATACAGCTCTTGACAAAACTGTACAATACTTCATAATCCCTTGCTTCAATACATCTTTGTGTTCTTGTTAAAGTCTACCTTTTTTTTTTTATTCTACTCCAGAGCCAAGACAAAGAGAAACGAAATCAGCGCAAGAAATACCCACCTTTCCCACCACCCCAGGTCCCCCCCAAACCCTCCCACATCCCCAAAAAACACTTGAGTGGATTTCACAGCTATCATACCAGGGACCTATCTAAATTTACACATAAAATTTTGCCCCCAAGCAATTTTATTTTTTTTACTCCTTGTGGTTATCTTTAAGAAAGAGATCAGTACCTTTCATCTGACCTCATCGCACAAAGTAAACGTTACAAGCCTCACACACACACACACACACACACACACACAAATGACAGACACACACACTTACAAATGACAGACACACACACACACACCTGTACACAAACCACAGACATTCACACACACAAACCACAGACAAGGACAGGTACACACAAAGAGAGGCGTACCCTGCTGTCTCCAAAGACGGTGCTGTTGTTGAGGGAGCGAAGGGCCTTCAGTGCGTGTTCATGGGTGGAGAAATTGACGAAGGCGTACCCCAAAGACTTGGCCACGCCCGACTGCTTGGTTCTGGCCAGGTCACGCATCACTCGGCACTGTCACACAATCAGACAGACAGGTCAGCGTTGGAAAGAAGAGAGAATCAGAAATGCACAGCACAATAATGATTACACAGTGTATTGTATCATATGTATCTTAACTGGGCACTTCATAATAATGATTGTACATTGTAGTGTGTATTGTGTCATGTATTTTAACTGGGCACTACACAATAACAATTATAGTGTGTATTGTATTGTATGTATTTTTATTGGGCACTGCACAAAATGATTAAGTATGTATTGTAGCATGTATTTTAACTGGGCGCTACATAATAATGATTATAGTGTGTATTGTACTATATGTATTTTAAGTGGGCCCTACACAATAACGATTATAATGTGTGTACTGTATCACATGTACTTTATCTGGACACTGCATGATAATAATTATAGTGTGTATAGTATGTATTTTAACTGTGCACTTCATAATAATGATTATAGTGTGTATTGTATCATATGTATTCTAACTGAGCACTACACAATAATGATTGTTGTGTGTGTTGTATACGTATCTCAACTAGGCTCTACATAATAATGATTATTGTATGTATTTTAACTGCACTGTGATTTTCTGCATGCAGATATTGTACTACTTTACTGCACTTTCATGCCAAACAACACTGTGTGGTACTATACTGGGAAGTACTATACTACACTGCTGACTACTGAGTCATTGCAAACACAAACTTCCCACATGTGGACATCATTTGGCATTTACCTATCATAGCATGGAACATGTCCACCACCTGATGCTGACTGGTAGCAATACGTGAGAACTAGTAGCAACAATGGTGGAGGTAACAGTAAATGTGTCACTGGAGTATTGTTTTTCTTCTGTTGCTGCCCCATCATTTGCACCCCATCAGTGGCACCACCCCCACATCGCTCACCCCCCACCACCACCATACAGCCACACAGAGAGTCCCTGCCACAGTGTCAACACCAACAGTACAACATGTCAGTTATCTTTATCCCGTCACCTCTCTGGAGGGAACAACATGTCAGATATCTTTATCCCCTCACCTCTGTGGAGGGAACAACATGTCAGTTATCTTTATCCCTGCACCTCTGTGGAGGGAACATGTCAGTTATCTTTATCCTCTCACCTCTGTGGAGGGAACAACATGTCAGTTATCTTTATCCTCTCACCTCTGTGGAGGGAACAACATGTCAGTTATCTTTATCCCTGCACCTCTGTGGAGGGAACATGTCAGTTATCTTTATCTCCTGACCTCTGTGGAAGGAACAACATGTCAGTTATCTTTATTCCCTCACCTCTGTGGAGGGAACAACATGTCGGTTATCTTTATCCTCTCACCTCTCTGGAGGGAACAACATGTCAGATATCTTTATCCCCTCACCTCTGTGGAGGGAACAACATGTCAGTTATCTTTATCCCTACACCTCTGTGGAGGGAACATGTCAGTTATCTTTATCCTCTCACCTCTGTGGAGGGAACAACATGTCAGTTATCTTTATCCTCTCACCTCTGTGGAGGGAACATGCCAGTTATCTTTATCCCCTCACCTCTGTGGAGGGAACATGTCAGTTATCTTTATCCTCTCACCTCTGTGGAGGGAACAACATGTCAGTTATCTTTATCCCCTCACCTCTGTGGAGGGAACAACATGTCAGTTATCTTTATCCCCGCACCTCTGTGGAGGGAACATGTCAGTTATCTTTATCCCCTCACCTCTGTGGAGGGAACATGTCAGTTATCTTTATCCCCTCACCTCTGTGGAGGGAACATGTCAGTTATCTTTATCCCCTCACCTCTGTGGAGGGAACAACATGTCAGTTATCTTTATCCCCTCACCTCTGTGGAGGGAACATGTCAGTTATCTTTATCCCTGCACCTCTGTGGAGGGAACATGTCAGTTATCTTTATCCCCGCACCTCTGTGGAGGGAACAACATGTCAGTTATCTTTATTCTCTCATCTCTGTGGAGGGAACAACATGTCAGTTATCTTTATCCCCTCACCTCTGTGGAGGGAACAACATGTCAGTTATCTTTATCCCCGCACCTCTGTGGAGGGAACATGTCAGTTATCTTTATCCCCTCACCTCTGTGGAGGGAACATGTCAGTTATCTTTATCCCCTCACCTCTGTGGAGGGAACAACATGTCAGTTATCTTTATCCCCACACCTCTGTGGAGGGAACAACATGTCAGTTATCTTTATCCTCTCACCTCTGTGGAGGGAACAACATGTCAGTTATCTTTATCCCCTCACCTCTGTGGAGGGAACATGTCAGTTATCTTTATCCCCTCACCTCTGTGGAGGGAACATGTCAGTTATCTTTATCCCCTCACCTCTGTGGAGGGAACAACATGTCAGTTATCTTTATCCCCTCACCTCTGTGGAGGGAACAACATGTCAGTTATCTTTATCCCCTCACCTCTGTGGAGGGAACATGTCAGTTATCTTTATCCCCTCACCTCTGTGGAGGGAACAACATGTCAGTTATCTTTATCCCCTCACCTCTGTGGAGGGAACATGTCAGTTATCTTTATCCCCTCACCTCTGTGGAGGGAACACATGTCAGTTATCTTTATCCCCTCACCTCTGTGGAGGGAACAACATGTCAGTTATCTTTATCCCCTCACCTCTGTGATCTTCATCGCAGGCTCACTGACAGCTTGACGCAGCACTGTCTTCAGTTCTTTCTCATCCACCCGGGGTAGCAGGTTGTGGATACACAGGCGGGTGGAGGACACAAAGATGTTGATGTTCTTCAGCTTGTCACGCTTCACCAGTTCAATCTGTCAACACAGCACCACAGGGAACAGTTCCTCTGTCAAATTTACAACAGCAACAATCAATATATTTGTTTATGGTTTGTATGTGGGGGGTCGGGGTGGGGAAATGTGTGTGTGTGCGTGTGTGTGGGTGTGTCATGAAAACTTCCTTTGACAGGAAAGGAAAATCCAGTTTCACCAAACATGGTTCCTATCTGGTTCATTTGATTAGGAAACAAAGTTGTTAGAGTTCATGTTGAAAATCTTTCACTGCGCATTCTCTCTTCATGGCAAAAAACACCAACTGAAGACAAAGAAAAGAAAAAAAGACTGAAGGACTATCTTATCTGAGTGAAAATGTTCATGAATGAAAAAACACACAACCAGACAAAATCACAGTGGTATAGATGTTCAGTAAGCACAAAACAAACGGCATTATCAGGGGTTAGCCTTGTGTCAGACCACAGACAGTGTGGGGACCGGTGGCCCAGTGGCAATACCCTTCACTAAGAGGCAAGGGTCCACAGGTTCCAGTCTTATATACAGACTGGAAGTTTTCCTCTCCCCTCCACCACGACAACTTGATGGTGGTCTGAGTGCCAGTCTTTCTGATGAGACACTACACCAAGGTCATGCATGCAGCATGCACTTAGCACACATGTCACAGAACCCACAGCAGCAAAAGGGTTATGTCCCTGGTCAAATTTTAATTTGAAAAATCAACTTCAATACAAAGACAAATACACTTCTAGGCAGGAAAGAAAAGAAAAAGAGTGGCATGGGACTGTGGTGGTTTGCCCTCCCCAGGGAGAGCAGTACAAATTTCATAGAGAAATCTGTTGTGAAAAAAACGTCACACAATGCAATACAATGCAGCACAATACACTAAAATACAACAGAACACATTACAATGCAGTACAATACAACACAATATAATACAGCACAGAACAATACAATAAAATAAAGTACAGTACAATACAATACAATACAATACAATAAATACAGTACAATACAGTACAGTACAGGACAATACAGTACAATACAGTACAATACAGTACAGTACAGTACAATACAGTACAATAAAATACATTACAATACAACAAGAAAGGACAACCCACCTTCATCCTCTTCTTCATGTCTTCCTGAGACACCCCCACTGCTGCCTGTGTGCCCGCACGAATCACTGCCCATCACACATCATGTCACATCACTGCCCATCACACCACATCATGTCACATCACTGCCCACATGTCACATCACTGCCCATCACACCACATCATGTCACATCACTGCCCACATGTCACATCACTGCCCATCACACCACATCATGTCACATCACTGCCCACATGTCACATCACTGCCCATCACACCACATCATGTCACATCGCTGCCCACATGTCACATCATGCCACATCACTGCCCACATGTCACATCACTGCCCATCACACCACATCATGTCACATCACTGCCCACATGTCACATCACTGCCCATCACACCACATCATGTCACATCACTGCCCACATGTCACATCATGTCACATCACTGCCCACATGTCACATCATGTCACATCACTGCCCACATGTCACATCACTGCCCACAAGTCACGTCACTGCTCATCACAACACAACCCACATTGTCACATCATGTCACATCACTGCTCATCACAACACAACCCACATTGTCACATCTGGTCACATCACTGCTCATCACAACACAACCCACATGGTCACATTACTGACCACATCATGTCACATCACTGTCCATCACAACAATCATGTCACATAACTGCCCACATGTCACATCGCTGCACATCACAACACATGTCACATAACTGCCCACCACAACCACATCATGTCACATCACTGCCCACATGTCACATCACTATCACAACACAACCCACGTTGTCAAATTACTGACCACATCATGTCACATCACCGCCCATCACAACACAACCCACATTGTCACATCACTGCTCATCACAACAATCATGTCACATAACTGCCCACATGTCACATCGCTGCACCTCACAACACATGTCACATAACTGCCCACCACAACCACATCATGTCACATCACTGCGCATAACAACCCACATCATCACTGCCCACCACAACCCACATCATCACTGACCACCACAACCACATCATGTTACATCACTGACCACCACAACCCACATGATCACAACCCACATAATTACTGCCTCACTGTTCACACCGAAGCCCAGTACAGTACACTGAAGCCCAGAACAGCCCAGTAAAGCACAGTACAGTACACTAAAGCCCAGAACAGCCCAGTAAAGCACAGTACAGTACACTAAAGCCCAGAACAGCCCAGTAAAGCACAGTACAGTACACTAAAGCCCAGAATAGCCCAGTAAAGCACAGAGCGGTACACTGAAGCCCAGAACAGCCCAGAAAAGCACAGTACAGTACACTAAAGCCCAGAACAGCCCAGTACACTGAAGCCCAGGAAATCCCAGTACAGTACACTGAAGCCCAGTAAAGCACAGAGCAGTACACTGAAGCCCAGAACAGCCCAGTAAAGCACAGTACAGTACACTAAAGCCCAGAACAGCCCAGTACACTGAAGCCCAGGAAATCCCAGTACAGTACACTGAAGCCCAGTAAAGCACAGAGCAGTACACTGAAGCCCAGAACAGCCCAGTAAAGCACAGTACAGTACACTAAAGCCCAGAACAGCCCAGTACACTGAAGCCCAGGAAATCCCAGTACAGTACACTGAAGCCCAGTAAAGCACAGAGCAGTACACTGAAGCCCAGAACAGCCCAGTAAAGCACAGTACAGTACACTAAAGCCCAGGAAAACCCAGTACAGTACACCAAAGCCCAGGAAAGCCCAGTACAGTACAATGAAGCCCAGAAAACCCCAATAAAGCACAGTACAGCACACTGAAGCCCAGAAAACCCCAATAAAGCACAGTACAGTACAATGAAGCCCAGAAAACCCCAGTAAAGCACAGTACAGCACACTGAAGCCCAGAAAAGCCCAGCACAGTATAATGAAGCCCAGGAAAACCCAGTAGAGTACACTAAAGCCCAGAACAGCCCAGTACAGTACACTAAAGCCATGAAAAGCCCAGCACAGTATAATAAAGCCCAGTAAAGCCCAGTAGAGTACACTAAAGCCCAGAACAGCCCAAAAAAGCCCAGTACACTACTCTAAAGTCCAGAACAGCCCAGAAAAGCCCAGTACAGTACACTAATGCCCAGAAAAGCCCAGTACAGTACACTGAAGCCCAGAACAGCCCAGCAGAGCACACCCCAACACATCAATGTAAGCAATGTACTCACATCCTTCTCTGGCCAGAAAGAGGTTCCTGTTGTCCTTCTGTTCCTTGTTTTTGGCCTGGGCTTTCTGGGTCTGGGCCTGGGTCCGACTGAGCGCCTGCACCACCAGGAGCTGTCTCCCATGGACCACAAGGCCTCCATCCTGCACAGCCGTCACACATAGTGCTGGGTCAAAATAACAGCAAAAAGGGGAGAGAGATAAGAAAATGTACAAGTTTTGTTAAAAATAGCAGCAAAAAGGAGAGAGAGAGAGAGAGAGAGAGAAGAAAACGTAAAAGTGTTGTTTAAAAATAGCAGCAAACAGGAGAGAAAAAATGTATAAATGTTAAAAATAGCACAAACAGGAAAGAAGAAAATGTACAAATGTTGTTAAGAAATAGCAGCAAAACAAAAACAAAAAAACCCGAAAAGCAGAAAATGAACGAATTATTAAAATATAGCAGCAAAAAGGAGAGAAGAAAATGTACAATTGTTAAAAATAGCAGCAAACCAAAAAACAAAAACAGAGAGAGGGAGAGATGAAAGTTTAATAAAAATGACAACAAAGAAGAACAAAAATGAAGATTTTCAAAACAGTCAGATGATGACACACACAAAGCTAATCTACAGGCACAGTGACAATTAACAGACTGCCTAAAGAGTGATGGTATCACTTTACCAGTAGCTATTCATTTTCCTGAAGGAGTTCCAGTCTAACGGTTAGCACCCATCCAGAGATGGTACTCCCCTAGCTCTCAGGCTGTGCACACTCCTGTTTCGTTCTCCATTAGATCTTGTGTGTGCTCGGAATTTGGATAAACTGCAGCCCACGTCAGAATCAGGTGCTGGACTTGTGGTCTAGTGTTCACCAGTTGTCAGAGATCAAAGCCCCATTTCGGCATGGCATTGCCTCCTTGGGAAAGGTGCTTCACTCCAACTGTCCTATCTCCACACAGGTGTGAATGGGGACCTGGCTTTGGCTGGGGAAGGTTTAAAAGGCAGAAAAGGATGACTAGGCCCTGCCTTCCTATGCTGAGATCTAGATATAGTGGATATCAATTCACTGCCCCGCATTATGGCGAGCCCTGGACACAGTGAATATAAATTCACTGCCCTGCCTTCCAATGACACTGCCCCCCTTCACAATGGCGACACTAGTCAGGCTATGTCCACAGTCAATGCAGTCTTACCTTGTCAGAAGCTCTGGCCATACACTCCTCTGCTGACTCCTTTTGCACATACTGTACAAAGGCTGTTCCTATTGAAACACAGTAACATCATCATCAATAATATCTGGGCACAATAAACAAGAAAGATACAGATAGAATGGCTGAACAGATAGAATGCTTCATGCTACAATAATATCATCATACGTTAAGAGAAAAGAGATGAACAGACAGACAGACAGACAGACAGACAGAGGCAGAGACAGAGAGAGAATTTTCTTCACCTTTTTTTTTTTTCTCAAACAATGAGTTTCTTGCTCTTCAGAAGCAGCTTCTAATTCATGTGTTCTTGACACTTATCATCAGAGTAGAAAAGCCATGGCTCCAATACTGCCAATGTGTGTGTGTGTGTGTGTGTGTGTGTGTGCGTTTATATTTATTTGTTTATTTGTATAATTATTTATATCACCATTATTGTTATTTATATCATTATTCATATCATCACTGTTTTTCTATATTTTATTTCATTTTATTCCTGTATCTATTTGTTTAGTTTTCAGTTTCAGTTTCAGTAGCTCATTTCATTTCGTATTTCTTTTCTTTTATGTATTATTCTAATTCATTAATTTAATCATTCATTCATTTATGTATCTTATCTCACTTCATTTCTTTTACTCTGTTTTCCCTCAAGGCCTGACTAAGCACGTTGGGTTACACTGCTGGTCAGGCATCTGCTTAGCAGATGTGGTGTAGCGTATATGGAATTGTCTGACCGCAAAGACACCTTGATTAGGTGAACTGAACTGAACCAGTGCTGGGTCACAGCACACAGCTGTACATTACTGTCTGCCCACTGGTTGGTGATGACAATAAAAAAGAACAACACATATGTTCCCACTGGTGATGACAACACCACAGAATACACATATGTCTCCTCACTTCTTCTTTGTTCCTGGGCTGTGACTCCACCTTCACCCATATACACCAGTGGTCTTTTACAGGTACGACGGTTTTTACCTCCACTATGTAGGCAGTCATACTCCATTTTCGGGGGGTTCTCTCATATCTACTAAAGGGCTTTTACATGTACTATCATTTACAACCTGCTGTTTCAGTATCCAACCAAACACCAACATGGATCACCGCAATCTTTAACTTGCATATTTAATCTTCTTCACATTTAATCTTTTTCACATTTAATCTTCTTCATGTGCAAACAAATGAAGGGGATGAAGGAACTACCAGGCTGACACATGTGCTGATACGGCAGATTGGAAAAACTGACTTCTACAAGGATCGAACCAAGAACCCTCAGACTAACAGTCCTGCACTGTAACCAGCCAGCCACAGTGCCTGTCCACCCTGTCCCTACCTCTGGGCTGTCCAGACACCTTGTCCATCACCAGACGTACATAGACCACGTCTCCAAACTCCTGGAACACCTCCTCCAACTCCTCTTCAGACACCTCAAAGGGTACGTTCCTGACACACAGACAGGACGACATCATTATTGGACGTTCCTGACACACACTGACATACATTGCTGACAGGATGAGATCATTATTGGACATTCCTGACACACAGACATACATTGCTGACAGGAAGAGATCGTTATTGGACGTTCCTGAAACATAGACAGGAGGAGATCATTACTGGAAGTTCCTGACACACAGACATACATCGCTGACAGAAAGAGGAGATCATTATTGGACGTTCCTGACACACAGACATACATCGCTTACAGGATGAGGAGATCATTATTCAACATTTTGCTTCCTTCTGTGTATGTGTGCATGCACATGCATATGTGTGCATGCTTTTGTTTGAGTGAGTGAGTGAGTGTGTGTGTGTGTGTGTCTGTGTGTGTGTGTGTGTGTGTGCACGTGCACAAGCATACCAAGCAGCATTATGCAAGTAAGTGTACAATATAAAAATGCAAAAGGTATAATCATCATTACTAATATCATTTTTATTACTATCATTAGTAGTATAAGTATTAGTATTTCATCATCATCACTGTTGTCATCAAATGATTTTATCATTATGATGATATTGATCATTATTTTTATTATTCATTATTACTTCTTTTGAACATTACACACCTGATAAAGAGAGTTCTGCCCTCATCCACGTCACTCTTCCTGACTGGCTTTGCCTTCTCTGAAACAAACAGCACTCCATTGTACCTTCTGCGATGGATGGTTTTATTTTTTGTGACCATTTTGTTCCTGACAGATGGTGACTGTCAACAGTCTGCGATTCTGTGCTGAGGAGTTAAAGCATTTAACCCCTAAGCTGCCTATGAGACGAGATAACTCGTCAGCGCAAGCATGTACACTTCGCTGCCACAATGATGAGATAACTCGTCATCGAAATACTCTGGCTTTTCCCTGGTTTGCACTGAGTTCGTTGACAAAAATACTGGTAGCTAGAAACCCCATCTACATCATGAGGCAGTCCTTTATTTGAACGTTTTGGTTGGGTTACTGCCGCACTGTTTGCCTGGCTCCTCTCCTCGCTCGCTTGACAAAATGTCGGACTCCATGCTCAAAACATCTGATCATGTTGCCCAAAATCAACCAAGATTGCTTTCTTTAGCTGATGCTCAGAAAGAATTGAAGTATAAATTTGATGGAGAAGACAATGATGAACTTTTATAGGACGATTTGACAGAAAATAAAAGAGCAATGAAGAGACTGGCCAAGATACGACTGTCAGGGAGTGATGCTAACTGTACAGCTGTAGCAGACGACAGAAAGTGACCGAATTATTAGCAGGATGCAGTGTGAGCGATTTTCTTGGCACTCAGCCAACGCGGTCTGGTGAGAACTGGGTAAAGTGACCGTGGGAGAGGGGTGTGCAGGTATTATCCATTTGTCCAGAAAATATATTTTAGTGCAAATTACCTGACTAATGTTTGTAATGAACAGGTTGAAAATGTGACAAAAAATAAAACAGATTTCAAAACAACAGCATTTCACTGAAAATATATAAAATGGGAAAACATCATGTGTTTTGTATTCTTTATTCAGTTGCCTTTCAGAAAATATACACTTATATGGGCCTTTCTCCAATAACAAAGAGCACATAATTTCTTGAAAATATATACCCCTTTTTTTTGGAAAAAAAAACCCCTGGCAAATTGATTTCACTTAAATCTTATTTTCCTGGCAGCGAAAGGGTTAATAAATATCATTATCATTTTCATATTATGCATGCTGAATTACATGGATGACAATGTCTGTCACAATATATGCTATAACAAATCCTCAAAAAAGTACTGCAGGATTTCTAAATGACAGGTTTGTTCATCTTTTGTCTTTGTCCTGCATCACACCTGGACAGCCATCAACCTTCAGTCCTCAACTGACCTCTACAGTCTAGAGCCACCAGACAGCAAGCATCACACCTGGACAGCCATCAACCTTCAGTCCTCAACTGACCTCTACAGTCTAGAGCCACCAGACAGCAAGCATCACACCTGGACAGCCATCAACCTTCAGTCCTCAACTGACCTCTACAGTCTAGAGCCACCAGACAGCATCACACCTGGACAGCCATCTACCTTCAGTCCTCAACTGACCTCTACAGTCTAGAGCCACCAGACAGCAAGCATCACACCTG
>NC_134881.1:45606460-45641460 GCF_041734735.1 Babylonia areolata | reverse complement strand
ACATGAGACCCTGGTTCCTCTTTTCATCTGAATGACTAACAACCAGACCACCACTCAAGATGTGGTGGAGGGGAAAACATACTGCCAAGTGTGAGATTCAATCCCATGTGCTCTGATTCTCTTGCTTCCCAGGAGAATGCATTAGCAGTAGGTCATTGCTCCACACTATTTCTTCACCAAGAAAGGCAGCTAGCACTGCTGTGAGGTCAACACAACCTGCGCTCCATCACAGTGGAAGCACCAGAACAATGTCCATGTTGGTCTTTCTCCCTTCCCACTAGACTTCAATGACAAGCATTCCATGTCGGTCTTTCTCCCTTCCCACTAGACTTCAATGACAAGCATTCCATGTCGGTCTTTCTCCCTTCCCACTAGACTTCAATGACAAGCATTCCATGTCGGTCTTTCTCCCTTCCCACTAGACTTCAATGACAAGCATTCCATGTCGGTCTTTCTCCCTTCCCAACTAGACTTCAATGACAAGCATTCCATGTTGGTCTTTCTCCCTTCCTACTAGACTTCAATGACAAGCATTCCATGTCGGTCTTTCTCCCTTCCCACTAGACTTCAATGACAAGCATTCCATGTTGGTCTTTCTCCCTTCCCACTAGACTTCAATGACAAGCATTCCATGTCGGTCTTTCTCCCTTCCCAACTAGACTTCAATGACAAGCATTCCATGTCGGTCTTTCTCCCTTCCCAACCAGACTTACAGAGCAGCCAATCACACAGGGCTACAGCAGAAAAGAAAATAACTGGGATGTTTAAATCTATAGAAACATTTGCTCCTGGCATAAAACAGGAGTGCCCATGTCTGCCAGCAGATCTGATGGAAGATCAGGAAATGGATAATGTAGGAAAATGTCATATGATGCAGCATACCTGAGTCACCACTTTTGTTGTCATCAGAGCCTTCATCCTTCTCCTCAGCCTGCTCCTCCTCTGCTCCTGCAGTGTCTGTCATCAAAACAACATCCATCAGTGTGTCAGCACAACACAACAACATTCATCAGTGTGTCAGCACAACATCCATCAGTATGTCAGCACAACAACATCCATCAGTGTGTCAGCACAACAACATCCATCAGTGTGTCAGCAGCACAACAACATCCATCAGTGTGTCAGCACAACATCCATCAGTGTGTCAGCACATCCATCAGTGAGTCAGCACAACAACATCCATCAGTGTGTGAGCACAACAACGTCCATCAGTGTGTCAGCACAACGACGTCCATCAGTGTGTCAGCACAACAACATCCATCAGTGTGTCAGCACAACATCCATCAGTGTGTCAGCACAACAACATCCATCAGTGTGTCAGCACAACATCCATCAGTGTGTCAGCACAACATCATCCATCAGTGTGTCAGCACAACGTCCATCAGTGTATGAGCACAACATCCATCAGTGTGTCAGCACAACAACATCCATCAGTGTGTCAGCACAACGTCCATCAGTGTGTCAGCACAACAACATCCATCAGTGTGTCAGCACAACAACATCCATCAGTGTGTCAGCACAACAACATCCATCAGTGTGTCAGCACAACATCCACCAGTGTGTCAGCACAACAACATTCCATCAGTGTGTCAGCACAACGCCCATCAGTGTGTCAGCACAACGCTCATCAGTGTGTCAGCACAACGTCCATCAGTGTGTCAGCACAACATCCCTCAGTGAGTCAGCACAACAACATCCATCAGTGTGTGAGCACAACGTCCATCAGTGTGTGAGCACAACAACATCCATCAGTGTGTCAGCACAATGACGTCCATCAGTGTGTGAGCACAACATCCATCAGTGTGTCAGCACAACAACATCCATCAGTGTGTCAGCACAACATCCATCAGTGTGTCAGCACAACAACATTCCATCAGTGTGTCAGCACAACGCCCATCAGTGTGTCAGCACAACGCTCATCAGTGTGTCAGCACAACGTCCATCAGTGTGTGAGCACAACATCCATCAGTGTGTCAGCACAACAACATCCATCAGTGTGTCAGCACAACATCCATCAGTGTGTCAGCACAACATCATCCATCAGTGTGTCAGCACAACGTCCATCAGTGTATGAGCACAACATCCATCAGTGTGTCAGCACAACAACATCCATCAGTGTGTCAGCACAACATCATCCATCAGTGTGTCAGCACAACGTCCATCAGTGTGTCAGCACAACGCCCATCAGTGCACTGTTCTCCAGGCACTTGTCATTCCTCCCTCGCTGTGTCCCATGCTGAACATCAGGTATCAGCTTCTATGTGTTGTGATTTTCTTCTAGCTTTTCATTTTACTTTATTTCATATCATTTTACTTTTCTTTTTTAGCTGCAGGCTACCTTGTTGCCTTCACTGTTGTGTTTCATTGAGTACACCAGAACCCTCAGCTCTCAGTCTTCTTCTTCTTCTTCTGCGTTCGTGGGCTGCAACTCCCACGTTCACTCGTATGCACACGAATGGGCTTTTATGTGTATGACCGTTTTTACCCCGCCATGTAGGCAGCCATACTCCGTTTTCGGGGTGTGCGTGCTGGGTATGTTCTTGTTTCCATAACCCACCGAACGCTGACATGGATTATAGGATCTTTAACGTGCGTATTTGATCTTCTGCTTGCATATACACACGAAGGGGGTTCAGGCACTAGCAGGTCTGCACATATGTTGACCTGGGAGATCGTAAAAATCTCCACCCTTCACCCACCAGGCGCCGTCACCGTGATTCGAACCCGGGACCCTCAGATTGACAGTCCAATGCTTTAACCACTCGGCTATTGCGCCCATCAGCTCTCAGTCTGACCCTCCTCATTTCATCCAGAGAAACAGTGAACACAGATCACCTGCATTTCTACTTTGCTTCCTTCCACGGTAACCATTAACACAGCATCATTCTTATCATTACACCCATTTCATTTTTTTAAAATTCTTATCAACACATCCATTCTATCGTATTGTTCTTATCATCACATCCATATCATCATATCATTCCTAACATTCTTGGCATCAAATATATAATGATCATTTTATCTTTTATAATATCATATCCACACCATTAGATAACACATAATATTTTAATATCTCCAATATAAGGAATTGATTTGTGGTGAAAAACACAAGCATGCACAATATTCACAGTCATTCAATATGCAGACACAAAAGATAAAAAATCCTTTTAAGTAAATTTGAACAAAACCATACACGCAATAATCACAGCCATACACACGCAGTAATTATAGTTAGAGCACAGACAGAAAATATAATACAATAAATAAACATAGACAAGCAATAACCATATGCTGTCCATCAGTGTTTTCAGTATTTAATCTTCCTCATCAAAGACCACCTCAACAACATCTAACCGTGAGAGACAGACAGAGACAGAGAGACAGACTGATACAGAGGAGGACAGAAAGAGAGACAGACAGACAAGACCGAGAGACAGAGACACACAGAGAAAGACAGAGACAGAAAGAGATAGAAAAACAGAGAGAAAGAGAAAGACAGCGAGAGACAGAGAAAGACAGAGAGAGATAGTGAAAGAAAGACAGAGAGAAACAGAGACGGAGAAAGACAAAGAGACAGAGACAGAGAAAGACAGAGAGACGGAGAGAGAAAGTGAGAAACAGAGACGGAGAAAGACAGAGAGAGACAGAGAAAGACAGAGAGAGAAAGACAGTGAGAAACAGAGACAGAGAAAGACAGAGAGAGGTGCAGGCTACAGACCTTGGTCAGCATGTTCCTGGGAGCTGGCCACAAACCTGTCCTTGGCCACTGCCCAGTCCACTGCCACCGGGCGTCCTGAAACATGACACAGGGCGTGACACTGACACAGGGCGTGACACTGACACAGGGTGTGACACTGACACAGGGTGTGACACACAGCCCATCCTCCCTCACGCATCTAGCTCTGACATGACACATCTAGCTCTGACATGGCACATCTAGCTCTGACATGACACACCTAGCTCTGACATGACACACCTAGCTCTGACATGACACACCTCCCTCCCTTCTCAGTGCTTTACACAGCCTCTTGATGTGGTTGCTGTGGGTTCTTTTACATGTTCTAAAAAATATTGCTTAATAGTCCTAAACATATGGTTAAAAAATCAAAACAAACAAAAAAGATTTAAAGAAAAAAGACAGTTAAAAAAATCAAAAAAAGAATTAAAGCAGTTATCCAGAGAGACTCTGTATCGATGACAAATCATTGTCAAAACTGCCACCATTCACAGCTGTGACAGTAGTCACTGACCCGTTGTCATGGACATGTACTGTGACAGCAGTCACTGACCTGTTGTCATGGACATGTACTGTGACACACTGACCTGTTGTCATGGACATGTACTGTGACAGCAGTCACTGACCTGTTGTCATGGACATGTACTGTGACACACTGACCTGCTGTCATGGACATGTACTGTGACAGCAGTCACTGACCTGTTGTCATGGACATGTACTGTGACAGCAGTCATTGACCTGTTGTCATGGACATGTACTCTGACAGCAGTCACTGACCTGTTGTCATGGACATGTACTGTGACAGCAGTCACTGACCCGTTGTCATGGACATGTACTGTGACAGCAGTCACTGACCTGTTGTCATGGACATGTACTGTGATAGCAGTCATTGATCTGTTGTCATGGACATGTACTGTGATAGCAGTCACTGACCTGTTGTCATGGACATGTACTGTGATAGCAGTCACTGACCTGTTGTCATGGACATGTACTGTGACAGCAGTCACTGACCCGTTGTCATGGACATGTACTGTGATAGCAGTCACTGATCTGTTGTCATGGACATGTACTGTGATAGCAGTCACTGATCTGTTGTCATGGACATGTACTGTGATAGCAGTCACTGATCTGTTGTCATGGACATGTACTGTGATAGCAGTCACTGACCTGTTGTCATGGACATGTACTGTGATAGCAGTCACTGACCTGTTGTCATGGACATGTACTGTGATAGCAGTCACTGACCTGTTGTCATGAACATGTACTGTGACACACGGATCTGTTGTCATGGACATGTACTGTGACACACGGATCTGTTGTCATGGACATGTACTGTGTACAGTCATTGATCTGTTGTCATGAACATGTACTGTGATAGCAGTCACTGATCTGTTGTCATGGACATGTACTGTGACAGCAGTCACTGACCTGTTGTCATGGACATGTACTGTGATAGCAGTCACTGATCTGTTGTCATGGACATGTACTGTGACAGCAGTCACTGACCTGTTGTCATGGACATGTACTGTGACAGCAGTCACTGATCTGTTGTCATGGACATGTACTGTGACAGCAGTCACTGACCTGTTGTCATGGACATGTACTGTGACAGCAGTCACTGACCTGTTGTCATGAACATGTACTCTGACACACTGACAAGCTGTCATGGACATGTACTGTGACAGCAGTCACTGATCTGTTGTCATGGCCATGTACTGTGACAGCAGTCACTGATCTGTTGTCATGGCCATGTACTCTGACAGCAGTCACTGACCTGTTGTCATGGACATGTACTGTGACAGCAGTCACTGACCCGTTGTCATGGACATGTACTGTGACAGCAGTCACTGACCCGTTGTCATGGACATGTACTGTGATAGCAGTCACTGATCTGTTGTCATGGACATGTACTGTGATAGCAGTCACTGACCTGTTGTCATGGACATGTACTGTGATAGCAGTCACTGACCTGTTGTCATGGACATGTACTGTGACAGCAGTCACTGACCCGTTGTCATGGACATGTACTGTGATAGCAGTCACTGATCTGTTGTCATGGACATGTACTGTGATAGCAGTCACTGATCTGTTGTCATGGACATGTACTGTGATAGCAGTCACTGACCTGTTGTCATGGACATGTACTGTGATAGCAGTCACTGACCTGTTGTCATGGACATGTACTGTGATAGCAGTCACTGACCTGTTGTCATGAACATGTACTGTGACACACGGATCTGTTGTCATGGACATGTACTGTGACACACGGATCTGTTGTCATGGACATGTACTGTGTACAGTCATTGATCTGTTGTCATGAACATGTACTGTGATAGCAGTCACTGATCTGTTGTCATGGACATGTACTGTGACAGCAGTCACTGACCTGTTGTCATGGCCATGTACTGTGATAGCAGTCACTGATCTGTTGTCATGGACATGTACTGTGACAGCAGTCATTGACCTGTTGTCATGGACATGTACTTTGATAGCAGTCACTGATCTGTTGTCATGGACATGTACTGTGACAGCAGTCACTGACCTGTTGTCATGGACATGTACTGTGACAGCAGTCACTGATCTGTTGTCATGAACATGTACTGTGACACACTGATCTGTTGTCATGGACATGTACTGTGACAGCAGTCACTGATCTGTTGTCATGGACATGTACTGTGATAGCAGTCATTGATCTGTTGTCATGAACATGTACTGTGTACAGTCATTGACCTGTTGTCATGGACATGTACTGTGACAGCAGTCACTGATCTGTTGTCATGAACATGTACTGTGACACACTGATCTGTTGTCATGGACATGTACTGTGACAGCAGTCACTGATCTGTTGTCATGAACATGTACTGTGACACACTGATCTGTTGTCATGGACATGTACTGTGACACACTGATCTGTTGTCATGGACATGTACTGTGACAGCAGTCACTGATCTGTTGTCATGAACATGTACTGTGACACACTGATCTGTTGTCATGGACATGTACTGTGACAGCAGTCACTGACCTGTTGTCATGGACATGTACTGTGACAGCAGTCACTGATCTGTTGTCATGGACATGTACTGTGACAGCAGTCACTGATCTGTTGTCATGGACATGTACTGTGACAGCAGTCACTGACCTGTTGTCATGGACATGTACTGTGTACAGTCACTGACCTGTTGTCATGGACATGTACTGTGTACAGTCACTGACCTTTTGTCATGGACATGTGCTGTGATAGCAGTCACTGATCTGTTGTCATGGACATGTGCTGTGATAGCAGTCACTGACCTGTTGTCATGGACATGTACTGTGTACAGTCACTGATCTGTTGTCATGGACATGTACTGTGACAGCAGTCACTGATCTGTTGTCATGAACATGTACTGTGACACACTGATCTGTTGTCATGGACATGTACTGTGACAGCAGTCACTGATCTGTTGTCATGGACATGTACTGTGACAGCAGTCACTGATCTGTTGTCATGGACATGTACTGTGACAGCAGTCACTGACCTGTTGTCATGGACATGTACTGTGTACAATCACTGATCTGTTGTCATGGACATGTACTGTGATAGCAGTCACTGATCTGTTGCCCTGTGTGTGAAGCTGACAGCCACTCACCCATCACTTCCTTGGCGTTCATCTCGGCCACAGCTTTCTGGGCAGCCCTCAGCTCTGTGTACTGGACAAAGGCAAACCCTCGACTCAAAGTGCCTGCAACATCACACAACAGTCACCACTTTAATCCCTGTCTATCTTGGCATTCTCCTGTGTCCCAACCATGTGCTTCTCATACTGGCTTGGTGTGGACTAACGTGTGGCTATGGAGTCCCAGATTGGATCTGCTTTGGTGTCCACAGTAAAGACAGAAAGTAATGTCCCCTTTTCCTCATCTCTGAAGACAGAAAGTAGTGTATCCTCTCCCTAAAAGTTTTCCGAGGACAGAAAGTAATGTTCCCTTTCCCTCAAAGTTCTCTGAAGGGAGAAAGTAGTGTCCCCTTTCCCTCAAAGTTCTCTGAAGGGAGAAAGTAATGTCCCCTTTCCCTCAAAGTTCTCTGAAGGGAGAAAGTAGTGTCCCCTTTCCCTCAAAGTTCTCTGAAGGGAGAAAGTAGTGTCCCCTTTCCCTCAAAGTTCTCTGAAGGGAGAAAGTAATGTCCCCTTTCCCTCAAAGTTCTCAGAAGGGAGAAAGTAATGTCCCCTTTCCCTCAAAGTTCTCCAAGGACAGAAAGTAATGTCCCCTTTCCCTCAAAAGTTCTCTGAAGAGAGAAAGTAATGTCCCCTTTCCCTCTGAAAAATTCTGTTTCATTCATACACAGTTGTCACAAAACAATTGTAAAATTGTACCAGTTCAACTTTCCTGAAGTATTATGGGATGACTGTATGCACTTACTCAAATACACAAATTGTACTAGTCTGGTTAAAGACAGACTGTTTCAACATACCTTTCTTGAGAGGAATGGACACTTCAGAAATGGCACCAAACTTTTCAAAGTGCTCCCGGATGTGGGACTCCTTGCACTGCAGATAAAACAAACAACAGCAGAATAAAAGAACTGTGTCAAATAATCACCTGAAAATATGTCTCAAAATAGTTAAAAAAATTAAATAACAAAAAAGAACACTGAAGCATTAACACATCGTTCTAATAAAAACTTGTGTCCAATATCACATGAAAATATGTATCAAAATAGTGCAAAACACTGAAACACTGACACATCGTCATCAACAGCTATAGTCACACCATTCAGTGCAGAACACTGACACATTGTCATCAACAGCTATAGTCACACCATTCAGTGCAGAACACTGACACATTGTCATCAACAGCTATAGTCACACCATTCAGTGCAGAACACTGACACATCGTAATCAACAGCTGTAGTCACACCATTCAGTGCAGAACACTGACACATCGTCATCAACAGCTATAGAGTCACACCACCCAGTGCAGAACACTGACACATCGTCATCAACAGCTATAGAGTCACACCACCCAGTGCAGAACACTGACACATCGTCATCAACAGCTATAGTCACACCATTCAGTGCAGAACACTGACACATCGTAATCAACAGCTGTAGTCACACCATTCAGTGCAGAACACTGACACATCGTCATCAACAGCTATAGTCACACCATTCAGTGCAGAACACTGACACATTGTCATCAACAGCTATAGTCACACCATTCAGTGCAGAACACTGACACATTGTCATCAACAGCTATAGTCACACCATTCAGTGCAGAACACTGACACATTGTCATCAACAGCTACAGTCACACCACCCAGTGCAGAACACTGAAGCACTGATACATCATCACCAACAGCTATAGAGATTAAGACTATTAGAGCCAGTGCAATCTTGCCTCCTAGTTTGAGAGTCACAGTCCTCAAAAGACAAAACCGTAAATGAATTCCCATTGCAGCGGAGAAAACACTGATCACACAGCTCTGACTTTGCACTGTATGAGCCTACCTTGAAAGGCAAATTTCTCAGGACAATCCGACATCTCTTCACAGGTTTCTGTTTTGGTGTCTTGTTTTTAGGTTCTTTGGTCTTGGGTTCCTGGACTGGTTTTGATGGTTCTGGAACTGCAGTGCAGAGAGACAGATAGAACAGTTCAGTATGACACTTTAAAAAATGTGGTGGTTTTAACAACCAAAGAAAATATTACATTTCTAATCTGCTGTACACTCACTGTTATTATCTTCACTTTCTTGTAGTATGTTTTGAATTCTTTATCTATGTAAAAAAAAAAAAAAAATGTTTGTGCAAAGATGTATACTGCTCTTTCTCAATGAACATTTTGTTTTCCCTTTCTTGCAAAACCTGATGGGGGACTTAATGCAACTGTTCAGCACAGATATTCAACAACAAACAATATTTTCTAAAAATCATATTCACAGACATGTATGAAATTAGAAAAAATAACCTCTGCATACACTACTTTATTTCTAAATCTGAATCAGACATTGGAAATATTGATAGATTATATACTGTATTCACTACTTTATTTCTAACTCAAACAATGAAAATATACAGATTATTATGATTTATCATTCTCTAACTCAGATGTGAACAAATTAACATAAAACATATGTCTTGATTATATGGGTTATAATTTGATTCAGGTGGAGAGTGTCTTGCCCAATTACAACCCAGCTCTCTGAGCCACGACGCTGTTTGTATTCTTTTGTTTGTTTTTTCTTTTATTGTTCTACACATTGAACTGTAATGCTGGTATATTTTTGTTTGACTGTGTTTATTGATGCTCACAGTGTCATAATGTATTGTTTGCAAAATAATGTTCACATTCCCCTTCATAAGGGGCCTAGGCCTATACATGAATAAACCATCTTGAATCTTGAATCTCTGAGCCACGAGGGCTTTAGCAGTCAGTGAGTAATACTGAGCCAACACATACCACTTTGAATCGCTGTGCTGTCCTGTGAGCTGTCACCTGCCTCCTTCTGCTTCTTTTTCCACTTCTTCTTGGCGTCAGCGAAGGAGATGGAGACTCTCCTCCCCTCACAGTGCGTGACCGTCTCTTTGGCCTTCTCAGCATCCTCTCTGGAGACCCACAACAACCACAAAAACCCGTCATTAGTTGTTGTACTGAAAACTGGAGATCACTGAGATGGATATATATAGATATATATATATATATATATATATATATATATATATATGTCAAGCGCCATTTGCCGATCAGCGCGATCTTAAGATGGCGCAGACCCATATGACGATCCGCAGAAAGCGCGACCATCTCGAGATGGGCGCGCCATCTATGAATTATTTCCGAAAATGAATAGAGCTGCGCGATCTTAAGATTGTGCAAACCAAGCAAGAATTGCGCCATCTGCCGATCACTTGGAAACACACACAAACAAAATTAAAATTTTAATTTTAACACTCAAATTAAAATTAAATTTAAAATTAAATTAAAAATTTTAAAAAAAGAATCAGGAGGACGCAAGTGTCACTTGTCTAATATTTTGACTGCACACACACACACACACAAACAAACGCTTTTGCAAAGTTTACTAATAAGACTCAAATTAAAATTAAATTAAATTTAAAATTAAATTAAATAAAATTAAAAATTTTAAAAAAAGAATCAGGAGGACGCAACCGCGAAAAGTCAAAAGAGAAAGGCTTGGCCCATCTCAAGATGGTTGCGCTTTCTGCGGATCGTCATATGGTTCTGCGCCATCTTAAGATCGCGCTGATCGGCAAATGGCGCTCGACATATATACCATTATATATATATATGTACATACATATAATGATATATATATATATATATATATATATATAATTATAAATATATAAATATATATACCATTGTAATGTTAGGTTTGGTGTACCCCACTTCTCAAGGCCCATCGCTGTATCAGTGTTTTATATTTTAATGCAATCTCATGTTGAAATACAAATAAAGTCCACTCTTGTGCTGACAGTCAGTTTGTGTGGGAGCAGAAGATGACAGAATTCAAGATTACAAAAGCAATGTATTTTTGTATTTTAAAATGTACGTCATAAAAGAAAATCTACTTCTTGAATAAACACACTTTTCTGTTGTTTTAATACTTTAACAGCTGATGTGAAATGCTGCATTATGAAACAGTATTTTTTCAGATCCCATTTCTTTTCCCAAACTTACAACAGTTTCATATTTGAAAGGAAGAAACATGACTGTCTTTTGGTTTCATTACCCTTGTAAAATGTTTACAAATAGATGCTGTCAGTCTCATTATATTAAACTAAACGAATCTGGTACATACATGTTTGATCAGTTTTTAGATCACATTAAAATTACTGTATAACAAAACTTTGTAACCAGAGCTATACTGTTAATAGTTATTGCAAGCGGAAAAAAAAGTAATCTGATTTGACGTCATTTTCACTAACTTTACAGAGATTTTCATTTCACTTTTGTTTAATTTTCTGAGATAGGTTTTATCATATTTTCTATCTAATCTTAAATCATAAATTTCACACATGGACATTTGCTCACAAACTGAATAAAACGTGTAACTGAAGTTTCCAAATTGTTGGTTTTTCTTTTAAGCTACTTATTTATCAATGATCAATAATAAAATGAAATTATTGGTAACTATGTTGAAATACACAAACGTGAAGACTGAGAAGAAAGCTGAAATATAATACTTACAACATGGAAAACTGGACATATCCATATCCTTTGCACTTCCCTGAATCTGAAACAAAAAGCAAAATATATAAAGAGAGGCGAGAAAGGAGCGAAGGTAGAAAAAGGAAAATAATCAATCTTTATTCAACTGTCTATCAATTTTTTTAAATATTTTTTTTCAAAACCAAACAACATACACACACAGACACACAGAGGCACATACAGACACAGAAACACACATTATTCATTAAACTTTCCCCTTTTAACTAATTTAGGTTTTACAGTAAAGTCAAGGACTTGAAATCAAAGCAATCAAATACAACTGACCCAAGTCTTGCATAAAGATTATAGCATTATATTATATCAATATATGTGTTGTAAAGTATTGTTTGTTTGTTTTTCACCACATTGCAGAATCATCCCTTTTTTTCCCTTTCTCTTTTTCTGTCTACAGCATACATGTTTTCCTTTGAAAGTCAATATTTCTGCAGAATCTTTTGCCATGGACAGTCCCTTTGTAGCAGTGGGTTCTTTTATGTGTGCTAAGTTAGAGTAAAAGCATGTCATACATCGGACCTTAGCTTATTGTATCATCAAAAAGACCAAGTAAGCTGCATAAATATTGTAACTTTAACAGCAAGTTATAAATAACAAACTATAATTACAAAGTTTGGTGTGTTTTTTTAATCAAATAGTGTATCTAAGGAGTAACACAAAAAGGCTACTGAGGAGGTAGGACATGGGAAACAAAGACAGCTTACCCTGCTATGTTTATCAACCAATTCAATGTCACATCCATTCCACATCAAATACACGGCAAAAGAAATGAAACTTAAGTCTTTGCAGATTCACAGAGAGCAAACTGAACTTTAAAATCTGCTTCAAGTATCACTTTACCCATTTCTGAGTCTGTTGAACTTAAAAAGGTGAGTAAGTAACAGGTGACAATACAAGAAGTTTTCAAGGCTCATGTGTGATTCCTGCTGCTACAAGAAACCAAAACTGCAGGTGGTGGAGTCTGATCATGACAATCCAATACCTATATTCATAGCCTACAGAGATAGGGGGGTACCCATTTCAGTTTCACTTTCTCATGGAGGTGTCACTGTGTTCCGACAAATCCTTATACTCTACACCAAATCTGCTATGCAGATGTCTGTCCAGCAGTATGGCCCTTTGCATGATTTAGTCAGGGCTTAAGTGCATGCCAATAAATTTGTGTACATGTTACAATGATTTCTTCCAGACTATTTTGCCAGAAGACAGCATTTTTGTTGCCGTGGGTTCTTTTTCAGTGTACCAAGTGTGTGCTGCACATGGGACCACAGTTTATCAGCTCATCCAAAATGACTAGATGATCAGTTTGAAACTTTGATTTTCCAGTCAAACTTGAGAGAAAGATCGAGAAAGGGAACTCATACCCTAGCAGATACTGCACTCATGTACTGACATATTTATAACCATGTTCTCAGGAGAGCAACAAAAATGGTCCCCGGGCTGGCAAACAGTACATATGAGGAGCGCCTAGCCAGAATGAAAATACTCAGCATGCAGTACCGTAGGGACAGAGGAGACATGACTGAGGTCTACAATTTTACTCATGGGCTGTATAAAGTGGAAAGCCCCCTGGTCCTAGAAAACAGTAACAGACAGACCCGTGGGCATAACCTGAGGCTCAAGAAGAGGCCATGCAACGGACAAATGCGCCAGCACTACTTCTCTTTCCGGGTGGTGAACCCGTGGAACGCCCTACCAGATTCTGTAGTCAGCGCCCCCTCTCTCAACGCTTTCAAAGCTAGGCTGGACAATCACTGGGCAGATCGCATGTACAAATTGCAGTAAAAGGAAAAAGAAACAAGAAAAAGTGTTTGGACGTTTGTGATAATAAGATTTCGTGTACTAAGACCAGACTAAAGGCTGAGAAGCCTAAATATAGGTCTGCAACGGTATTATTATTATTATTATTATATTATATCTTACTCTTAACCATTCTGCCACCTTACTGATAATGATGATGATTATAATAATAATAATGATAACAACAATAACAATAACAGGTAGTACTTATGGTGCAAACTCCCCATGCAATGGGCTCTTAGCACCTTACATGAAACAACACACACACACACACACACACATAGTGCATAATAACACTGCTCTGCACAAACAAAAAATATCAGTACTGATTGTTATTTCATGAAACGTTGTGCAGACTATGAAGATATGTACATGTAACCACGATGTCTTTCGGATTTTCTCGTCAAAAGAAACAGCCAAAGACGAAAGAAAGGCATGAAATAGTGTCCGAGCTCCACAACTGTTTCCTTGATCAATCGGTTTTTATCTCGCTCGGCAGGTCTACAATTTCAGAATCAGGATAAAATATATTGCAGTGGCCATAGTCGCAACGTTCATGTTTTAGATTTTAACTGTACGTATTAGGTTTAGATTACATTACGCTGTTGGCCCTATGTGTAAACAATAACTCAAAATGAGAGTTGGACTCAGAAACAAAGTTTACATGCTCTTTGGAACACCACACGTGGCGACAAGATAAGCCCAGAATATTGACAATTTTTCCAACTTCTTCTTCTTACCTTTATCTGCAACAATAAAGGCTGTCTTCACAGGTCCGACTTCCTCAAAAGTCTCGATCAACTTCTGGTTGGAAGTGGTGAAAGGCAGGTTTCTCACAAATAGTGTTTTGCTCTTACGGTCCGACATTGTGCCATGTGCTCCAATGCTACGCATGCGCCCTCCGTATTTTCAATATGGCGCCTATCCATAAAATTGAGAAACCCCAAATCTCCTTCCCCCCTCTCTCTTTTTCTTTTTTCCCCGTCTTGTGATTATACCGATCATTGATACAGGGAGACGACGATCCTGATATAACAAACGAGCAGGTGAAGCTCCATTTTTCTGTTCTTTTTGCATACCGCTCACTGATTAAAAAGATGTATATTTATTTTTAGAGCAGTTGTGCAGCTGTGTTGAATGTTGCAAGAACGTAAAAGAAAAATAGATGATTAGATAAGCCTGATAAGAAGACACACATTACAAAAATATATATGTGCAACACTTAAAATTATAACCTACCTGTGTAACGTTTTTGCAGCTGTTGTCTGCATATATATATTTATTTTACTGTCAATCGTCCAGAAGGGGATGTAGCTCAAGTGGTAGAGCGCTCGCTTAGCATGTGAGAGGTACGGGGATCGATACCCCGCATCTCCATTTCTTTTTTTTTTTTTTTTTCGAAATTGTAATATTTCATAATTATTCATTCAACCACTTTTTAAAAAAATTTTCTTTATATATGCTTCTATGTTAGTAACACTTGTATGCATTCAATCAATCTGAGGCGAGGGAAATACTTCGGTCAATGTGGATTCAATGAGAACACAAAATAATAACAATAATAATCATAATGATAACAATAATGACTAATAATCAAACTAATGATGATAAGAAGAAGAACAACAGCAATACTAATAGCAAACAAACAAACAAACAAAGAATTAATAAACAGATAAATACACATATAAATTTAAAATTATAAATAGATAAGTAAATAAATAAATATATAAATAAGTAAACAAGTAAATGAATGAACAAATTGATAAGAAAAATCGATAAAATGTCGATTATTAGTTTGGTTTTTTTTTGGGGGGCGGGGGGGGGGGTTGTTTGTTTTTGTTTGTTTGTTTGTTTTGTTTTGTTTTTTGTAATAAAAAAAAGAGTATTTTATAATTTTTATTATTAGTTGTTGTTGTTGTTGTTAGTTTTTTTGTGGTTTTGTTTTATTTTGTTTTTGTAATAATTTTTTTTTATCATTAGTTGTTGTTTTTGTTTATTTGCTTTTTGTTTTTTAATAGATAAGAAGTTTAAATGTTTATATTATAAGGATGTTACTGTGATAGTGATTTTAATTTTCTAAATTTGATTTTGAGCTGATATCTTTAACTTTTCTATGAATATGCTGATCTTAATGATAATGTAATTGATCGTGGTGTTTTTTATGACTTAAATGCATGTTTATATACCTGTAATTGATGCTCTTATGTCATGTTTGTTTTAAATTTCGGTTGTAATGTTTTTACAGATTAGTATGAATTTATATTGATTTTACCATTACATTCATTAATACTTAGTGCACTGATGTGAATATACATTAAGTGTGCATGGGTGCTGCATACGGTCGGATGTGTGCGTGCGCACGGGTATGTGTGTGTTTTAAATAACGGAAAGTTTTCGGACTATGACTGAGTTGAGTGTTATTTTGTTACTATATGCTGTATGCCATTTTATAGTTTTTCTTGTTATGATTTGTATGTATCACAGACTTCACCACACTTAATTTCTCTACGAGATAATAAAGGTATTCTGATTCTGAGTCTGATTCGGATTGCTCTGTCGCTTAAAAAAGCTTTGAAATAATCAAACTTGCAACCTGGTAAGCCAATTGATTTGACTGACTTTATAGAGTAATCTTGAATGTCATACTTGGTCATACGCTTTTTTTTATGTCAAAGAAGGTGGCTAGCACAATTTTTCTACGAGCAAATTGATGTTTTATCTGGTAAGTGATTTTAACTAGGTGGTCAACTCAGTGCTGTTCTCCCTTTTCTAAAACCTGCTTGGTTAACTGGAATTATATTGTTTTTTTGTGGTTTTTGTTGTTGTTGTTGTTGTTGTTTTGTTGTTGTTTTTTTGTTTGTTTTGTTTTCTTTTCTTTTCTTTTTTTCTCAAGGCGATGAAGAAGCCCGTTTAGCACAATTCTTTCCATTAACTTTCCAACATGTGAAGTCAGAGCAACTGGTCTGTAACTGTTTTTATCAGTTTTCGGCTTGCCTTGTTTGAGGATAGGAACCACTATGGACTGTTTCCATAAAGTGGGCAAAGCACCGTTTGACCAACAATATTGAATATGATTATGTAGAAATCTGAAGAACTTATCCGGTAAATGCTTTAACATTTCATTTGAAATGGCGTCTGGTCCCACTGACTTTTTTTGTTTGTTTGCTTTTGTTTTGTTTTTGTTTGTTTTGTTTTTTTTGTTTTTTTGTCGGTTTTTTGTTTAAGTTTTTTTGTTGTTTTGTTGTTGTTGGGTTGTTGGGGTTTTTTTTGGTGTTTTTTTTTGTTTTTTTTTTTTTTGGGGGGGGGGGTTCCAAGAGAAGATATACAGCATCTTTCATTTCTCCCCCGCTCCCCCCCCCCCCCCCCCCCTTTAAAAAAAAAAAAAAAGGCATAAATTTGAAAGGACACAGCACCATACTATGGAATGACTTGGGGGGAAAAAAAGTGGGAAAATGGGTGATATCTGTCATCTGACATCCTGGATTTCTCAAGGTTTCAAAAAGGTCTCTTACTCCCCCCACCCACCCACCCCCCTCTCCCCTTCTTTTCCTTCTCTTTACGCACGTCTTTAATGGAGGTTCTATTACTGTGTATGGAAGTTTAACAGACGGCTCACGTTCCCGGTCGTGGAATGGTGTTTTGCAGCTGATCGGGCCACAGTTTACAATCATGCGCCCAAATTCATACATGATACAAGCATGAGCACACACACACACACACACACACACACACACACACACACACACACGTGCACGTTAATTTCATCCACACATGATTACACGCATGCATTCAGTTCAGATGAACGTAAGTTTATTCAAATACAATTCACATCAATATAAATGTACTGACAAGTATGAAAATATACACCTATTAAAAGAAGGCGATATGGAACATATGCACAACAAAATTCGTCGAAATAGAAATTCCAGTAAATCAAGGGCCAAAGCTTTTATAAAACTGAAGGAAGCATTCAAAATTGATTAAAATATATGAATATAAAAAATATATCAATAAGTTTTTGTTTTGTTTTTAAATCATATACCACGTGAACATCAACATATTTTGACAGTCAATATTAATTTGTCGCAATCATAATTTATACATATGATTTCGGAAAGTTGTGATTAGTTTATCTCAGTTGTGATGTCCACATTATTAGTTTATCTCAGTTGTGATGTCTACATGTATAACTTATCTCATGTGTGATGTCTACTTAATTAATCTCACGTGTGATGTCTACATAATATTTATCTCGCATGCGATGTCTACATGATCAATTTATCTCATGTGTGATACCTACATGATTAATTTATCTCACGTGCCATGCCTACCTGATTAATCTATCTCATGTGTGATGCCTTCATGCTTGACCTATCTCACGTGTGATGCCTACATGATTAGTTCATCTCAGTTTATCTCATGTGTGATGCCTACATGATTAATCTATCTCAAGCGTGATGTCTAGATGATTAATTTACTTCACAGGTGATGCCTACATGATTAATTTATCTCACGTGTGATGTCAACATGATTAATTTATCTCATATGTGATGCATACATGATCAATCTATCCCATGTGTGATGCCTACATGATTGATTTATCTCACGTGTGATGCCTACATGATGAATTGATCTCGGGAGTGTGATTGCCGCATGATTCATGTTATCTCGGGCGTGATTCCTACATACTGTCATCTCATATGTAATCAACGCACGTTTGACATAGGTTGGAACTGGTGGCACTAAGGGGTACATACAGACCTGAAATACACTGGTGGCACCAAGAGGTACATACAGACCTGAAATACACTGATGGCACTAAGAGGTACATACAGACCTGAAATACACTGATGGCACTAAGAGGTACATTCTGACCTGAAATGAATTTTAAGTGCCGACTTTGTGCACACGGGTGTGAAAGCGTGCTGTCCCAAAGTGAAAAGCAAACCTGTGGAAGAGAAGGGACACCTATTCCTGAAAAGCCAAAGCTAGAGCCCCCAGTGATGCCACCGTTCCTTGTTTCTGTTTGATTTTTATTTATTTGGATTGTGGGTTTACTGTTGTTGGAAAACGTGTCTCTTTTTCCAGAGTTAGTCAAAAAGGGCACATCTGTGGTCAGAGGCAAGTCACAGGTTGAATCCATGAATATGAATATATCTGAGCCTAATTTCTTTTCCATGTGTGTTTTTATATTGTTTTCTAAGGTACTACGGGGTGGATAGTGACAGTATTTGAGGCCATGCGTGGTGGGGTTTTGCTGTCAGCAACAACAATGATGTACGGTGTCAACTGAGTGGAGTGATGGCCTAGAGGTAACGCGTCCGCCTAGGAAGCGAGAGAATCTGAGCGCGCTGGTTCGAATCACGGCTCAGCCGCCGATATTTTCTCCCCCTCCACTAGACCTTGAGTGGTGGTCTGGACGCTAGTCATTCGGATGAGACGATAAACTGAGGTCCCGTGTGCAGCATGCACTTAGCGCACGTAAAAGAACCCACGGCAACAAAAGGGTTGTTCCTGGCAAAATCCACTTCGGTAGAAAAAACAAATAAAACTGCACGCAGGAAAAAATACCAAAAAATGGGTGGCGCTGTAGTGTAGCGACGCGCTCTCCCTGGGGAGAGCAGCCCGAATATCACACAGGGAAATCTGTTGTGATAAAAAGAGAAATACAAATACAAAAACTGAAACGCGGGGATTTTAATAAAACAGAAAAAAAAAGACACAGACACGTGACAAAGACTATCGCATAGCTAAATTAAAAATAAATAAAAATTATATAAAACAGATCTGGGACAGAGAGAGAGATAGGTAAAAAGATTTTTAAAGCTACAATATATCACAATCATGTAACCCTGAACAGTCGACGTAACGTGTATTTCTCTTTGCAAAGAATGTTCCTTCGTCTGTCCAAATTATCGATGGAAATACATGCAACAGACACATCACAACATGAAGTACCCCATATTAAGACCTATCACATTACGATCATGTAGCAACAAAAGGTCATGTAAGTTGTATGATGCCAAATTCTCTCTCTCTCTCTCTCTCTCTCTCTCTCTCTCTCTCTCGGATGTTCCCTGTATCTAAAAAAAAAAAAAAAAAAAAAAAAAAAAAAAAAAAAGACAGCTGAGTACATAATGACTCTCTCTGACTCTCTCTCTCTCTCTCTCTGATTACACTGACCAAGCTGACACTCCCATGCTTTAACACGAAGGGCAGAACTCACAATGATCAATCATAACCATATTATGAATGGGTGTGGAGGGGAGCGGAGGGGGGGGGGTTGTTGGGTCATAAGGAAGAGGGGTGGAGGTTTAAAAAAAACAACTTTCTGGATTCAAGTCAAACATCACAAGGACAGAGAGAGGAAATAACAAGGAACGAAAATACACAGATGATAAAAGAAAGAGAGCAAGTAAGAAAGAAAGAAGGAAGGAAAGAAGAAAAAGAAAGGAAAGAAAAGATACATAAACAAAACAAACAGAAAGGAAGCAAAAAGAAGCAGCAGTGTGTGACAGGTCAACAGACTGGCCACACTACAGAAGAGGAGAAAGGACAGTGTGTGACAGGTCAACAGACTGACCACACTACAGAAGACGTGAGGACAGTGTGTGACAGGTCAACAGACTGACCACACTACAGAAGACGTGAGGACAGTGTGTGACAGGTCAACAGACTGACCACACTACAGAAGAGGAGAAAGGACAGTGTGTGACAGGTCAACAGACTGACCACACTACAGAAGACGTGAGGACAGTGTGTGACAGGTCAACAGACTGACCACACTACAGAAGACGTGAGGACAGTGTGTGACAGGTCAACAGACTGACCACACTACAGAAGAGGAGAAAGGACAGTGTGTGACAGTTCAACAGACTGGCCACACTAGAGAAGACGTGAGGACAGTGTGTGACAGATCAACAGACTGTCCACACTACAGAAGAGGAGAAAGGACAGTGTGTGACAGTTCAACAGACTGGCCACACTAGAGAAGACGTGAGGACAGTGTGTGACAGATCAACAGACTGTCCACACTACAGAAGAGGAGAAAGGACAGTGTGTGACAGGTCAACAGACTGACCACACTACAGAAGACGTGAAGACAGTGTGTGACAGGTCAACAGACTGACCACACAACAGAAGACGTGAAGACAGTGTGTGACAGGTCAACAGACTGACCACACTACAGAAGACGTGAGGACAGTGTGTGACAGGTCAACAGACTGACCACACTACAGAAGACGTGAGGACAGTGTGTGACAGGTCAACAGACTGACCACACCACAGAAGAGGAGAAAGGACAGTGTGTGACAGGTCAACAGACTGACCACACTATAGAAGACGTGAGGACAGTGTGTGACAGGTCAACAGACTGACCACACTACAGAAGACGTGAGGACAGTGTGTGAAAGGTCAACAGACTGACCACACTACAGAAGACGTGAGGACAGTGTGTGACAGGTCAACAGACTGACCACACCACAGAAGAGGAGAAAGGACAGTGTGTGACAGGTCAACAGACTGACCACACTACAGAAGAGGAGAAAGGACAGTGTGTGACAGGTCAACAGACTGGCCACACTATAGAAGACGTGAAAAACAGTGTGTGACAGGTCAACAGACTGACCACACTACAGAAGACGTGAGGACAGTGTGTGACAGGTCAACAGACTGACCACACTATAGAAGACGTGAGGACAGTGTGTGACAGGTCAACAGACTGACCACACTACAGAAGACGTGAGGACAGTGTGTGACAGGTCAACAGACTGACCACACTACAGAAGACGTGAGGACAGTGTGTGACAGGTCAACAGACTGACCACACTACAGAAGACGTGAGGACAGTGTGTGACAGGTCAACAGACTGACCACACTACAGAAGACGTGAGGACAGTGTGTGACAGGTCAACAGACTGATCACACTATAGAAGAGGAGAAAGGACAGTGTGTGACAGGTCAACAGACTGACCACACTACAGAAGACGTGAGGACAGTGTGTGACAGGTCAACAGACTGACCACACTACAGAAGACGTGAGGACAGTGTGTGACAGGTCAACAGACTGACCACACAACAGAAGACGTGAGGACAGTGTGTGACAGGTCAACAGACTGACCACACTACAGAAGACGTGGGGACAGTGTGTGACAGGTCAACAGACTGACCACACTACAGAAGACGTGAGGACAGTGTGTGACAGGTCAACAGACTGACCACACTACAGAAGACGTGAGGACAGTGTGTGACAGGTCAACAGACTGACCACACTACAGAAGACGTGAAGACAGTGTGTGACAGGTCAACAGACTGATCACACGACAGAAGACGTGAAGACAGTGTGTGACAGGTCAACAGACTGACCACACTACAGAAGACGTGAAGACAGTGTGTGACAGGTCAACAGACTGACCACACTACAGAAGACGTGAGGACAGTGTGTGACAGGTCAACAGACTGACCACACTACAGAAGACGTGAGGACAGTGTGTGACAGGTCAACAGACTGACCACACTACAGAAGACGTGAGGACAGTGTGTGACAGGTCAACAGACTGACCACACTACAGAAGAGGAGAAAGGACAGTGTGTGACAGGTCAACAGACTGACCACACTACAGAAGACGTGAGGACAGTGTGTGACAGGTCAACAGACTGACCACACTACAGAAGACGTGAGGACAGTGTGTGACAGGTCAACAGACTGACCACACTACAGAAGAGGAGAAAGGACAGTGTGTGACAGGTCAACAGACTGGTCACACTATAGAAGAGGAGAAAGGACAGTGTGTGACAGGTCAACAGACTGACCACACTACAGAAGACGTGAGGACAGTGTGTGACAGGTCAACAGACTGACCACACTACAGAAGAGGAGAAAGGACAGTGTGTGACAGCAAGGTGGTCAGCCCGACCACACTCATCACAGCCAGTGAGGCGGGCGGGGCGGGGTCTCCTCCAGACGTGCCACACTTGTCACTGTCGTCACTGCCGTTGGCGAATCGAATCCTGCCCTCCAGGCCCTGGACAAGGGGGGAGAACTTGGTGATGTACTCCGTCAGCACGTCGCTGTCCAGGTCTCCTGCACACACACACACACACACACACACACACACACACACACACACACACACACACATTTCAGATAAAAGCGCAAGTGCACACACGAGTTATCAATGCGCATACATACACAATAAAGCACGAGTGCATAACATGTGCACGCACACATACACGCACTCACATTCACGCACGCACGCACAGACACCCACGCACACACACAAACACACCACACACACACACACACACACACACACACACACACACACACACACAACACCATACCCCGCCCCCGCCTCCCCCCTGGACACCCACGCACACACAAAAAACACAAACACACACCGCACACACACACACACACACACAACACCATACCCCCCCCCCCACACACACACACACACACATACACGCACAACACCATACACACACACACACACACCACCACCATACCCCCCCTCCCCCCCACCCCCCTCACCTCCCCACACACACCCCGTGACGTACCGTTGAGGTGCCGTCGCAGCGTGTTGTCCTTGATGACGCTGTAGCCATCCCCGCCCTCCGCCAGGAAGCTGGGCAGCACCACCTGGTACACCTGGCTCCCCCTCACCTCCTCCATCTGGGGCACCTGACAGTCAGCACACCTCACCTTCACCTCCAGCACCCGTCTGCCCGCTGGCTTCAGCATGTCGTACACCACGTTCAGACCTGGACATGAGTATTGATTTTAGGATCAACTGTGTGTTGTTACTGAGAATCGTTTATTCACAGCAACATGTTAAAGACCAAGTGGAAGCCTCAAATGGACAACGGAATATAATTATATAAACGCACAGGCAGCAGTAGACAGACATATACAGACAGCAGTACACAGACAGACAGCAGCACACAGACAGCAGTACACAGACACAGGCACACAGACACAGGCAGCAGTAGACAGACACAGACAACAGCACACAGACAGTAGCACACAGACAGCAGCACACAGACAGCAGCATGGACAGCGACGGCAGCACAGACAGCAGCACACAGACAGAAGCACGCAGACACAGACAGCAGCATACAGACACAGACAGCAGCATACAGACAGCAGCATACAGACACAGACAGCAGCATACAGACACAGACAGCAGCATACAGACAGCAGCATACAGACAGAGACAGCAGCATACAGACACAGACAGCAGCACACAGACAGAAGCACGCAGACACAGACAGCAGCACACAGACAGCAGCACGCAGACAGAAGCACGCAGACACAGACAGCAGCATACAGACACAGACAGCAGCACACAGACAGCAGCACACAGACAGCAGCATACAGACACAGACAGCAGCACACAGACACAAACAGCAGCATACAGACACAAACAGCAGCACGCAGACACAGACAGACAGCAGACACACACAGTCAGCAGTACACAGATAGACAGCAGCACGCAGACACAGGCAGACAGCAGACACACACAGTCAGCAGTACACAGATAGACAGCAGCACACAGACAGCCGACCTGAGTGCTGCAGGAATCCTCCATGCTGATCCTCAGGGTCCCACTGGGTGGCGCTGTGCTCCATGATGGCCCAGATGGTTGACCCGTTGACCTCGATGATGTCAATGGTGGATCGGAAGGGTTGTACCGTCAGTATGTCTTCCACTGTGATGTCTCCTGCCAGCACACCGAACAGTTTATACCGTCACTGTGTCTGTGTTGTCCCACTGTGATGTCACCTGTCAGCACGTCAAACAGTTTATACCATCACTATGTCTGTGTCGTCACACAGCAAACAGTTTGTACTGTAACTATGTCACTGTGACGTCATCTGCCAGCACACCAAATAATTTGCACCGTCACGAAATCACTGTGATATCATTGTGACGTCACCTGCCAGCACACCAAACAGTTTGCACCGTCATTATGTCACTGTGATGTCACCTGCCAGCACACCAGTTTGTACCATCAGTATGTCATTGTGATGTCACTGCGACGTCGCCTGCCAGCACACCAAATATTTTGTACCATCACTATGTCACTATGACGTCACCTGCAAGCACACTAGTTTGTACCATCACTATGTCACTGTGACGTCACCTGCAAGCACACTAGTTTGTACCATCACTATGTCTGCCACAGTGACGTCACCTGCCAGCACACCAAACACCAGACAGATTGTACCGTCACTGTCTACTCTGTTCCCGTGTTCTATCCATGACCCTTCCAGAGGGATGACCGTGTTCTATCCCGTCGGTACCCTTGGAGAGGGATGGCCATGTTTTATCCATTACCCTTGGAGAGGGATGACCGTGTTCTATCCATTACCCTTCCAGAGGAATGGCCATGTTCTATCCCATCATTACCCTTGGAGAGGGATGGCCATGTTCTATCCATTACCCATTGAGACGGATGGCCGTGTTCTATCCATTACTCTTGGAGACAAGGATGGCCGTGTTCTATCTATTACCCTTGGAGAGGAACGGCCGTGTTCTACCCATTACCCTTGGAGACAGGGATGGCCGTGTTCTATCCAGTCATTACCCTTGGAGAGGGATGGCCGTGTTCTATTACCCTTGGAGAGGGATGTCCATGTTCTATCCATTACCCTTGGAGACAGGGATGGCCGTGTTCTATCCATTACCCTTGGAGAGGGACGGCCGTGTTCTACCCATTACCCTTGGAGACAGGGATGGCCGTGTTCTATCCAGTCATTACCCTGGGAGAGGGATGGCCGTGTTCTATTACCCTTGGAGAGGGATGTCCATGTTCTATCCATTACCCTTGGAGACAGGGATGGCCGTGTTCTATCCATTACCCTTGGAGAGGGACGGCCGTGTTCTACCCATTACCCTTGGAGACAGGGATGACCGTGTTCTATCCAGTCATTACCCTGGGAGAGGGATGGCCGTGTTCTATTACCCTTGGAGAGGGATGTCCATGTTCTATCCATTACCCTTGGAGACAGGGATGGCCGTGTTCTATCCATTACCCTTGGAGAGGAATGGCCGGGTTCTATCCATTACCCTTGGAGAGGGATGGCCATGTTCTATCCATTACCCTGGGAGAGGGATGGCCGTGTTCTATCCATTACCTTTGGAGATGGATGCCCGGATGCCCCCCGAGTTCTGCAGGGCAATGGCCACGTGGTTCCAGGCCGTGCTGTCTGAGTGACGGAGGTTCTGCATCACCATGCCGTCTGCTATCAGGTTGCCTGCACGTCACACCAGGAGCTGCTGAATAATTCAGTTGGATTTATAAAATGAAAATTGTTGTTGTAATTCTGATGTGACTTTTCTGAATTTTGTATGTTTGTCAATTTCAGCAATGATCATGGCAAAGCAATAGGCAGATAGTGCATACGCTTTTGTCGGGAACCTTTCCTGGCTTGCAGAGCGACAAAAAAATGGTCATATGACGTCATGGGCTTTTCTGGGTTTGCACTTCAGACAACTTCAGACAACTTTTCCACAGAGTTCGATCACATTGTTTTATTTGCACAGACTGAACCAAACAACAAAAATGTCGTCAAAAAGGTTGTTAAAACTCGAGAGATATACAAAATTATAAAAGAAAGCAACGCAGTAAGTTTATTACTTTCTTCTTTTTTTTTTTTTTTTTCTTTTATTCCTCTTATCAGGATCTGGCGTAAACAAATGACAGAAAGCAGATCACGTAATCGGCGTGGAACCTTTGCCTTGAAACGGAATATATATAATAATTCCTTTCGACAGTTATCCAAAACAACAATTTCCCCTTCCCTCAATTTCACAAAGACATGAAAACGTATGCGTGCTGTGGATAAAACGATCCTTCAAACTGATAAATATTCGGTGTGTCAAGTCTCTCAAAAGTCAAAGCCAGATGAGGCTGTGTTGAATTTTAAACAGATCAGTTCGAATACTTGAATGGCATAGAAGATTAAAGCAAATAACAGGTGCAATCATAAAACCAAAAATTACTTGTAAACTAGCAAAACTACTCACTGAATTAGTTCAAAATCCTTTTGCCGGAAGAGACCATTTCCAATACGAAATTTTAGCTGCTTTTTTTTCTGCCCGTTTCAGTCGCATTACTCCCCCGCCGCTCATTCCGAGTCCCCCATACAGGGCGCCACACCCGGGTTCTTCCAACACAGTCCCAGCGTCGGTGGCAGTCCGCATGGAACCATCGATGTTTTATCATTTTGATGACCAAGAATAACCGGCAGTGGAAACGCGCATGAGCACACGGTTCTCGCTGGAAAATAAGCAGGGAATCCCGACGAAAATCCGATGATTTGCACTACCTTTCTATACCTTTGGACGTGAAACAAACCATTTGGAAATAAGCTGACATGAAACTTTTTTCATGAATAAAGATTATTTAAAAAAAACAACTGATATCTAAACTCTTCGTTAAAACATACGTACAGTACAGACGACATTCTTTAAATAGACAGCAGAGAATGAGTATTGATTTATAATGTGTGTTCAAATGATTATACTTGTAACGATCACTCAATCGGTGTCGTCAACACCAGAACCCGAGTCGTGTGGAGACAGGCGACATTCATTTTATATCCGCAAGTCCGTCAGTGCAAAGCATGCTGGGAAGGGCAATGACCCATATGTGCAAGTTCAAGGTTAACCGGATGTAATACTATAATCTCTCCACATCTCCCTTTCTTTGAGATTTGACAAAAATCAATTAACAGGATGCATAAAAGTCAAAAGATTTTCTCAATCACATACATGCATATTTCTTAAGCGTTTTAGAGTCCAACAGGGTTGATAAGAAATATTCCAATAACAAAACTTGCTGCTTGACTGTTCTTGTCGACTTGCTGCTTGTGATCACATCTTGTGCTGATCTTCTTGTCTTGTTTCAAATAAACAAAATCATGCAATAATTTTTTTAATAATAATGATAACACTTGTCATGCGTGCTATTTCAGCCTCCTTCTGAAGCAGGATCTGCATGCAATAAGTCTTCAGTCTTGAAACGTGCAGGCTTCTTGATGACTCGACCACTGCGTGTAGTCTGGAGCCTTTGTTCACCAGATGATGACTGGCTGGCTGGTACTGAAGAATGGCTGGTCATCACTGGAGGTGGTCTGGGTGTAGACGTCACAAAGCCTCCGTCACTGTGAGGAGGGCTCTTGGTAGTACCTCCCAATATGGGAATGTCTGGGCGGCTGTCTTCATGGGACCTGGTTGCCACAGGTCTGTTTCTTGTTGGTCCATCTGCTGTATGGCTGGTTACTGGGGTTTTGGGAGATGGAACTGTGTGGGTATGGGACTTTGTTACTTGCGAGCTAGTATGAGGAACTGAGGGATAATGGAATCCTACAACAGTTGTTGGGCTTCGCAGTAATTTCTTCTCAGACATAACCTGGCGGTTTCTGGTAAGCCTCAGGTGATGTCTGTTTCTTCGGTACTGTCCCATGGATGTCTGGATGAGGCAAGATCTTGAGGTGATCTTCTCTTTGACGACTGCTGGGTTCTTCCACTGTCTCTCATGGTCTAGTTTCTGTAAGACGATGTCACCTGGCTGTAGTTCAGGAAGCTGGCGTGCACCATTTCTTCTGTTGAAGTTCAGCTGATTACGCTGCTTCTCTCTGCTGTCTCTGGATTCAACTGATGCTCTGTCATAGAACTGGGGCTTGAGATTAGAAGGAAGTGTTGGAAGAGTAGTTCTGATGTTCCTTCCATACATTAGTTCTGGTGAGCTTTTTCCTGTAGGTGATGTTAGTGTTGCACGATATGTCAGAAGTGCAAGAGATGGATCACTCTGACTCAGGATTTTCTTCGCTGTCTGTACAGCTCGCTCGGCCTCTCCATTTGACTGAGGGTGATGAGGGCTGGATGTGATGTGGTCAAATCCCCAGTTTGCAGCAAATTTCTGGAATTCAGCAGAGATAAACTGCCTTCCATTGTCTGTGACAAGGAGTTCTGGTATTTCATGGTATGCAAACATATTTTTCAGTCTTCCAGCTACTGTGGTGATGCGTGGAAGATGTCCTATTTCCAGGTATCTTGAGAAGTAGTCCACCAGGACTGAGTAGTTATGTCCCTTGAAATTACAGATATCCGCAGCAACATTTTGAAATGGACGACTAGGCAATGTCGTAGTAATGAGTGGTTAGTGGTTCTTTTCCGTGAGTTGGTCTTTGTTCTTCACAATGTTTACAGTTCTCCACTACTTGCTTGATGTGTGCATTGATGTTGGGCCACCATACTGATGTGTTTGCTCTCTCTATGCATTTTGTAATGCCCTGGTGTCCCTCGTGTATTCTTGACAGAATGTCATCTCTTAGGGCTTGTGAAAAGACGATACGACTCTCACGTATCAGAAGTCCTTCATGTTCACTGAGCTCATTCCGTTGTGGATACAAGTCTTGAAAACCCTCTTCCACATCAGCAAGGTATTTCGGCCATCCTTCTCTTGTGTACTGCAGGGCTTTCTTGAAGAGAGGGTCTTTGTTAGTTGCTGCAGCGATTTCTTTCAGGCGTTTGTCTGTGGCTTCCCAAAACAGTCTCACAGAGTGAACATTGCTTCAGTGTCTTTTATCAGCTGATGGACTTCTCTTTCGTTTCCTGTTTGCTTTTGAGGACTCCTTGAGAGTGTGTCTGCCACAATGAGTGTTTTCCCTGGGGAGTAGACAGCTTCTGCACTGAATCGCATGAGACGCATCAGCGTGCACTGACACCTGATGGGAGTGTCCTGAAGATCCTTCTTGTTGATCAGGGGAACCAGTGGCTTGCAGTCAGTTTGAAGCGTGAATGAAGGCAGTCCTATCAGATATCACTGGAATTTTTCACATGCCCAAACAGCTGCCAAACATTCTTTTTCAATCTGGGCATAGTTGCGTTCAGTTGATGTGAGGGTTCTTGAACAGTACACAACTGGCCTCAGTCCACCTTCATGATGTTGGAGAAGTACACCACCTAAGCCATAATATGAACTTGCATCTGCACTGACAACTGTTGGTCGGGTAGGATTATAGAAGGCTAGTGTTGGTGTCTTTGACAGTAACTGTTTGACAGTTTTGAATGCCTCCACCTGTGGAGTTGCCCATGTCCACTGCTGGTCCTTTTCTAGCAACTCAGTGATTGTGCGCAGGATGGTTGACAGATCGGTAATGTATCTTCCAAGGTAAGTTACCTTTCCTTATGCCCGTTGGAGTTCAGTGGTGTTGCTTGGGTCTGGTATGTTGACGATTGCTGCAACTTTTGCTGGATCTGACTTCACCCTGTCTTTGGTGATGATGTGACCCAGAAACTCAATTTCTTTCTTTCTAAATTCACATTTTTCTTTGTTGAGTTTCAAGTTGGCTCCTGTTATTTTCTTCATAACTCTGTTCAAATCTCCAGCATGGTCTTTCTCCTTCTTGCTGTTTACCAGAATGACATCAAAGAAACAAATAACACTTCATCATCTTGCAGAGTGTTCTCTATTGTTCTTTGAAATATTTCTGGGGCTGAACTGATACCAAATGGTATCTTTTGTAGAAGAATCTTCCCACTGGTGTGATGAAGGTTGTGAGTTTAGCTGTTGATGGATCTAATGGAATCTGCCAAAATCCAGACCTTGCATCCAGTCGACTGAAAATGACTGATCCTTCAAGCTTGTGAAGTACGTAATACATTGTAGGAATCATGTAACGGTTCTCTCTTGATTGCCATATTCAGCCTTTTAAAGTCTGTGCAGATTCTGACGAATTTGTTTTCTTCTTTAAAACTGGAACCATTGGACTGCACCAATCCGTGGCTTCAGTGACAGCGGTGTGATTCTGAAGAACAAGCAACAGATCAACAGTGAACTCTGGTAGGATCGTTTCTTGTATCCTTATAATAATTTTCATTGAAGATTTCACTTGTAATTCAAGAGGTTAACACAGCAAAGAATGGCCCCATTCAAGGCACCAGATAGTTTCGATTTTTCACGCCCTCGGATGTGGCCTGAATGGAAACAGCGTTCTCTTAGATTTCGCGAGGCATCAAAACTTGATAAAGAAGATCAAGTTGTTCAAGTTAGCTCCCTCATTTACACAATGGATAGTGAAAGTGAAAGACTTTTAGCTTCGTTCAACCTCAATACAGTCCAAGCTGAAAATTTCGATGTTGTTTTAGCCAGGTTCGATCGTCATTTTGTTCCAAAACGGAATATTAATCATTAAAGACCCCAGCACTACGCTCGTTCTCAAGGTGCTGGAGAAAGCATTGAAACCTATCTACGTAGTCTATATGAACTTCCAGAACATGCAAGCTTCCCAGACAGAGAAGATGCCATTAGAGACAGATTACTACTTGGAGTTCTAAATGCAGAGCTCTCAGAAGAAAAAAAACAACAACAAAAAACTACAGCTGCCACCATGTAACGATCACTCAATCGGTGTCGTCAACACAAGAGCCCGAGTCATGTGGAGACAGGCGACATTTATTTTTACATCGGCAAATCCGTTAGTGCAAGGCATGCTGGGAATGGCAATAACCCATGTCTGCAAGTTCAAGGTTAACCGGATGTAATACTATAATATCTTCACAATACTCACAGTCAGAAGGGGGGGGGGAAACACAAGGAAACCAACAAGCAGCAAAATAAGCAAACAAAAAAAAAAAAAAAAAAGGGGGGGGGGAGGGACACTATCTTGTCTTTTATACCAAGGGAATTATGTGTCCCACAACACGGTTTGCTGAGACTTGATCACACACACACACACACACACACACACACACACACACGAAGGGACAGTACCCAAGTTACACTCCTGCAGCCGACACGCGGTTCTGTCCCCTTGCAGGAACACTGCCGTCCTGCCCACTGTCTTGTTGGCCAGTGCCACCAACCCCTGCCTCCACCTGTCCAGCTCCGCCACCATGTCCGGGTCTGTGCACGGAGGGATCATGATGATGATGATTATGTGGATGATGTGGATATTGATAGAATAGAATATAATATGTCTTTATTACCAAGTGTATACAAGTGTATACAAGGAATAGTGGGGGTGGGGCGGGGGAGGAAGGTGGCGGGAGGATGGGGGGGGGGGGGGTTAGTACATAACAAGGCACGAACATAAATCGAAAATCATGTCTTTATTATCAAGTGTACCGGGGTCACGAGGAATATTGGGGGGGCGGGGGGTGGGTGGGGGGAGGGGGGCGGGGGGGATAGTACATAACAAGGTACAAACATTAATCGTGGATCATACACAAACACAGATTCAGTAGAAATTAGGATACATGCAAGTGTATATCAATACAAAACCTTGTGCATAGTCACACGTGCACGCACTGCACACACACACACACACACACACACACACACACACACACACACACACACATGCACACACACACACACACACTCTCTCTCTCTCTCTCTCTCTCTCTCTCTCACACACACACACACACACACATGCGCACACACATACACACTCTCTCTCTCTCTGTCACACACACACACACACACACACACACACACACACACACACACACACACATTGATTATTATTATCATTATTGAATTGTTACTGTTAAATGTAATTGCATGTTAGTTATGCATATTGGTAGTTGTGTGTTTGTGATGCATTAAGATCCAATACAATACAATCACACTCCCACACCCACACCCAACACAGACAATAAAAATCATTTCAGTCGTAAATACAGACGTCTTGATCTCTCGTAAAGCAAAATATTGTATGTGACAAACTGATAAGAAGACACACAGGTTATAAATTTTTTTTTTTTAATTTAAAAAAAGGAAGTCGATCAACGTGTTTTCAAAGTGTGCTGGCACTGTGTAAGCAATGCCGCAGACATAAAGCATTCTCCATTTCTGGCATAAATCAGCACTGTCCCCGTCCACAAAATCTGTGCGTGCATGCGTGGGCGTGCACACGCGCGCGCGCGTGTGTGTGTTGGGGGTGTGTGGTGTGTGTGTGTGTGTGTGTGTGTGTGTGTGTGTGTGTGTGTGTGTGGTGGGGGGGGGGGGTTAGGAGGGGTGGGGGTGAGTCTGTCTCTGTCATACCTCTGGGGACTGAGTCGTCCAGCAGTATGGGATTTCCCGACCATGACGTCACTTCACCTGCGTCATCAAACTGCACCTGTGGATACAAGGTTTTCCTTTCAGAGCAGAAAGACAGAATGAATGAATGAATTTTATTTCTGAGGGTAACAGAATATGACAACTATGCTTTTTTTTCATACAGTCCTCAAAAGGAGAAAACTGGAGGGGGGCGGGGGTGGGGGGGGGAGAATAAAAAAAAAAAAAAAAGAAAAAAACGTAAAGAAATAAATTGCAAATAACATCACATAAAATCAAATGAGAAAGGACAAAAAAAATCAAAGCATCATATTCATTGCAAATCATGGAAAGGACAACTTGAAAACTGTACATACAAACGCAAACACACTGTTTATAATAACGTATACACGTGTAGAAAATGTATAGAAAAGAAAGATGACAAACAGAGACACAAAGGGAAGGAGGGAGAGAGGGAGGGAGGGAGATGGACGTCTTACAGAACAGTACCATCAAATGACATTACTTAATTCATAAACATAATTAGCAAAAATTTTCCATCAAATACCCTTTTTGATAACTTTAGCAGAATTATTTATTTCACCGCAACCATCCAGTCTGGCTACGATTCAGCTTACCGTCACACCCACTTTCCCATAATTCTATTCAGTCTAACCAACCATAACCTTTTACGTGCGCATCGGAATATTTTCCAAAACTCACGAAAAACAACAAGCCACAAACATTGATGTGATTTACATCAGGCGGAATGCATTGCATCTAACTTTTATCACCATGCCCATCTCCTATGGAAAAATGACGTGTAACCTAAAATTGTGTGCTTAAACGCATAAACGTGAACTCGTATAACCACCCATGCTGGATTATAAAGACGTTTAATTGTCCCGTTAAATAATGTTACTGGCAGAATTCCTGAATAAAAATGTAGGGCCGATACAGGGTCGTTTTGTTATCTAGTGTAGTAGTAGTGTGTGTGTGTGTGTGTGTGTGTGTGTGTGTGTGTGTGTGTGTGTGTGTGTGTGTGTGTGTGTGTGTTCCACCAGATACTTAATTTCTGTACAGAATTTTTAAAAAAAGCTTTCCATCATAATTATCGTCATATCTTTTTTCTTAAAAGTTTGAGACTTGTATGAACATTAAAACTAGATAAGATGTTGTTCCACAGACAGCCACCAGAGTCAGTGAGACTAGATTTAAATAAACCAATTCCAGGCATCTTGTTGCTGTCGCGGATCGTGCTTGTAACGAATCGTTGTTTCAGATATGGAGGGACAAAACCAGACATTAACTTGAACATAAAACGCGCCTTGTTATGAGTGAGTTTCCAATTAATGGCAGTATACCCAAGTCTTTGCAGTCAGAGACAGACAGAGACAGAGAAAGAGTTAGAAAGAGAGACACAGAGAGAGCGACAGAAAGAGAGACAGACAGAGAAAGACAGACAGAGACAGACATATAGAGAGGGAGACAATATCAGAGAAAAAGAGACACACAGACAGGCAGACTGACTGACTGATGACAGACAGGTGTAATTTATATATATATATATATATATATATATATATATATACATATAGATAGATAGATATAGACAGACAGACAGACAGACAGAAAGAGATACAGACGGAGAGAGAAGAATAAAACAGAGAGACAGAGTGTATACAGTCACTGAACTTTCCTGGATCGCATTCCGGAAGATACACTGGGACAACTGATGCGTCAGACAACAGGGGGGAAAAAAAGGAAAAAAAAAAGAACGAAAGTTATTTGTCAAAGTGGCGTGACAGGAGACCGCGTTTAATAGTTTACTGAGAGTGAAAAAAAAAAGAAAGAGAAAAAAAAAGAAAGAAAAAAAAAGGATTGAGGCCCTACAAAAAAATCAATATTAAAAAAAAAGAAATAATTTACAATCAGGCAAAAAGAGGAGGATGTAGCCGCCCACATCACACCCCCCCCCCCCCAAAAAAAAAACCCCCCGCTCCCCCCCCCCCCCACCACCCCAACACCTCACACACACATACAAACCCAGAGAGGAGGCGGGGAGGAGTATCATAAATCAGTAACAGCCCAGCACCGACAGACCCCACTGGGACTGAGCAGCATTACAATTACGTTGAATATGGACCACGGAGGCAGATCTCTCTCTCTCTCTCTCTCTCTCTCTCTCTCTC
>NC_134881.1:45591460-45601460 GCF_041734735.1 Babylonia areolata | reverse complement strand
TGCCTCCTCTCTCTCTCTCTCTCTCTCTCTCTCTCTCTCTCTCTTCGTATGCAGAGAGAGAGGCAGACAGACATAAAATGACAGAGACAGCGACAACAGGATATCACATATTAATTTTGTTGTTTGTTTCTCCCAGCCCAGTGGGTCGGCTCCTGTCCCGAACTCAAGACAGCTCGTTGTGACTGGTATTCCGCACTGCTTCTGGCGGTCACCCAAAGCCAGTGGCCTACATGGCGGAGTTTGTGTTCGTGTGGGGGTAGGGGGTGGGGTGGGGAGGTCTTTGATTACAGTATTACTGCTTGGATCAATACACACAGCACACTATCGGCACGTTGTGCTGTGGACACCATGAGGACCGTGACAATAGACTGACTCCATACTGAGCTGGTCTCTGCTCGGAAACCTTTCAGTTTTTGTGTTTTGTGTGTCTGTTTATCATGCCTTTTTTTCAGCATAAAGATATATTCATTTACATTAACGAGGACCGAACCATGACTTAATGAATTATGAGATTTGGTATGGTATGGTGTGGTGTGGTATGGAATGGTGTGATTTGGTGTGTTGTGATTTGGTATGGTATGTAATATGGTATGGTGTGGCATGGTATGGAATGGTGTGGTGTGATATGGTATGTTATGGCGTGAAATAGTATGGTATGGTATATGTGGGCATGGTATGCTATGCCATGCTATGCTATGTTATATGTTATGCTAAAACGTCAGTTCCAAACGGAAGTACCTGCATACCGACGCAACATCGAATCAGACTTGTCACTTCTCTCTCGCCTCAACAAACAAAACTCTCCCTTCTGTTGTTCGCCAGCTTCGCACACCCATTGCCTCCTGTTTCAACAAACCTCGTGCCGCTCCACTGTCCTCAGAAAGGAACATTTTATCTGAGTATCACACGACGAAAAAGTCGCGTGTTTATCTCCATCAAATCCGCATCTCCACCCACAATCGCACGGCAGGAAATTCGTTTAGGATGCATACTAACTGACTGTTTCTATAAACTATCACACGACAGAAATGTCGTGAATTATACCCAACAACAGTGTGAGAGATTGGTTGTTCTACTGTTGGGGAAAGATAGGAAGTTTTGCTCTATAATCATCTTGTACCAAGTCGGTAACGAGATGAATTTATAGACTAAAACGACATAGAGCACCAGGTCTAAATACAGAGTAAGACGAGAAGAACAATGAATGTGTGGAAATATGCTCTTCAAACCTTCAATCACACCGAGAAGAAGCAAGATATAAATTTACTAAACACAGACACAGGCAGCAATTAAATGTCCAGCATCGCATTTATTTGTAGTTACTACACAAATGAAAACATTTCTAATCAAACCTCGGAATACTACTCCCTAGAATATAGAGGCTGATTTAAAGATCCGTACCTGCTGTGCAAAGAAGAGTCGTGTTTAGCACTCCCTGGCCTAGCATTCCCAACACACGTTAGTGTGTCAGGCGCAGGCGCCGGGAGAGGCTCTGAAGAGCTCAAGAGTGGAAGAGCGGAAGAGTGGAAGAGCGGAAGAGGGGAAGAGCGGAAGAGTGGAAGAGGGGTAGAGCGGAAGAGTGGAAGAGGGGTAGAGCGGAAGAGGGGTAGAGCGGAAGAGTGGAAGAGCGGAAGAGGGGTAGAGCGGAAGAGTGGAAGAGCGGAAGAGGGTTAGAGCGGAAGAGGGGAAGAGCGGAAGAGTGGAAGAGCGGAAGAGGGGAAGAGTGGAAGAGCGGAAGAGGGGTAGAGCGGAAGAGGGGTAGAGCGGAAGAGGGAAGAGTGGAAGAGGCTGAGGCTTGTCACTTCTCTCTCGCTTTGGGGTCGGGGAGAAAATGGTCGCCTAGCGTAAATTGTGAAGCGTTAGCTATCAAATTGGGGAACCATTGTCACCGAAACCTCTGTGGACTGGACTGCGGGGGGTGGGGGGTGGAGGGGGGGGGGGGTCTCCGAACAATGTACATTAACTTGCCTTGTGATTTCCTTGGTCAAAAGACCATGGGTTATGTTCCTGCTGTAGCTAGCGTAACTTCTACTGCCCTGCATTTTACAGTCTGACGCTTGTTGGTCAGTTATGGTTGCCTCCTGCCAAGCCCAGCCTTTCAAAATTTTAGTCATAAAAATAAAAACAGGCTTGGCGTTACAAAGGGTGTACATCTATTTTGCCTGCTGTGATATGAGCACATCATTTCCTATGGCCATCTCTCCCCTGGCTCCCAGTCTCACATACAATACACTACAACATCAGCACTCTGTGTTTTTCAGGAACATCCTTGACACTGATACATGTTTCACACTGCTAGGAACTTCTTAACACTGACTATTTCTATCACTGCTATGACACATCTACACATCGGCAGTTCTGCTTACCCAGGCTGACAAGATACTCCATATGAGCTCCTCTCGAAACTTCAGTTTTTGTGTTTTGTGTGTCTGTTTATCAGCCTTTTTCACTAAAGATAACATTTTAACAGGGCTCGAACATCTTAAATTATACATTTGTAACTGCTAGGATTTGCACTGACTGTTATGACTGCGTGTGATGGTGTTTGTGATTGGTAGTACTAATTGTATGTGTGGCATGGTATGGAATGTGTAGCCGTGATATATGTTTGCGCTAAATAGACTTGTTGGATATTGTAGCAATGTTTGCCATGCTATGGCTAGTTATATGTTATGACTAAAACGTCATTCCAACACGTAGAACTCTACCGACGCAACATCGATACAGATTGTCACTTCTCTCTCGTCTCAACAACGAACTCTCCACTTCTGAGTTCCCCACTTCACAACCCATTGCCTCCTGTTTCACAAAACCGTGACCGCTCCACTGTCTAGAACGACTTTTATCTGAGTATCACGACGAAAGTCGCGTTTTATCTCCACAATCCGCATCTCACCCCACAATCGCACGGCAGGAAACTTCGTTAGGATCTACTAACGACTGTTTCTTTAACTATCATCGACAAAATGTCGGATTATCCCAACACAGTGTGAGAGATTTGTCTACTGTTGCGGAACAGATGGATTTTGCTCTATAATCATCTGTACCAAGTCGGTAACGGTAATTTTAACTAAACGACTAGCACCAGGCTAATACGAGTAAGACATTACCAATGATTGTGGAAATATCTCTTCAACCTTCAATCACACCGGCAGCCCCGATTGTCAAATTTACTACACAGACACAGGCGCCATTCATGTCCAGCATCGCATTTTTAGTCTACACATGAAACTTCTAATCAAACTCTCAATCTACCCCTAGATATAGAGGCTGATTAAATCCTACCTGCTTGCCAAGAAGCAGTCTGTATTAGCACTTGCCTAGCATTCTCCACCAACACACGTTAGTGCTCAGGCGCAATGCGCCGAGACCTCTGAAGCTCAGTCGTAAGCGGCAAGAGCAAGGCGACAGAGAAGCCGGCCGTAGCGGTTCAGAGCGAATCGAGTGGAACCGCGCACGGGAAAGAATAGCTGATACAGGGCTCAGACGGAAGGTAGCGTAAAGCGGTTAGGTGACCGCTGAGAGCGAAGTAGATCATCGAGCGGAACGCCTCGTGACTAGCGGAAGCAGATAAGCGAGAGAACGAGCGGAAGCTACGTAGTCGAGCGATCAGATCTGACCGACGCGCAAGAGGGTAACATGATCAGTGGAAGTAGCGGACATGTCAGAGCCGACTGAGCGGTAACTTGCAACAGGGGTAACCGGGAACGGCCGTCAAATGGAATGAGTCCGAGTGGCAAGGGTAGCACCGGAGTGGACGTGGTAAGCGAAGAGGGTACAGCGGACCACGGGACGATGAATCAAGGGTTCAGACCGAGTGAACGGTAAGTCGGAAGAGGTCTAGACGGCAAACCGGATGACGACAGAGTTGGACAGCGGGTCCGTATCGAAGAGTGAAGAGGGTCAAGCGAAAGGTCCAGAGCCACGGCGAGAGTGAGCAGCGACACGTCGTCAACGAACCGAGTGCATGGCGTAAAGGCGCTCTAGAGCCGGAAGGCGCGTAGCGGAATGGGAATTGAAGGGCTGAGCTTGTCACTTCTCTCCTCGCTTGGGTCGGTAATCACTCTCGTACCGCCTACGTAAATTTGAACTACTCTCAATTGGGGAACCTGTCACCGACCTCTCGACTGCTCCACCCCTCGACTTACTCGGGTACCGCTGGGGGATGTCACTCAGCACCGCCTCGTCGTGATCATCTCTCCACCGTCGATCTATCTCTCTCACCGCCTCCAACATGTACATAACTTGCCTTCGTCGATTTCCTTGTCAAACCATGGTTATGTTCCTGCTGTACTACTAATCTTCTACTCGCCCTGCCTTTTCAGTCGACTGTTGTCAGCTACGTTCGTACCTTCACCTCCCCCGCCTTCCAATTTGTCAAAACTCCAAAACCAGCCGCTTGCGTTACAAAGGGTGCACACCTATCTTCCTCGCCTGCTCGTATGCCATCATTTCCTACTGCGCCCCATCTCTCCCTGGCTCCAATCACACTACAATACCCACTCACTACCTGCAATCATTTTTTCACCGCCCTCCTACTATCACTCTAGACCCCACCCTGTATTCTTCAATGCAACTCTTCACCACCTTTCACCGCTGAACTACACTCCTCACATCACACTCGATTAACATGACCTTCTCACCCTGCTAGAACTTCTATCACATTCCAGCCACTCCTACATGACTTTCCACTGCTAGGACTTAACCTGAACTGTCCCTCCACACTGCTAGAATCTTACACTGCCACCGTTTCCCTGTAGGACTATCCTCTTACACTGCTACCCCGTCCACTGTCGGAACTTCTTACACTGCTACTTTCCCCACTGCTCCTTCTACACTCCTTCCACGCACTTCTTACCTGTCAATCCTCCACTCACTCTCCTCCTACTCATCACTTCTACCCGGACTCTAACACTGCACATGTTTCACCTGTCGAATCACTTCATCTTCCACCCCTCGACTCTTATAAATACTTTCTCTACCCCGCCCTCCGTTCTCTGTCAATCACTCTCTCCACCCTGCCCTCCATTACACTCACTTTCTCACCCCGCCCTCCATACACTATCACTCTCCACCCCGCCCTCCGTACCTATCATCTCTCCACCCGCCCTCCATACTCTGTCAATCACTCTCTCCACCACCGCCTCCATACTCTATCACTCTCTCCACCCCGCCCTCCATACTCTATCACACTCTCCACCCCCCCCTCCTACACCTATCACTCTCTCACCCCGCCCTCCATACTCTTATCACTCTCTCCACCCCGCCCTCCATACTCTATCACTCTCTCCACCCGCCCTCCATACTCTATCACTCTCTCCACCCCCCCTCCATACTCTATCACTCTCTCCACCCGCCTCCATACTCTATCACTCTCTCCACCCCGCCCTCCATACTCTATCACTCTCTCCACCCCGCCCTCCATACTCTATCACTCTCTCCACCCCGCCCTCCATACACTATCACTCTCTCACCCCGCCCTCCATACTCTATCACTCTCTCCACCCCGCCCTCCATACACTATCACTCTCTCCACCCCGTCCTCCATACACTATCACTCTCTCCACCCTGCCCTCCATACACTATCACTCTCTCCACCCCGTCCTCCATACACTATCACTCTCTCCACCCCGCCCTCCATACACTATCACTCTCTCCACCCCGCCCTCCATACACTATCACTCTCTCCACCCCGCCCTCCATACACTATCACTCTCTCCACCCCGCCCTCCATACACTATCACACTCTCCACCCCGTCCTCCATACACTATCACTCTCTCCACCCCGCCCTCCATACTCTGTCAATCACTCTCTCCACCCCGCCCCCCACACACTATCACTCTCTCCACCCCGCCCTCCATACACTATCACTCTCTCCACCCCGCCCTCCATACACTATCACTCTCTCCACCCCGCCCTCCGTACACTATCACTCTCTCCACCCCGCCCTCCGGTATCTATCACTCTCTCCACCCCGCCCTCCACACACTATCACTCTCTCCACCCTCCCCACCCCCCTCACATGTACACCGTTCCCAATCCTCCTCCACCCCCAAAACAGAACATTAAGAGAAAAAAATATTCGTTTCCAAACCTAAACAGGGTGCACCCAAATAATCTGTCGTTGTCACTCACATACAAGTTTTAAGTAGGTCACACAATAAAAGAAACCCCATATCATCTTTCACCACACATTTTTCACGGTTCACTGGGGACGCAGTTTAAATATGAGTGTTTGTCTCTTTTGTCTTGTTAATGTTTTCTTTTTAAGCATGTGAAAAATACATTTGTTTGTATTATATCACCCCTGCACCTGTTAAGAAAACAATGACTTTGGACTTTATAGTTTATTTTGGTGTGTTGCGCGCACGAAAGTGTGTGTGTGTGTGGTGAGAGAGAGAGAGAGAGAGAGAGAGAGAGAGAGAGAAGGCTCTCTTTGCCTCCCTCACACACACACATACACACAAACTCTCTCGCACGCACACACACACACACACACACACACACACACAGCGATAAACCCAATCCTTTCCACAAGCCCTGGTGTCAGTGGTTCACGCACGGGTAATCATGAAAGGGGGTGGGGGGTGGGGGGGGGAGGGGGGTTTGCGGTGCAGTACAGTGTGTGGAGGACGGTAGCAGAATGGTTAAGACGCTCATCTACCAGTTCTGAGTCCGTGAAGGCCTGGGTTCGAATCCCGCTCCCACTCTTTCTCCCAAGTTTGACTGGAAATCAAACTTTCCGTCTAATCATTCGGTGAGACGATAAACCGAACGAGGTCCCGTGTGCAGCACGCATTTTGGCGCACTGAAAAAGTAACCTATTACACCGAGAAAGTTGTCCTCTGGCACAAATTTGTAAAAGAAATACGCACAAGCATGCACCCAAAGCCTGGCTAAGTGCGTTGGGTTATACTGCTAGTCAGGGATCTGCCCAGCAGATGTGGCGTTGCGTATATGGATTGTTATCTATGCACACACACACACACGTATATGCATATGTATATACATTTATTGATTAAATGCAGACTCAGTCGTCTTTGATTGTCATAATATAACAGAGAACACACACACAAAAAAAGCAGTCTTAGTTAATCTTTTAACCTCTAACATTATTCTTGTGGTGGGGTGGGGTGACCGTTTAATAAGTTCTCATTTACCCATATTGGTCCAACGTACTTCCAAAAATGAAGTTGGTTTGCACAGCAAGCCACAGCTGTTTCGCACTTAAAAAATGCTTATCGGGTTTGCCATCCGCTCTTGAACGTAACCCAGAGAAAACCACTACTCAAACAAAGAGAAATTTCCAATTTATCGGCAGGGACTTTTTTACAATAAAGAAAATGTCTTTCGATAACCAACTTTAGCGGAACACAGAAAGTAAAAACCAGGCATATAGATAAAACAAACGTTCTAAAATTGTCTAAAAATGTGCACTTTGAAATGACAAGACACGGCCTATGGGGGCAGTTGCAAGGGATAAAAAAAAATCCACAGGGGACTAAAATAAAATCATGGTAGTCAATCCCAAGTAAAACAAGAGAGGCAAGGCCTTCAAGACTCACTTGTGATACACTTTTTTTTTAAAATCTAATCGTTAAAATGTGTTCTGTATTTGTTGTTATAAAGCTTCGGGTTAAAAAAAGAGAAAAAAAAGTCCTAACTAGATTCGAACCCCGCGTGTTCGGGTGAGAAGAAACTGTCTTACCCATTACACTATCGTGGCTCCTTAACTGACGTTCTAAAATTATTCGCAGTGAGAACGCTGTTTAAATCATATTATTCTGGTGTATCTTGGGCATTCAAAAAATCTTTAAGGGCAATAAAAAAAAAAAAATTCTTTTTAAGTCCGCGGTAAATGAGACGTGGCTATCGCCGCAATCGCACTGCAACATTTAGCCCTTTTCTCTAGATCTAGATAGATGTACAAGTTTAGTTACACCCGCCGGGAATGTAGTACGACACGGTCGATTCAATTTCTCTTTTATGTTCATTCTAGTTTTATAGTTTTAAAGTTGATATGAAAATTTAGTATTTTGTTAAACTAATAACATGTAGAGCCAAGTATAAGTACTTCTAAACATCTTATGAAGTGAAAAGGACTTCATTTTGAGAAAAGTCAAGACTGGACATTTTTTCGTTTCATCAATCCAAGGGTATTAACTCGCATGGTTTACAATTTTTAACTGTGAATTCCGACTGATTCTGTGGATATTTTTATGGCAGTTTGGGGCATAATCCAGTAAGTGATGAGGCGTTCACAAATCTTTCTCTGAATAAATATTTAACGGTCTCCTTCTCCAACTTTCCATCACATGTTATCGTGTATTGTCCATTGAATATAGGATTGAACGGGCAGGTCAACAACTTGAAACAAAATGGCGTCGTTCGCGTTCGCGAAGAATATGAGCACGCGCTTTGAATGTGTATAAATACGCAATTGATTTTTGCCCATGACCTTCAGGGCTCAGCCAATAGATCTGTAAAGTCCACTCGGCATATTGATTTTAGTATTTTCCGAAAAAGACCACTTGGGCGAATGAACATAGTGAAAGCCCTGTACACTGAGAGTAAAGCACAAAAGCTTTTTATGTATTGAGTATAATTTCAAAATGTAATGTTTAAGATGAGAAACATAAGTTTAAAGCAAATTAAGTCCCTTAGCATTAATTACAGATTAATTTCCCTTTTTTTACTATCTGCACCAAAACGTTTGCAAAATAAATAAAACTTCCATGCTTAGCAAAAGAAGTTCCTGTTTGAACAAAAAATGATAATAATGACTGCTCTTGTTGCTGTGTCGAATATCAGATCAAAGTGCCAAGTTTAGAGAATAAAAAAAAAAAAAAAAAAAATATATATATATATATATATATATATATATATATAACAGTAAATGCAGTTTGCATATAATTTGGCTTCTGTTTTGTTTTTGTTTTTTTTTTGGGGGGGGGGGGTTTGTGCCCATCCCAGAGGTGCAATATTGTTTTAAACAAGATGACTGGAAAGAACTGAATTTTTCCTATTTTTATGCCTAATTTGGTGTCAACTGACAAAGTACTTGCAGAGAAAATGTCAATGTTAACGTTTACCACGGACATACACACACAGACAACCGAACACTGGGTTAAAACATAGACTCACTCTGTTTACATAAGTGAGTAAAAAAAAAAACTGGACACAGCACCATGACCTGTTGGGCTCACTGGATAATGCATGTTATGCAATTATACATACGTACGGTGTGTATATATATATATATATATATATATATATATATATATATATATTACACATGCATTTCAATGTCGGTACCCTCCATGCCAAAGGGCATGGTGGGCCACTAGTATGTAAGGCAGTAAGTAAACGCACTCAAATACAAACAATCAGAAGAACTGACCATGATGTCATATCCCATGAGGTTCATGAAGTGGGAGGTGATGTTGTTGGAGAAGGCATAGAACCAGATGGTTCCCTGGAACTGGTCCCCCGCGTCCACCAGCACCACGTTGCTGTGATTGGCCCGCAGCTCCTTCACCTGCAACACCACACACCGCCTTCAGCAGTGTCCATCACAGCCAGTCACACACCACTTCTGTAGCCTTCACCACCAATCACACACCACCATCCATGGTCTTCACCAAAGCCAATCCAAGGCAGCGACACTTTAGCCTTCACCACCACAGCCAGTCCAGTTCAGTCACAGGTTTAAGATTTCGCTCCCACGCCTAATGAGAGCACAATGATACAGACAATGTCACTACAGAAACAAGGTATTCAATACAGTAGATATCCTCCATTCTATATCTATGGTAATGACGGACAGTGGGTAACGACAGGACACAGGTATCCTCCCCTCTATATCTATGGTAAAGACGGACAGTAAGTAACGACAGAACACAGGTATCCTCCCCTCTATATCTATGGTAAAGACGGACAGTAAGTAACGACAGAACACAGGTATCCTCCACTCTATATCTATGGTAAAGACGGACAGTA
>NC_134881.1:45556460-45586460 GCF_041734735.1 Babylonia areolata | reverse complement strand
CTTTCTGCGCTCTTCTTTCTGGCATCGTGTGAATGTGTGAATTAAAGTTGTAAAATATATTTCATTTTTAGTGGTCTGCTGTTTGTGTGCGAGGGAGATCGACTTGAGCGAATCCTGGGTAAAATAATTATGCATAACACCCCTTAGGCGCGACAGTGTTTGTGCATAATTACTTACATATAACATGTACACACACACACACACACACACACACACACACACACACATATATATATATATATATATATATATATATATATATATACACCACGAAGATAGTCCAACATTAAAAAGTCTGTCAGTTTGTCAAGCGTCGTGCTCGTTTATCTGTTAAATACTTTTCTTGTATCATGGTGGTGCCAAAGCAGCCAGCTTGATCTAAACCAAGAGTCCTTTTCAAAACGGCTGTGCTGGTGTCAAACACACACAGGCCTATTGACTGAAGACACGGAGGGACTGTCTTTTCTTTTCTTCCCCTCTCCCACCCCCTCACAGAATTGCACATGACAACATAACTATAAAGTAGGATCTCTGTACGAATGCTCGCTAAACAAGAATGCTTTGCCCCTGTGGTGAACTGGATTAAAAACTATTTAGAAAATAATGCATGCATTATGAATCTTCTTTTGTGCGGTAGCATTTATTCCACTGGTGTGAGTGTGTGTGCGCGAGCGCGTACGTAACGTGTGTGTGTGTGTGTGTGTGTGTGTGTCTCCAAAATCGGTTTTTAATTTTTGTAATATGCTCAAAGGAGGCAAAAAAGTCATTTTAGCTGTAAGTAAGATGATTAGATTAGCAAATGTTGCCTAGATATACTTTTGGAGTTAAAAGTCATTTGTGTTTTCTCAACTTTATGTGACATTGTTGTGTATTTGGAAATGTTTGTTATGGGCACGAAAATGAGTATTTTTCAGTAATCCTCCATACTCCAATAGGAGTGAAAGGATAATTAAAACTTGAAACTTGAAACTTGAGAGAGAGAGAGAGACGCTTGTGACATAAAAAAAAAAAAAAAAGTTTCTGACGTGTCAGTTGTCCTGGGTTGATTTTTTTCTGTGTTTGCTTCCTGTTTCATAATCTTTGTCACTTTTAGCGTCATGGACGTCTGTGATATTGACAAGTTTTGTTTCAATTTATTTCTTGTTTCTTCACTCAAGCGTTCTTTGGGGGGACGATGAGGAAAAGGGCGAGCTCTGTCTTTCTTCGTATATGAAGACAGAAGAAGATTGATTGACTGACTGAATCTACAATGGGTAAAGAATTAGGCGCAGTAAAGGCCTTTTTACAGTTCTGTCCATTTAACGACACAAAACATGAAAATAACGAAATAAAATGAAACAAGATAGAATAATAACCACGAAGAAGAATAGTAACAGAAATAGTCTATTAAAGAATTTTTTTTTAAAAAAAAGCAATAAAAAGAACAATTGTTACATTATCACCTACGTATGTGTACGCGCGCGTGCGCATGCACACACACACACGCTCGCGCACGCGCGCGGACGGACGGACGGACGGAGGCAGCCAAAAGAAACTAAAGGGAGATCAAATACGCCAACAAACTATACACACAGAAAATGGAGTAAGCCAGTGAGAAAAACACGCGCGCGCGCACACACACACACACACACACACACACACACACACACACACACACGTACACAGACATACACACACATACACACACACACGCGCACGCACACACACACACACACACACACACACACACACACACACACACACACACAGCTGGGACCAGTTTCACATATTTAAAAAAACAAAAAAAAAAAAAAACACGCATACCAAACAACAATAAAAATGACTGGTTTGGTGGGTGTTATGAAGATGCTGGTGGGAGGTGGGTTGGGGCGTGGGGTACGGGAGGAGGGGGACATATTGGGGAGCTTCTTATCAGGGGTCCTGGCGGGGTCAGGTCGCTTCAGGTGCACACAGCGTCTGTCATCATGGACCTGACAGAGCTGGCTGTGAGCTCCTTAACAGCTAATTAATTAAGCCAAACCAGGCTATGATGTCATCCGTCACATACTTATTATGTACAGGACTCTGCATTCGATTGTCTTGTTGATCTAGAACTGTGTTGTATTTTGACATGTTGCAAAAACAAAACACAGTTTAAACCAAGCCAGACCACGGACACACCTGGCCATAGCTCTCCTGTCTTATCATTTCCACTGTCACACGTCCTGTATGTGTCGGCACCTGGCACGGAAATCATCCCCCAACGACCCTACCCCCCAGTTATATTTTTATATTCTCTTTGTCATTTGACCTACATCTGTCTCTCTCCCTGTGTGTGTGTGTGTGTGTGTGTGTGTGTGTGTGTGTGTGTGTGTGAGAGAGAGAGAGAGAGACAGACAGACAGACAGACAGACAGACAGACAGACAGAGACAGAGAGAGTGCAGATATTTTGGACACGTTCGTGTCACAACAACTAGTTGCGCCTTTAATCGGGCACGGTGGCACGCTTTCAACACGGAATTCGCGGTGTGAATTACACTTGGAACATTGGGGATCCGCTCTTTGTAATACGAACGTACACAACACGCTTTTTTTCTTCTTCTTCTTCTTCTTCTTTTTTTTTTCCTTTTTTTTGTGGGGGGTGGGGGGGTGGGGGGGGGTCGAGGGGTGGTGGTTCCACCAGCTTTTTGTCCCCTCTACAGAACGGCCAGTGTTCACAGAGCATGAGGGCAGGAGGAAGGAAAAACAGCATTGAGACATTGAGAGACAGACAGGGAGTTATATAGCTTGACAGACAGAAAGACAGTATGAGAGAGAGAGAGAAAGAGTGAGAGAGAGAGAGAGAGAGAGATGTAGGTAGGTATGTAGGTAGATAGGTAGGTAGGTAGGTAGGCAGATAGAGATAGATGGAGATAGACTGATGTGCAGATAAACTGATGGAAGAAATTGGAAAATAGAAACGAAAGAACGAAAAGTGGGAGGAGGGAAGGAAAGAAGGAAGGCTGCAGCGAAAGAGAAGATTTTTCAGATTCTCAAAGCGTCACTGCGTTCGGACAAACCTATATACGCCACACTACATCTGCTAAGCAGATACCTGACCAGCAGTGTAACCCAACGCGCTTTGTAAGGCCAGACACACACACACACACACACACACACACACACATCACGACCTCGTTGTAATGCTAGCCGATGAAGTTTGTGCCTCGGATAAGAGCCTACTTGTAGGTTTCGGACCTCAAACTTATACCATTGGTCAAGCACGTGCTCAATGTGTCATAAAAGTCCAAACCTACAAGGCAGGGGCAAGACAGGGCACTACACGTTAAAAGCCGGTGAGAACCATCTTGACCCAAAATATAAGATGGGCGCCCAGTAATGTCACAGAAAATATCCACCCCTCTCTCCCGTGCAGACTGAAAGGCAGAGACCGGCAGTACATGTTTTCTGGGCCAATCTGCGCAGTGACGTCAATGTGAAAAAAATACGCGGATCATCATGCTGAACTGGTCTGCGTCATTACTCGTGTGTGTGTGGAAGAGGGGGCAGGGGTAGGGGTAGGGGGTGGGGAGGTCGGGGGGCGGAGGGGGGGGGGTAGGGGTTAGGGGTTGGGGCATGATCTTTCCTATCTTTGTAAAGACTTGCAGATTTTCGGTTTTCAAGTATCTAACGCCGCTGATGCTTGATGTAAAAGTTTCAAAGAAATTCAACCCTTTTGCTCCCGTTTTGGGGGGTGTAGGATACAATGACAATAGCCTACATACACATTGAATCACAACTTCATTCCAGCAATGCACACACACACACACACACACACACACACACACACACTAATAAACACACACACACACACACACACACACACATAACTCACACACACACACACACACACACACACACACACACGCACACACACACACACGCACACACACACACACACACACACACACACACACACACACACACACACACACATGATAATGACTCATACATACTGTCTTTGATTTTCCTCCAAATACCTGTTTATTAGTGCCGTCACTTTTTCCTACTCTACCCTCAATATGACACCGATTTTGAAAGGTGCGATTATTTATAACCTTTCATAAGTTGGTTTCTTGCTGGTGGGTTTTTTTTTTCTTGTGTGTGTGTGTGTGTGTGTCTTCAGTTTAACGTCTTTCCAATTGAAGTGATATTAGCAAGTGTGTGTGTGTGTGTGTGTGTGTGTGTGTGTGTGTGTGTGTGTGTGTGTGTGTGTGTGTTTGAGTGTTTCTTGTTGTTGTTGTTGTTTTTAACATGTTGTTCTGGGAGAAAATCGATATTCTCATCCCATTCTTCCGAAATCAGTTCAGGTTTTCCTTTTTCTGTGTGCTGCAAATCTGAGGTAACTATGTCTCTGTGTCTTCGCTTCTTTCCACGTTCTGTAAGCTGTTAGACTGAATGCCAGTCTGTACACTGTGGTGCTGTCTGTATGCCTTGATCTGTCGCACTAACTTTCAATAACTCATTGGCTGTATGAAACCGTCATCATTGCTACGGGCCTAACAAAAATGTTAAAGAAAAGAGATGATTTTAAGTTAGTTCTCAATGAAACTGTTTCATGTCTTAGCCTTTGGCTTCACTGAATACAATATTGCAAAGAAGTCGACGGTGCGCGATAAAAAAAACAACAACAAAACAACAAAAACAAGAGAGGCAAGGCCTTCAAGACTCACTTGTGATACACTTTTTTTTTTTTTAATCCAAGCTTTTTATGTATTGAGTATAATTTCAAAATGTAATGTTTAAGATGAGAAAGATCAGTTTAAAGCAAATTAAGTCCCCTAGCATTAATTACAGAGTAATTTCCCTTTTTTTACTATCTGCACCAAAACATTTGCAAAATAAATAAAACTTCCATGCTTAGCAAAAGAAGTTCCTGTTTGAATTTTTAAAAAAAATGATAATAATGACTGCTCTTGTTGTTGGGTCAGAATATCAGATCAAAGTGCCAAGTTTAGAGAATACAAAAAATATAAATATAACAGTAAATGCAGTTTGCATATAATTAGGCTTCATTTTTTATTTTGTTGTGCCCATCCCAGAGGTGCAATATTGATTTAAACAAGATGACTGGAAAGAACTGAATTTTTCCTATTTTTATGCCTAATTTGGTGTCAACTGACAACGTATTTGCAGAGAAAATGTCAATGTTAAAGTTTACCACGGACACACACACACACACACACACACACACACACACAGAGACAACCGAACACCGGGTTAAAACATAGACTCACTTTGTTTACACAAGTGAGTCAAAAACTGAATGAACACATTTTGTCTGACTGTGTACTTGTCTCCTGAAATTGTTGATATGAACTTTACAGTTCAAAATGTCGCTTTTCTCAAAGATATATTTTACAAATCAGATTTTCCTGGTTTGAAATAATTAAACAGTGTTATCAAGTTTGAACGATCTCTCTCTCTCTCTCTCTCTCTCTCTCTCTCTCTCTCACACACACACACACACAGAGACGAAGGAAGCGGTCTGTGGGGGAGAGGGGGGGCCGAAGGGAACAGGGGGTTCATAAACTGTTCGCTGCAGTCCGCTGAGTCATGGATATCAGCAAAACATTATGATGCTACACCTTGTCCTGAGTCATGGATATCAGCAAAACATTATGATGCTACACCCTGTCTTGAGTCATGGATATCAGCAAAACATTACGATGCTACACCTTGTCCTGAGGCATGAAAATCAGGAAAACACGACGATGCAGCACCTTGTCCTGAGGCATGGACATCAGGAAAACACGACTATGCAACACCTTGTCCTGAGGCATGGACATCAGGAAAACATGACGATGCAACACCTTGTCCTGAGGCATGGACATCAGGAAAACATTACGATGATACACCTTGTCCTGAGGCATGGACATCAGGAAAACATTACGATGCTACACCTTGTCCTGAGGCATGGATATCAGCAAAACATGACGATGCTACACCCTGTACTGAGGCATGGATATCAGGAAAACATTACGATGCTACACCTTGTCCTGAGGCATGGATATCAGCAAAACATTACGATGCTACACCCTGTCCTGAGGCATGGATATCAGGAAAACATTACGATGCTACACCTTGTCCATAGACCACAGACCTTGTATAGGTCCACAGACCGCCACTAGCGTCACAGGGGTCCTCGCTAATGAAAACCCCGCAGAGCATGGATGGTCAAAAGATGTTAAATTTCAATTTAAAACAGCGGCGACTGTATCAGTGTATGCAAGCGCACTCCGAGCCACATTCACAAGCATTACACACAAAGTTAGATTTTAAGTATTACAACTGTGGCGTGTAGTGTATGTCTGAGGGAGAGAATTTGTAATGAGAGACAGACAGAGACAGAGCGAGCGAGCAAGCGAGAGAGAGAGACAGACAGAGAGAGAGAGAGACAGAACAAGAACAAGAACAAAAACTTTAATCTCCAGGCCTCTGGCCCCTAGAAAGAGAGAGACTGAGCCATTTAGCCCGTGTCAAGTGGGTGGGTCGGGGGATCGGGGAGTGGGAGGTAGGGAGGACAGGCACAATTATACAGACAGAATGAAACACAATTTATCGCCGTGAAACATGCATGTTTGCTTGAACACAAAACAGTTGAGAGAGAGAGAGAGAGAACGAACGAACGAACGAACGAACGAAATTGTTTTAATGAACTTTGGCCATGGACCACGAGAGAGAGAGAGAGAGAGAGAGAGAGAGAGAGAGAGAGAGAGAACGAACGAACGAACGAACGAAATTGTTTTAATGAACTTTGGCCATGGACCACTAGAGAGAGAGAGAGAGAGAGAGAGAGAGAGAGAGAGAGAGAGAACGAACGAACGAACGAAATTGTTTTAATGAACTTTGGCCATGGACCACTAGAGAGAGAGAGAGAGAGAGAGAGAGAGAGAGAGAGTTTTAACAGGTTGATTTTATCTCCAGTTGCATTGTTAATTGACGTGCTGGGGTCTAACCACACATTAATTTAATTGAGCAACACACAGCGAGTGTGGCTGCATCGATTTCCCAATAGAGATAACTTCGGGAATCGCTGGGACATTGGTAGCGTCAACATCTCCCTCGGTCAGTGTGTCTGTGGAGGGGGTGGGGGTGTGTGTGTGGGGGGGGGGCGGACACTGGTAGCGTCAACATCTCCCTCGGTCAGTGTGTGTGTGTGGGGGGGGGCACTGGTAGCGTCAACATCTCCTTCTGTCAGTGTGTGTGGCGGGGGGGTGGGGGGGGGGCATTGGTAGCGTCAACATCTCCCTCAGTCAGTGTGTGTGTGGGGAGGGGGGACATTGGTAGCGTCAACATCTCCCTCGGTCAGTGTGTGTGTGTGTGGGGGGGGGGGGGCGGTGTGGGCGGACATTGGTAGCGTCAACATCTCCCTCGGTCAGTGTGTGTGTGGGGGGGGGGGGGGGTCGGTGTGGGCGGACATTGGTAGCGTCAACATCTCCCTCGGTCAGTGTGTGTGTGTGGGGGGGGGGGGGGGGACATTGGTAGCGTCAACATCTCCCTCGGTCAGTGTGTGTGTGTGGGGGGGGGGGACATTGGTAGCGTCAACATCTCCCTCGGTCAGTGTGTGTGTGTGGGGGGGGGGGGGGGGGGGGACATTGGTAGCGTCAACATCTCCCTCGGTCAGTGTGTGTGTGGGGGGGGGGGAGCATTGGTAGCGTCAACATCTACCTCAGTCAGTGTGTGTGTGGGGAGGGGGGGCATTGGTAGCGTCAACATCTCCCTCGGTCAGTGTGCGGGGGGGGGGAGGGGGGGGTGAATTGGTAGCGTCAACATCTCCCTCGGTCAGTGTGTGGGGGGGGGACATTGGTAGAGTCAACATCTCCCACGGTCAGGCGGGGGGGTGGGGGGGGGGGGCAGGAGGTGCTGTGACCACAGGGAGTTGATGGAGATTTGATGTACCGACTGTCAGCTGTAACTTGGATCTGACACGTTCATCGCCCCGACCCTTGCCGCACTGGCCACTAACAGCGGGCAGTGGATTCATCAGTCCCTGTTACAGACGTGCATTGCTCTCGGCTCAGCTTTGTATCTCCCCTGGGCCGTTACGAATCGCCTTTCTGTCTCTGTTGACACATTCAGTCATAAATACGGCGCTAAAAGTTTCAGCTTAATTCTGCTTCAAAAGTGCGACCAACCACGCACACAGAATGAATTACAACAGTAACATATATGATCTGGAGAAGGTGTTAACCCTACTCAATATCCATCATCAGTAGGATTACCGCCTATCCTGTAGGTATTATGGGTTTGTACAGTATCTCGGCTGTAGCGCATCCTGTGTGTAAGAAGGGGACAGTGTATAACACACACACACACACACACACACAGACACACAGAGAGAGAGAGAGAGAGAGAATACGTGCATGAATGCATGCATACACTCACTATTCTAAAAATACATGGATAGCTCATTGGCCAGGAAAGCTGAAGCCGACTGGACGCCATATTGTTTCTCGTATCCGGCCGTCAGTCTGTTGACAAGCCGTCTGCTAACTGGTGGTAGTTTCTGAACTGTAACTGTGTCTATTCGATGAAATCGTGTTATGCTTGCCCCCCACGACATGCCAAATGTTGTGTCTTGATTCATATCTGCTAATGGTTTATCCACCAAAGTTATTACAGGAAAACAGTGCAGTGACACGTGGCGCAAACTTGCAGTGGAGACACACACAGGAACGTCAGCTTAACTAACGCCGCGAGCAAGTGAAGGCTTGCCGTGAAGCCAGCTGAGCACTCGGCTACACATATGAAATCACCGCTTCGCGCTATACTGACACGAGAAGCAAAATGGCTGATTGAATACTTCTACTGGCTTCAGTTAGCAAAGGGGCTCAAAGAAGGCATGCACTATCCATGTATTTTTAGATTAGTGATGCCGACTGTGTATAAAGTGCGGAAATGCATTGAATTTCTGTCTGCCGTGTCTGCCGATTGTTCACTAATGTTGATGCTGATCGGGCATTCATAGCATCATCAGTTTGTGATTAACCTGGCCACACACGTGGAACCCTGAATAGCTGGCGTTTTAATAATGATGCATAATTGATCAACCACCCCAAGGGCCTAAATCAAACAAAGGAAAAGCAAATACAGAAACAAATAGATAAACAAGAAGGAAACTAAACAAAAAGGAAGCAAACAGATAAACCATAAAAGGAGACAAACTGACAAAAGCTTCTTTTTTTCTTTTTTTTTTTTTTTTGCTGACGGGCATTTTATTTTAAGTGAGCCTAAAGAAAATTTTCTGTTTTTGGTTGATAATAAAGTATTTTGAACTGAATTGAATTAATTAAATAAATAAAATAAAAATGCAAAGGAACATAGACATGAACAAAAAACAAGATCAAAGAACTCTGACAGACACGTCTGATAGACGCACAGACACCCCCTACTCTCTCTCTCTCTCTCTCTCTCTTCTGTTCTCAATCTTTCCAGGAAATGTCAGCGGAACACAAGAAAAAATCAGCTCTGTAAAGAAAAGATGAGAACACAAGAAATCAGCTCTATGAAGATCCCAAGTAGATCCGACATGGGCAATAGATGGGAAAGGTGACGGCCTGACGACCATCACGGAGGTCGTCTTTCTGGAGTCAGGTTTTTTTTCTCTCTTAGGTGTGAAACCTATCGACTGCCATGGACTTCGTGTTATTGGAGTCATTGTTGTTGTTTTTCTTTTAAAGTCTGAAACTTAACAACCACTATGAACTTTGTCTTATTGGAGTCCGATGTGTTTTTTGTTGTTGTTTTTTTCTGAAGTCTGAAACCTAACGACCACTATGAACTTCTTGTTGGAGTCCGGTGGGGTTTTATTCTCTCTCTCTTCGGTCTGAAACCTATCGACCACACACACGAGTCCACGGCAGGTCAAGACCTGTTGAAGTGATGACACCTAGCGGTTGACACTTGCGGCCAGCCACGCCAAGTAATGGACACTGACAACCTCCCCCCCCCCCCCCCCCCCGCCCCCCTGTTGTCTGGGGCCTTCCCCTGAAATTAACACAGTGCCGTCCTCCTAACCGGCAATGAATTCATTTTGTACCGCGACAGCCCCTCCCACTCCTCACGCCCCCTCCACCCCACTGCCTCTTTCTGGTTTCCTGCTGAGCTGTGGAACGTGTAGTCAGTGATTTCCATTCGAACAGCGATAGGGTAACCCCTGAACAGTACGATGGTGCCCGGCAGTGTAGTAGTAGTAGGCCTCCTTCGGTCATGGCTGACCATGGATAGAGTATATCCGACCTAATGTCTAATTGGGCTGTCTGCTTGGACCAATCAGCGTCGCCTGTGACTGTAGAGACCGATGTGTGTAAGCTGATTCTGGTCTGTCGGCTGCCGTCCCTTTTTCTGCGAGCTCGCTTTTCTGCTGCAGCAGCTGACAGTTTGTCCTCACCAATCCGTAGCTGATTCTTGAGAGTCCTTCTCTATCTGTTGCGGTCATCTGCAAGGCCCTCCCAGGACTCAGTGTTGATCTCAAGTGCCTTCATGCCACGTTTGCAAACGTCTTTGTATCTCAGCTGTGGGCAGCTTATGTTTCTCTGCCCCGTGGCGAGCTCTCCATAAAGGATGTCTTTTGGGATGCAACCATCTTCCATGCGGCGAACGTGGCCCAGCCGGAAGTGTAAGATAATGCATACTTGGTGTCTTTGAATTTTTACCAGAACCATGAAACAAACCCAAGAATGGAAAATGGAAGAATGGAAAAACCAATAAGCCAGTAGTATGAAGATGCCTGAACACTTGATGCCCTTCAAACATAACACGGCGTTTTCAGCACACTGGTGAACGGTGATCTCAATGGTTGGAGGACCTGTCAGGAGAAAAGGACTTGTCCCAGGCCAAGACCCTCCCCCCTTCCCCTTCCATACCCCTTTTCGCCTGACACACCTCCTCTCAGAAAGATGTGCTGCGCCGTGCTGGTGCTGACTTCTTCCCGTGATGCGACAGATTGAGATCTCCCTCCTGTGGCATGCACACGCCGCACGTAAAAGAACCCACGAGCACAAACGGCGCTTGCTGAAATGTGTGTTTTGGGGAAAATGTTTTTAGTATGTAAACTTTGTCTCTCTGTGTCTCTTGTCTATCTGTCTCTCTATCTCTTTCACACGCGTACACAAACACAGAACACCCAAAGAACTCCAACAGACACTCACACAGACACACACAGACACACACACAGACACACACACACACACACACACACACACACACACAGTTCGTGCCTCACTATGCTGACAGTGGGGGTGGGGAGAAGGCGAAGGCGAGGTTTGGGCTGCCTGTTTCTCACACGTCAACATTGATCACGGTTTATGGCACAACCCGCGAACCCAATCTGGGCGGTGAACTGTCCGCTGTGCCTTGGGCTGACATAGGAAGGCGGTGAACTGTCCACTGTGTGTAGGGCTGACATAGGAAGGCGGTGAACTGTCCACTGTGTGTTGGGCTGACATAGGAAGGCGGAGAAAATGTTCACTGTGTGTAGGGCTGACATAGAAAGGCGGAGCAAATGTTCACTGTGTGTAGGGCTGACATAGAAAGGCGGAGAAAATGTTCACTGTGTGAAGGGCTGACATAGGAAGGCAGTGAAATGTTCACTGTGTGAAAGGCTGACATAGGAAGGCAGTGGAAGGCAGTGAACTGTTCACTGTGTGTAGGGCTGACATAGGAAGGCAGTGGAAGGCAGTGAACTGTTCACTGTGTGTAGGGCTGACATAGGAAGGCGGAGAAAATGTTCACTGTGTGTAGGGCTGACATAGGAAGGCAGTGAAGTGTTCACTGTGTGTAGGGCTGACATAGGAAGGCGGAGAAAATGTTCACTGTGTGTAGGGCTGACATAGGAAGGCGGAGAAAATGTTCACTGTGTGTAGGGCTGACATAGAAAGGCGGAGCAAATGTTCATTGTGTGAAGGGCTGACATAGAAAGGCGGAGCAAATGTTCATTGTGTGAAGGGCTGACATAGGAAGGCAGTGAAATGTTCACTGTGTGTAGGGCTGACATAGGAAGGCAGTGAAAATGTTCACTGTGTGAAGGGCTGACATAGGAAGGCAGTGAAATGTTCACTGTGTGAAAGGCTGACATAGGAAGGCAGTGGAAGGCAGTGAACTGTTCACTGTGTGTAGGGCTGACATAGGAAGGCAGTGGAAGGCAGTGAAATGTTCACTGTGTGTAGGGCTGACATAGGAAGGCAGTGAAATGTTCACTGTGTGTAGGGCTGACATAGGAAGGCAGTGAAGTGTTCACTGTGTGTAGGGCTGACATAGGAAGGCGGTGAAAATGTTCACTGTGTGTAGGGCTGACATAGGAAGGCAGTGAAGTGTTCACTGTGTGTAGGGCTGACATAGGGAGGCAGTGAACTGTCCACTGTGTGTAGGGCTGACATAGGAAGGCAGTGAACTGTCCACTGTGTGTAGGGCTGACATAGGAAGGCAGTGAAGTGTTCACTGTGTGTAGGGCTGACATAGGAAGGCGGTGAACAATTCACTGTGTGTAGGGCTGACATAGGAAGGCAGTGAACAGTTCACTGTGTGTAGGGCTGACATAGGAAGGCAGTGAACAGTTCACTGTGTGTAGGGCTGACATAGGAAGGCGGGGCCCAGTGGTCTCCTTCCGAAACAAGTGGTGTTGGAGCTGAACAGGGCACTGTCAGAGGGAGGCGGGGACACCTCGAGTGGTGGCTCAGCGGTAAAGCGTCCGCCTTGGAAGCGAGAGAATCTGAGCGCACCGGATCGAACCCTACACTTTCTCCCCCCCCCCCCTCCAACAGACCTTGAGTGATGGTCTGGTCGCTAGTCATTCGGATGAGACGATAAATCGAGTATCCATATGTGACATGCACTTAGCACACGTAACAGAACCCACGGCGACAAAATGTCGTCCCTGGTAATATTCTGTGAAAAACTCCACTTTGATAGGAAAACAAATACAGTTGCAAGCACACAACATGGGTGGCGCTGCACTGTAGCGACGCACTCTCCATGGGAGGACAGCTCGAATCTCACACAGAGATGTATGTTGTGAAAAACGAGCAATACATTACAACACAACACATTATAACACAACACAAAACTACAACACAACACAACACATTACAATACAACACAATACAATACAACGCAATATTACAACACAACACATTACAATACAATACAATACAATACAATACAACACAATACAATACAATCACACTTCCACGCACACACACCTTCCAACACACAAACCTTCATAACATTTCAGTCGTAAATACAGACGACTATCTCTCGAAAAGAAATATATTGTATGTGATAAACTGTTACGAAGACATACGAATTTAAAAAAGTAAATCGATCAACCTGTTTTCAAAGTGTGCTGGCACTGTGTAAACATTGCCGCCGACATAAAGCATTATCCATTACTCGCATAAATCAGCACTGTTCCAGTCTGCAAATTCCGTGCGTGCGTGGGCGCGCGCGCGCGCGTGTTGTGTGTGTGTGTGTGTTTGTGTGTGTGTGTGTGTGTGTGTGTGTGTGTGTGTGTGTTCGGAAACCCTGGAGTGGGTGGATCACATACATTCTGTTTCAGTAAAATGTTGGGTCAGAAAAAAGACACGTTTTATCAACCCACTTTTTGCTTCTGTTGTTGGATCCAGCTTTTCTTGTACACTTACGCGTTTTCGTATGCACACGTAAACACACACACACACACACACACACACACACACACACACACACACACATGCGCATTGTCATGTCTGAGGAAGCGGAGAGAAACACAAAGCGCGCTCACATCAGTTTTGACTTTTCTCCCGGCATGCCTGGCATTGAAATGATCATCAGGGGAGTGGGGGGGGAGGCTAAGAGGGAGGGGGGGGGGGGAAGTAAGTGAAACAACTCTTTAAGACAACTCAGCTAATTCATTTTATTTTGTTTTAATTTTGTGCCTGAAGTCGTGGAGTCAACAGACGATGAACAAAATCAGTCGCTGGTTTTGACTGGCTGTGATATCAGTATGGTCAAAATAAGGACCAATCAGGATGCCTGTGCTGGAATAATTCCATCAAGGGTGTTAAGAAAAGGTTTCCCCCCCCTTGATGAAGCAGACGACATTGAAAAAACTGACGATCAACACTAGAAAACAGCAATACAGTCGGTAAACCCCCGTCTTTGCCGTTATATGTTGATGTCAAGCAACGCAACGTCACTGCAATATGGAACAACCTAAACTGACACCAACGGTGCGTATCGTTGTTTTACATGATTGTTGTTGATTTTTTTTTCTTTTCATAATTCATTTGCGCTATTTGCATTTGGACTCGAAAATATAAACAGACGTAAAATAATTTACTTTTGCTTTTATATCATTAGCCGAACAGTGATACGGTTAGAAAACAAAGAAACCGTGTTAGGGAAGGCTATGCGTGGGTGGTGACTGTCTGGCTTGGCCAGTGCAGTAAAGACAGCTGTCTGGCTTGGCCAGTGCAGTAAAGACAGCTGTCTGGCTTGGCCAGTACAGTAAAGACAGCTGTCTGGCTTGGCCAGTGCAGTAAAGACAGCTGTCTGGCTTCAATTGGTCAGTGCAGTAACGACAGCTGTCTGGCTTGGCCAGTACAGTAAAGACAGCTGTCTGGCTTCAATTGGTCAGTGCAGTAAAGACAGCTGTCTGGCTTCAATTGGTCAGTGCAGTAAAGACAGCTGTCTGGCTTGGCCAGGGCAGTAAAGACAGCTGTCTGGCTTCAATTGGTCAGTGCAGTAAAGACAGCTGTCTGGCTTGGCCAGGGCAGTAGGCAGCTGTCTGGCTTCAGTTGGTCAGTGCAGTAAAGACAGCTGTCTGGCTCGGTCAGTGCAGTAAAGACAGCTGTCTGGTTTCAGATGGACAGTGCAGTAAAGACAGCTGTCTGGCTTGGCCAGTGCAGTAAAAACAGCCAGCAGGTAGTTTTTCGAACTTCCTAGGTACCAGATGAACAAAATGTAGCAGTCAAGTGTTCACACACACACACACACACACGCCGCGCGCACTAACACGCACGGTCCAGCCTATAACTGTACTGTCCCCGTTTGCCCATACTGCCCCAGGGGAGACCATTGTGACCTGTGTCAGAGAAGAGACCAGTGAAACACAGAGAGAAGGTAGGCGGGGAGAGACAGACAGACAGACAGACACAGAGACACAGAGGGAGAGACATGGAGGGGAGTACTACATAAACTAAAGCAAAAACAAATCTAAGGAAAAGAATGAAGAAAGGGAATGAAAGAAAGAGGAAGGGTGGAACGATAGAACGAACAGACTGAAACACTGAGAGACAGAAAGAGAGGAAGGAACAAAGGAGAGCAAAGGAGGGAAGAAACGAAAAATTGAATGGAGGAAGACACCGAGGAAGGGACGAAAGGAAGGAAGTTGGGACACGCATGACTTCGGACACGTGAATGCTGATTCCATGATGAATTAATACATCAACAGCCAGACAGCCTCGTGGGCCTGCCAGCAAGCCGGAAGAAGACTCGGCAAGGAAAGAAGAAGAGACGGACGGAAGAATGCAGTTCGATGAACAGAGGACACTGGCCAACAACCAGTGGATGAACCACAGGAAGAAGATGGCAGATGAATCCGCCTGATGGATGAATAAACTCAAGAAGGCAACAAACGAGCTGCAGACCTGAATATAAAGTCAGAAAATGGGCGACGAATCCAAGGGACAAGAAACAACAACAGAAAACAAGAAGCGAAAACCCACGGAACAACTGAAATACACACACATACTACAGCAAACAATGTCAGCGTGTAATAATACAGACACGAATGGACACAACCAAATACAGGATACACTACAGACACAACAACATAAGGATGGACTCTGCGCAGTTTTAATCATCCTGATGACGAAAATGTCTGATTTTCCTAACTAAACAAGAAAGAAAGAAAAAAAGAGAGAGAAAAGAAGGAAAGAAAAAGAGGAAGAATGGAAAAAAATGTATGAAAGAAACAAGGTAAGGGAGGGAAAGACGAAAGAAATAAGGAATGAACGAACGATTGAGAGAAAGAACGAGAGACAGGAAGGGTAGGGAACAACTCAACAAGGAATGAATGAATGAAAGAATGAACGAACAAACGAAAAAGAAAGACAAAGCACGAAGTAAGGGCGAAGAAAAACGAAGAGCAGACCTTGTGCTGCAGACGAGGAAAGCCCCCATAGCACTCCCCCCTGGCCGCCTCCTTACTGGAGCACTCTGCACTCCGGGCGTCCGTCTGGTCAAAACGCGCGTGCACGTCGTTCGTGTGCAAGATGGTCAGCTCAAACGATCCCTCTGACCACCGAAAACACATCACCATCACGGCCACCATGCAGCACAACCACCCTGATGAAGCCATTCTGTCCACGAGTCGACTAACAAACACCTCAAGCTATTCTTGTCTCTTTCTTTTGCTGCTTTTATTCGTCAGTGTTTTCCTTTGCCTGTGTGAAAACACGTTGCGCAAACACCATGGACGTGTGTTCTGCGCCTTCCACCTTCCTAAGGGAGAGACTGCTCAGTCACTTTTGCGACTTCTGTCTCCGTTTTGCCGCTCTCTCTCTCTCTCTCTCTCTCTCTCTCTCTGGAAGCGGAAAGTCAGCGGCAATCTGAGACCCGCTGAAGGAAGACGGACGGTGTGATTTCCTCCAGATGTGAGCCAACAGTGAGCGAGGGACAAGCGAAGCGTGAAGTGTGGCTGTCACCCCTAACCTGAATTAAACATAGCTCTCTCAGGGGTGCCACTGCTTGACAGCTGTGTCCTAAACAGAACGTGCCGCCCTTAACGCTACAAAGCGCTAGTGACGCTCAGTCATGGCCAAGAAAGAGTACAGTACATGTAATGCGGTCTTTGCTTGTGGCGGCCATTGCTTCTCGTAACCTTTTCTATTTGAGAGGTTAAAGGTCACCTTGTTTTCCACGACCACGGGGGCAGCGATTTGATCTCTATCGTGTCTGGAGCTCAGCATGGGAAGGCCGCGGGGCCCAGTCCTCTCCTTCCGCCGGTTTTAACTCTCTCCATACGAACGGCGAAAGAGACGATGTTAACAGAGTTTCACCCCAATTACCACCATCAAAATATTGCAAGCGGAAGGCTCTTATACTGAAGAGGTGAATGTTGACAAAGAATACCACAATTCTGACGACGGAAGCTAAAGGTTGGGTCATTGAGACACCCACTGGACATCCGAGGGGTCTGTGTAGAGGAGAAGAGAGGACTGGCCGTACTGAGTGAGTTAACCTTCCCTGACAGGACTCAGGTACCCATTCACACGTTGGTGGAGTGTGGAAAATAAGAGTAAATTGCCTTTGCCCAGGACGTTGTGTTGTACCAGGTCGAAAAGGGCCGCCAACTCTGATCGCTGTTCAGTGAACACTGCGGGATCAGAAGTCCAGCCCTAACTCATTCCGCCACGGCGACCTTTGTCTGTTAGGGACTAGTCACTGGCTAGGTACACGGCGACCTTTGTCTGTTAGGGACTAGTCACTGACTAGTTACACGGCGACCTTTGTCTGTTAGGGACTAGTCACTGGCTAGTTACACGACGACCTTTGTCTGTTAGGGACTAGTCACTGGCTAGGTACACGGCGACCTTTGTCTGTTAGGGACTAGTCACTGACTAGTTACACGGCGACCTTTGTCTGTTAGGGACTAGTCGTTGGCTACGTACACGGGTACCTTTGTCTGTTAGGGACTAGTCACTGACTAGGTACAGGCGACCTTTTTCTGTTAGGGACTAGTCACTGACTAGTTACACGGCGATCTTTGTCTGTTAGGGACTAGTCACTGACTAGTACACGGCAACCTTTGTCTGCTAGGGTACTAGTCACTGACTAGTACACCGGCGACCTTTGTCTGTAGGGACTAGTCACTGGCAAGTTAGCAACGCGATCCTTGTCCCTAAAACAGTCACTGGACTAGCAACAACGCACCTTGTTGAAGCACTGCCCACTGATGTACAAAACCTGCGATCTTGTCTCTTCTTCATGGCTTATTCCAGCGTACCTTTGTCCTGTTGACGTGGCAACACATGACTGGTTCGGCGCCTTCACTTCTAGGGACGAGTACTGCTGGGTCACTGCGACCTTTGTCTCTGTTTACCGTCACTGACTCTTCTACGTCTCCTTTTCTCTCTTCACTCTAGGTCCTGGCCTCTCTGTCTCTGGACAACGGAAAGTCAGCGGCAATCTGAGGACTAGTCCTGAAGGAAAACGGACCTGTTTCCCGATTGAGCCTAGCATGACAGGTACAGGCGAAGCGTTGATGTCTGTACTAACGGATCTAGTCACTCAGGGGGCACGCACTTTGCGTTGAAGCTGTCACTAAGAACGGCGCCTTGTACATGGCTAGGACTAGTCATGGCAAAGAAGAGTCAGTCCATGTAATGCGGTCTATTTTGTGCGGCCAGGCCCGTAACCTTTTCTGTTAGGGTAAGTCACTGGTAGGCCACGGGGCAGAGTTTTCTGCTATGTGGTGAGTCACTGGGTAACCGCGGGACTCTTTCGCGGTTTACCTTCACTGGACCTTTGTCTGTTAGGGACTAGTCACTGACTAGTTACAGGCGACCCCTTTGTCTGCTAGGGACTAGTCACTGACTAGTTACACGACGACCTTTGTCTGTTAGGGACTAGTCACTGGCTAGGTACACGGCGACCTTTGTCTGCTAGGGACTAGTCACTGACTAGTTACAGGCGACCCCTTTGTCTGTTAGGGACTAGTCACTGACTAGTTACACGGCGACCTTTGTCTGTTAGGGACTAGTCACTGGCTAGGTACACGGCGACCTTTGTCTGTTAGGGACTAGTCACTGACTAGTTACACGGCGACCTTTGTCTGCTAGGGACTAGTCACTGACTAGGTACACGGCGACCTTTGCCTGCTAGGGACTAGTCACTGACTAGGTACACGGCGACCTTTGTCTGCTAGGGGACTAGTCACTGACTAGGTAGACGGCGACCCTTTGTCTGCTAGGGACTAGTCACTGGCTAGGTAGACGGCGACCTTTGTCTGCTAGGGGCTAGTCACTGACTAGTTACAGGCGACCCCTTTGTCTGCTAGGGACTAGATCACTGACTAGGTACACGGCGACCTTTGTCTGCTAGGGACTAGTCACTGACTAGTTACACGGCGACCTTTGTCTGCTAGGGACTAGTCACTGACTAGGTACACGGGGACCTTTGTCTGCTAGGGACTAGTCACTGACTAGGTACACGGCGACCTTTGTCTGCTAGGGACTAGTCACTGGCTAGGTACACGGGGCACGGCAACAGACCCACGGTGCTGTGACTGAGGGAAGCGGTGGTACAGTGGTTAGTACAACCCATCAAGGACTCCGTCCCTTTGAAACTTCATGTACAAAAACAAACAAAAAATATGGAAGTGGAAGGTGATTTTGACCGAAGCCGATGATCCTCATAAATCTGTGTATTGAAAAAATAATCTGTTGGCCTCTCCCATGTCTACACTGCTTTTAATCATCCCTATGTTTAGTCACTGAGATACAGAGGGGGCTTGAAAACATATATGTATTTATCATTAGAAGCACGTTTACTTGGAAAGACACTTTCTACATCTCTATACAAATCTGCAGGAGTCTGATGAACAGTTCTGTGCGGCGCCCCAGTCACTTCACTGAGCTGAGAGGAAGGTCAAAGGAGAATATATGTGATATATACATACATACATACATGCATACATATATATACATACATACATACATACATATATATATATATATATATATATATATATATATATATATATATATATATATATATATATATATATATATAATGCTTACACTCAAAATTTCAAGCTCTCAAACATAATTCATCCTTAAAATAAAAAAATTAAAAAAAAATAAAAAGCCTGTACTGACCAGTAATTTGGATTCTTTTTTTTTTTTTTCTTTTTTTCATTATTCATAGTTATAACATTTTCGTTACTGTGTTCACTATTTATTTTCATCATCACACACACACACACACACACGGCGGGAGCGTGGGGGGAGGGGAGGGGACTGTGAATGAGATAGGCCCGGAATCTGACGCGTTTTCTGTTGTTGTTTTGTTTTTTCAGTGATGAAATCCGTGGAAGCGAAACACACAACACAACATCTCGGGACAACAGATCCACGTGACGGACTGTCCTGGCGGTCGTTCCATTACGTCTCTGTGGCACGATCGTTCCATTAAGTGTGTGGCACGATCGTTCCATTAAGTGTGTGGCACGATCGTTCCATTAAGTGTGTGGCACGATCGTTCCATTAAGTGTGTGGCACGATCGTTCCATTAAGTGTGTGGCACGATCGTTCCATTACGTCTCTGTGGCACGATCGTTCCATTACGTCTCTGTGGCACGATCGTTCCATTACGTCTCTGTGACACGATCGTTCCATTACGTCTGTGTGGCACGATCGTTCCATTACGTCTCTGTGACACGATCGTTCCATTACGTCTCTGTGACACGATCGTTCCATTACGTCTGTGGCACGATCGTTCCATTACGTCTGTGGCACGACACTACTGTCTCTGGTGTCGGTGGTGGGAAGTGGGCCATGCACACACATCATAGCGGATACCACGCCGGCCTCAGTCCACACACACACACACACACACACACACACACGCACGCACGCACATACGCACGCACGCACACCCGGATATTTACGCCTCAGTCCACACACACACACACACACACACACACACACACACACACACACACACACGGATATTTACGCCTCAGTCCACACACACACACACACACACACACACACACCCGGACATTTACGCCTCAGTCCACACACACACACACACACACACACACACACACACACACATACGGACATTTACGTCTCAGTCCGCACACACACACACACACACACACGCGCGCGCGCGCGCGCGCGCGGACATTTACGCCTCAGTCCACACACACACACACACACACACACACACACACACACACACGGACATTTACGCCTCAGTCCACACACACACACACACACACACACACACACACACACACACACACACACGGACATTTACGTCTCAGTCCACACACACACACACACACACACACACACACACACACACACACACACACACACACACACACACACACACACACACACACACACACACACACACACCTCAGTCCGCACACACAGTCCCGGACACACTGCTGGGCACTTTGTTGAGCAGACAGGTGTGTGTGTGTGTGTGTGTGTGCGTGCGTACGTGTGTGTGCGTGCGTGTGTGTGTGTGTGTGTTGGCGGGGAAATGATACGAGTGACGGAAGTTGGTTGGGAGTGGTGTGGGGCCAGAGGGAGGAGTGTGTGTGTGTGTGGGAGGGGCGGGGGGGGGGGGGCTGACCGTGTGTTGTGGGGATTGGAGGAGGAAGGACAAACACAGCAGAGGGGGTTGGAGGGCGGCAAACTATTCCGTTATTCACGAAAGAAATGTTTGTCCGTGTGTGTGTGTGTGTGTGTGACTGCCGCCTCCGTTGGTCTGTATTTAATGCAAATGGTGTTTTCACTCTGCCTGACTTCCCTGCCCAGTCCCTGTGGGGTGTCAGTAATGGGTTGTCATGGTTGGCTGACACTCCCCCATCTCCTCTCTGTCCTGTGGGGGGTGTCAGTGATGGGTTGTCATGGTTGGCTGACACTCCTCCCCCTCCTCTCTGTCCTGTGGGGGGTGTCAGTGATGGGTTGTCATGGTTGGTTGACACTCTCCCCCCTCCTCTCTGTCCTGTGGGGTGTGTCAGTGATGGGCTGTCATGGTTGGCTGACACTCCCCCCCTCCTCTCTGTCCTGTGGGGTGTCAGTAATGGGTTGTCATGGTTGGCTGACACTCCCCCCCCCCACCTCCTCTCTGTCCTGTGGGGGGTTTCAGTAATGGGTTGTCATGGTTGGCTGACACTCCCCCCCCTCCTCTCTGTCCTGTGGGGGGTGTCAGTGATGGGTTGTCATGGTTGGCTGACACTCCCCCATCTCCTCTCTGTCCTGTGGGGTGTCAGTAATGGGTTGTCATGGTTGGCTGACACTTCCCCCCCCCCACCCTCTCTGTCCTGTGGGGTGTGTCAGTGATGGGTTGTCATGGTTGGCTGACACTCCCCCCTCCTCTCTGTCCTGTGGGGTGTGTCAGTGATGGGTTGTCATGGTTGGCTGACACTCCTCCCCATCCTCTCTGTCCTGTGGGGTGTCAGTGATGGGTTGTCATGGTTGGCTGACACTCCCCCCTCCTCTCTGTCCTGTGGGGTGTGTCAGTAATGGGTTGTCATGGTTGGCTGACACTCCCCCCCTCCTCTCTGTCCTGTGGGGTGTGTCAGTGATGGGTTGTCATGGTTGGCTGACACTCCTCCCCATCATCTCTGTCCTGTGGGGTGTCAGTGATGGGTTGTCATGGTTGGCTGACACTCCCCCCTCCTCTCTGTCCTGTGGGGTGTGTCAGTAATGGGTTGTCATGGTTGGCTGACACTCCCCCCCCCACCTCCTCTCTGTCCTATGGGGTGTGTCAGTGATGGGTTGTCATGGTTGGCTGACACTCCCCCCTCCCCCACCTCCTCTCTGTCCTGTGGGGTGTGTCAGTGATGGGTTGTCATGGTTGGCTGACACTCCCCCCCTCCTCTCTGTCCTGTGGGGGGTGTCAGTTATGGGTTGTCATGGCTGGCTGACACTCCCCCCTCCTCTCTGTCCTGTGGGGTGTGTCAGTGATGGGTTGTCATGGTTGGCTGACACTCCTCCCCATCCTCTCTGTCCTGTGGGGTGTCAGTGATGGGTTGTCATGGTTGGCTGACACTCCCCCATCTCCTCTCTGTCCTGTGGGGTGTGTCAGTGATGGGTTGTCATGGTTGGCTGACACTCCTCCCCATCATCTCTGTCCTGTGGGGTGTCAGTGATGGGTTGTCATGGTTGGCTGACACTCCCCCCCTCCTCTCTGTCCTGTGGGGTGTGTCAGTAATGGGTTGTCATGGTTGGCTGACACTCCCCCCCTCCTCTCTGTCCTGTGGGGTGTGTCAGTAATGGGTTGTCATGGTTGGCTGACACTCCCCCCCCCACCTCCTCTCTGTCCTATGGGGTGTGTCAGTGATGGGTTGTCATGGTTGGCTGACACTCCCCCCTCCCCCACCTCCTCTCTGTCCTGTGGGGTGTGTCAGTGATGGGTTGTCATGGTTGGCTGACACTCCCCCCCTCCTCTCTGTCCTGTGGGGGGTGTCAGTTATGGGTTGTCATGGCTGGCTGACACTCCCCCCTCCTCTCTGTCCTGTGGGGTGTGTCAGTGATGGGTTGTCATGGTTGGCTGACACTCCTCCCCATCCTCTCTGTCCTGTGGGGTGTCAGTGATGGGTTGTCATGGTTGGCTGACACTCCCCCCTCCTCTCTGTCCTGTGGGGTGTGTCAGTAATGGGTTGTCATGGTTGGCTGACACTCCCCCCCTCCTCTCTGTCCTGTGGGGTGTGTCAGTGATGGGTTGTCATGGTTGGCTGACACTCCTCCCCATCATCTCTGTCCTGTGGGGTGTCAGTGATGGGTTGTCATGGTTGGCTGACACTCCCCCCTCCTCTCTGTCCTGTGGGGTGTGTCAGTAATGGGTTGTCATGGTTGGCTGACACTCCCCCCCCCCCCACCTCCTCTCTGTCCTATGGGGTGTGTCAGTGATGGGTTGTCATGGTTGGCTGACACTCCCCCCTCCCCCACCTCCTCTCTGTCCTGTGGGGTGTGTCAGTGATGGGTTGTCATGGTTGGCTGACACTCCCCCCCTCCTCTCTGTCCTGTGGGGGGTGTCAGTTATGGGTTGTCATGGCTGGCTGACACTCCCCCCCTCCTCTCTGTCCTGTGGGGGGTGTCAGTGATGGGTTGTCATGGTTGGCTGACACTCCCCCCCTCCTCTCTGTCCTGTGGGGGGTGTCAGTGATGGGTTGTCATGGTTGGCTGACACTCCTCCCCCCTCTCTGTCTCTGTCTCTATCTCATTCTTCTCTTTCTATTCGTGCTTCAGTCTGTCTGTCTATCTGTTTGTCTCTCTATGTCTGTCTGTCTGTCCATGTGTGTGTGTGCGTCAATGTGTGTGTGTGTGTGTGTGTGTCGATATTTGTGTGTGCCGTGCGCCTGAGTCAGTGTGTGCGTGTGTGTTGATGATCACACGGGCTCACTGAGAGTGGCCCATGTTGTCTCTTTTATTTTCAATCTTTTGCCATCTACATATCTCTCCATTCAATACATTTTAACGTATGTACCTAATTGTTTATTGATATATTTTTCATTATTGTATCAATTCATTTATCCATGGTGTATTTTCAACACCCAGGAAAGGTATCCAGGCCTAGACAGTCATTAAGATCAGGCTTCTGCTCTGTTTAAACAGTTAATGGTGTTATAGTGTGCCAGCAGTGTCACCCCCACCACCCACACTCTGTCCCCTCCCCCCTCCCCACCCCTCCTTCTTATCTCCCTTCCCGCTCCGTCCAAAGCCCAGTCTTTGAGGTTGCGCCGACACCTGCGCCACCCTCCCTCCTCACCCCTACTCCCTACTCGGCCCTCTTTGGTCAGCGACGCGGCGTCACCCGCCCCAGCTATAGGAACACGTGCAGTTACGTGATGTCTGCCGCGATCCCCGTGCTGAGCAGAACATCCCGTGTGGCGGCCCGTCTTTCAAGTCATTCCCCATCTCCCCGCCATGAACGCAACTGACGTAGATGGCGGGACTTCAGAATGAAAGCTAGGGAGAATTTATGCTAATGCGAACTTTGAACAAGCCGGCTAACAGGCCGGCTAACAGGCCGAGAGCTGTATTGTCCTGTCTCCCCAATCTCTTTGTGACGTAAATGGGTGAACTTGTCATCATAGAGTGTGTATAGACAAGTGGGTTGAATTGTAGCGAATTGGATCAATCTGTTGAATTGGACGAATTGGGATCAAGCAGTGAATCTGTCAGTTATTCACATAGCGTCACTAGGACAAGCAAAGATTGGTTATTTTAGTTCAACTAGTTGGGGGAGTGAGTGTTGTAGTTTGCCTTAGTATACACAGTATGTTGTGGGAAGGGATAAAACCAGTCAGCACAGCCGGTTCTTAGCTGTCTCCCAGAAGAACAGACTGACACAGGCTGACTGATTGATCAGTGATGTGAGGAGCAAGGAAATCCTTGTAGGGCTGTGTGCTGCTTATAGGTGCTGCTTATAGTGCTGCTTTAGGTGTAGGGTGAACTTTTTACTGTGTGCTGTATTGTAAAGTAAACACTCTATAAAAACCACTCCATGTGGCCCTGCTATTGATGTGAGGAGAGAGTGAGTGAGTGCATGATTAGTTGATCCTATATTCCCCTGTCTACTCCCCTCTCTTCTATTAGAATTGAACCACAACACTCTCACAACAACACTTTTTACAACTTGGCGTTGCCGACAGGATAGGCAGGTAGAGTGATTTACTGACACAATAGGCAGGTTAAGCAGTAGTAGGACTTAAGCAGCACACAGCCAGGTAACACAGCCAGGTAGCACAGCCCAGAGATGACAACCCCAACTACAGAGGCGCAGGAGTTTCCCATGGGGTGGTATGCAGCACCCGCACTGCCAGTATTCACTGGTAAGCCTGGCGAGATGTCGGCTGAGGACTTCATCGTGGAGGCGAAGAGAGTCCTGGCTGCGTACCCCATGGGAGACGAGATGGCTGCCTGCTTCGTTTACAGCCATCTTCAGGGAACCGCACGCAGGGAGCTGATGCATAGGGACCTGGAGGAGACCAACACCCCAGAGAAGGTGATCAACATTCTGCTGGGGGTGTTCGGCGACGGGCGGCGTGTCAGCACACTGCTGTCCACATTTTTCAGCAGGAAGCAGTTGCCAGAGGAGTCCACCTTGGACTACTCCCATGCTCTGTGCAGCATGGGGAGGATCATCCGGATGAAGAGCACTGGGGCCCTCACCGCTGAGATGCTGAGGGACCACTTCATTGATGGCCTCTGGAACCACCTGCTGAAAAGGGAGCTGCGCCAGGTAGTGAGAAGGGAGCCACACACCACCTTCATCCAGGCAAGGGATGAAGCCCTGAGACTGTGGCAAGAGCTGGAGGAGGACCAACGACAGCAACAGGCCAGGGAACAGATGGCAAAATTAGGGGACAAACTGTTGCATTTGGAAGAGAGCGTTAGGTCCACGCAGGGGTTAGTGTCAGATTTAGTCAGTCAGAGAGATGGGGCTGTAATAGGGAAAAGGGCTGTGGGTAGGAAGAGAAGGAATCGAGGTAGGAAAGGGAAAGGTCAGTCAGTGGTGGGAAATGGGATTTCCCCAAAGGTGGGTAAGGTTCTCCCCAAGGAAAAACACAAAGATTCCCACAATGAGAACCGAAGAGACTTGCCCAATAGTCTCAGGAGGCAGGATCCGAGTCTGAAAGAAAAGACTCCAGTCAGGACAAGGGGTGACTGTGAGGATGATCCTTGCCAGGGTGAATGGGTGCTGCTGCCCATACCACCTGATCCAGGTGTTCCTGGTACATGTGCCACAAGGGAGGGCACAGGTGATGGAGACTGCCAGGATGCAGTCGAGTCTCCCGGACGGTCACACAGACTGGTGGTAACCGGTTTGTGTGAGAATGGCACCAGGTCTCATCCGAAGCCTGGGGTGCATAGGACATGTGTGGGTGCCAGGGTGCTAGCTCAGACTGACAGGGTTGGGAAACTGTCAGGGTCAACCTGTAGGGGTAAGGTTGGCCATCCAGCATGGGCTAAAATTGTAGCTACAGCCTGCTAGGGGAATGTTGGAAATGAGGAGAACTGTATGTCATGCTGTGTTGTTGTTTTCCTTCATTCCAGGATTTGTGGTCACTGATGTGTGTCAGCTGGAACTGTGTTGATTTTTGGGCTGTGGTTGTTGATGTATTGCATTTCACTGATTGTATATTATTCATGTATTTCCTTTTTTTTTCATGTCACAATTTTTCTGTTGATTTGTATTGTTAAGGGTGGCATACATTGGAGAATGTACGGTTACAGAGTCTTGTAATGTTCTCATTTACACATGTTTTGTTTCTGCTAATTTTTGGGTAAGAGAACTAATCTCCCCATTAGCATTAATTGATGATGGCATTGGTCAGCAGCAATGAGGACATTACATTCAAAAGCCGGGGGTAGGTGTTATAGTGTGCCAGCAGTGTCACCCCCACCACCCACACTCTGTCCCCTCCCCCCTCCCCACCCCTCCTTCTTATCTCCCTTCCCGCTCCGTCCAAAGCCCAGTCTTTGAGGTTGCACCGACACCCGCGCCACCCTCCCTCCTCACCCCTATCCCTAGTCGGCCCTCTTTGGTCAGCGACGCGGCCTCACCCGCCCCAGCTATAGGAACACGTGCAGTTACGTGATGTCTGCCGCGATCCCCGTGCTGAGCAGAACATCCCGTGTGGCGGCCCGTCTTTCAAGTCATTCCCCATCTCCCCACCACGAACGCAACTGACGTAGATGGCGGGACTTCAGAATGAAAGCTAGGGAGAATTTATGCTAATGCGAACTTTGAACAAGCCGGCTAACAGGCCGGCTAACAGGCCGAGAGCTGTATTGTCCTGTCTCCCCAATCTCTTTGTGACGTAAATGGGTGAACTTGTCATCATTTTTTCTCTCTTCTCTCTGTCATCATAGAGTGTGTATAGACAAGTGGGTTGAATTGTAGCGAATCGGATCAATCTGTTGAATTGGACGAATTGGGATCAAGCAGTGAATCTGTCAGTCATTCACATAGCGTCACTAGGACAAGCAAAGATTGGTTTTTTTAGGTCAACTAGTTGGGGGAGTGAGTGTTGTAGTTTGCCTTAGTATACACAGTATGTTGTGGGAAGGGATAAAACCAGTCAGCACAGCCGGTTCTTAGCTGTCTCCCAGAAGAACAGACTGACACAGGCTGACTGACTGATCAGTGATGTGAGGAGCAAGGAAATCCTTGTAGGGCTGTGTGCTGCTTATAGGTGCTGCTTTAGGTGTAGGGTGAACTTTTTACTGTGTGCTGTATTGTAAAGTAAACACTCTATAAAAACCACTCCATGTGGCCCTGCTATTGATGTGAGGAGAGAGTGAGTGAGTGCATGATTAGTTGATCCTATATTCCCCTGTCTACTCCCCTCTCTTCTATTAGAATTGAACCACAACACTCTCACAACAACACTTTTTACAATATCACTAGCTCGTGGAGAATGTTTGTTTTCAATGCATCGTTCCTCACGCATACTCTGAGTCTGCAGACGATGCATTCCCCAGGATGAGGTAGTCTACACAGCCTTTCTTAAACCATGCTGTGCCACACGTACTTTCACTCCTCCTCCTCATAAAAGAAAGGCGACCGGTCGTGTACTGAGCCTACTGGGTACAGTACTACACCCAAGTGTGTTTGTCCCACCTCTGCTGTGAAACTGCATGGTTGGTGCATATCTGTTATGCATGTGTGGGTGTATGTGTGAATGTGTGTCTTCATGTTTTATATTTATTTGCTTATTTATCATCATTGTTGTCTTATTTATTTATTTATTTATTATTATTATCATTTCTACTACCTTTTTTTATATCATAATTATTATTTACTTATTTATTTATTTATTTATGTAATCTTATCTATTATTCATTCACCTTTTTTTTTCTTTTCTTTTTTTTCTCAAGGCCTGACTAAGCGCGTTGGGTTACGCTACTGGTCAGGCATCTGCTTGGCAGATGTGGTGTAGCGTATATGGATTTGTCCGAACGCAGTGACGCCTCCTTGAGCTACTGAAACTGAAACTGAAACTGCAGGAGGTCCCGAGTCCGCAGAGAGATCCACTCCACGGGCATCAACCCCTGGTCCACTCCACGGGCATCAACCCCTGGTCCACTCCACGGGCATCAGCCCCTGGTCCACTCCACGGGCATCAACCCCTGGTCCACTCCACGGGCATCAACCCCAGGTCCACTCCACGGGCATCAACCCCTGGTCCACTCCACGGGCATCAACCCCTGGTCCACTCCACGGGCATCAACCCCTGGTCCACTCACGGGCATCAACCCCAGGTCCACTCCACGGGCATCAACCCCTGGTCCACTCCACGGGCATCAACCCCTGGTCCACTCCACGGGCATCAACCCCTGGTCCACTCCACGGGCATCAACCCCTGGTCCACCTTTTCCATAGAACAGGGTGGCCGTGGCCCCAGGCAGCAGGAGTGTGACGTTGGTGACCAGCAATGCGAGGTTCTCCGTCATCGCCATCTCCTCCGTTGTCAAGGAGCTACAGCTGCCCCGGAATCCCGCTTGTCTGATTTCACCACGCACACAGACTGCTTTGTCTCCCCTCGACTGTTCCACAGAACAGAGTTCTGTGACTTGTGATGCAACTAATCTAACGTTGGTTACGGGATCAAAGATTTTGTTACGTAAACGGCCCAAAGTGGGTCAGAGTTTTGCATAACGAAGGGAAACTGTGGTGAAAACAGTATTGTTGGATGTTTTGTCAAGGATACATGCATTTTTCTTTGTGTAGCAAAATATCTGAAGAAAGGAAATTCAGATATCTTCGCTTTTCAGTTCAAACGTGGATAGAGAATGTGGAAAATGTGCTTTTGATTTCAACAGCCCAACCCGCTTCCTCGAGTTCATGGAATGCAGAAGTGAAACAGCACTTTCTGGAGCAGCCAGATTAGGTGGCCAAACTGAAAGAGAGGCCAAACGTCAAACTGGATGACCAAGGGCCGGCCAAACTTCATATCTTGGTTGCATACAATTGATTAGTGCTGTGATTTGACGGGCCCCTCAAATCAAACCAAACACTGAAAGTCTGGTCATGAACCAGACCACAGACACAAAATGGCTAACATCAACTTGTTCCAGCCCAAGCCAAATTCTGCCGCATCTCTGACGACACCGTGTTAGCAACGTGGTTTTTCTGTCTGAAATCAGGTCCCTCAAAACCTTTCAAACCGCCGTGTGCACTGTGGACAAAGGCCGGTGTACATTAGTGTCTGAGTTGTAGACGTTCCGAGTTGTCTCCTCATT
>NC_134881.1:45531460-45553960 GCF_041734735.1 Babylonia areolata | reverse complement strand
AGACAGTGCACGGGAGGTATGTTCCCTCACCTCCAGTCATACAGACAATGCACGGGAGGTATGTTCCCTCACCTCATCTCCAGTCATACAGACAGTGCACGGGATGTATGTTCCCTCACCTCCAGTCATACAGACAGTGCACGGGAGGTATGTTCCCTCACCTTACCTCCAGTCATACAGACAGTGCACGGGAGGTATGTTCCCTCACCTCCAGTCATGCAGACAGTGCACGGGAGGTATGTTCCCTCACCTCCAGTCATGCAGACAGTGCACGGGAGGTATGTTCCCTCACCTCCAGTCATACAGACAGTGCACGGGAGGTCTGTTCCCTTACCTCCAGTCATACAGACAGTGCACGGGAGGTATGTACCCTCACCTTACCTCCAGTCATACAGACAGTGCACGGGAGGTATGTTCCCTTTCCTCCAGTCATACAGACAGTGCACGGGAGGTATGTTCCCTTTCCTCCAGTCATGGCGACGCTCCACAAACCTCCATCTGTCGTGGTGTGTCATTGTGTGACAGTGCCAGGGGTCGGGGCAAAGTTCCTTCCGGACCACTGTGACGTTACACAACTGCACTGGACAAGGAATGCGTCACACATATATATGTCTGTTTATATGTAGCCATGTACCGAGTGGTTACTCAAGGGGGTACGGCACAAAAGACTTAACTAAATATGATTAATTGAAGGATAGACGAGATCCCACGCACAGGCCAGGGACATATAGAGGCCAGCCACAAATGGGTTTTTCTATTGTTTTATTTACAATATTCTAAAAGAAGAAGACTAAGAAGAAGAAATAATGAGAAGAAGACAATGCTAAGAGAAGATAAAAAGAGAAGAAGACTAGAACAGAACTAGTCTAAGGGAAGACAGTGCCTGGAATGACACAAACAAATGTCATTAGCACAACATGTCTGCACAAGTGAATAATAAAGCGCATGTATACATATCACATGGAAAGACTATTCACTCGGGTTTGGGATACGCAACAACATAATGCAAATGTGTGAAGACCAAACGCTGACATCAAATGACATTCCTAATACATTTGAATAGCTCAGTTAAAGTGATTGAAACAATTAATCCAACACTATCTTGTAATCACAACAGCAGAATACTACACACCTCTTAAGAGTACTGAGCACACTGTAGCAGTACAATTGATATCAGCATGTAAAATAATACACAAGTAATAAACAAGATAATAGAATCAGTGGCTTTGATATTATACTGGCAAACTGATAGACCAGATAGTAAGTGAAGAACCACCATGGCTTAACCATTAAGTGGTGAATGAACTTTACGCACTCAGTAGAACATTCTGGAACAAACGGTGTCGAGAGACGTCACTGACTGTGACGTTAAGAATCAAATGGAACACTGCTCCATGCAGATGACGACATGGCAATTATTTAGATCAGTCATAGCCGATCTGTGACTAACTTGTCAAAGCAATAACTGAACAAAGAATTAACTGAACAAAGCAATAACTGAACATACTCATGTAAACACAAGTACTGTGTCAAATAATACAATTTACAAATCAACACATTCTACACACTACTACTTACAGCCATACGTAGCGAGATGCTGTTGTGGGAACGACACTGACCACTACACAGCAAGAGACAAAGGGAGCAGGTGCTGGCCGCGGCTGGCTCGGGTGTGGAAGTGACCACTCATCACCCGCTCGGCCAATTTATACAAATTAGGCGAACTACAAAGACAATCACGTGGGCTGCAAACCAAATCGTCACTAATCTGAAGAAATCTGATGAGAACTGTGCTTGTTACAAGGTGTTCAGTGACAGATTTCTAGATGATTACTGAACCGATTTGCATCGGATAAGTTGCAAAAGAAAGAGCTCAACGCCTACTTTATAATGAGTGTAAAATGAAGTGTTGATTATTTAAGATGAATTTATAATTTTAATTTAAGTCACCTGAACAGGGTCAGTTTTAACGAGCTCGTCGCTGAAAATTACAAACTGCGTTAAATCAGTTTCACGTAGGCGAACATAAATGGAATAGATTTAAAGATGGAATTAAGACGATTCTGCCAGTATATAATACTAGTAGTTTACTGATCTGACAAAAGAGCTATTAATTAAATACTGTGGAACAGAAACACAAGTTTGCTCTCAGCCAATGACGTATCGCGACGCAACACTGGTCGAGCAGTCAGCAGGTGTCTGGCGAGGAGGACAAAATGATGTAAGCGGAGTGACGTCACACATTCTATGCGCGGGTTATGAGGGAACACTGTCGTCTGCTGTGGCTTGTGCGTGAATAGTGTTGGAGCAAGCATAGCGCGCTTGGTCACATATATTATGGTATCTATTACACTGGCCTTGTTTTCTGTTGCCTGTGGTCTGATGCAACACTTCCCAATGAAGAAATGCGTCATGTGTATATGTGTTCATATCACGGTATCCAGTAACCAGCCAGGTTTTTCAACACTTCCCAATGAGGAAATGCGTCATGCATATGTGTTCACATCACGGTATCCAGTAACCAACGACGTTTTTCAATACTTCCCAATGAGGAAGTGCGTCATGTATATGTATTCATATCACGGTATCCAGTTACTAACCAGGTTTTTCAACACTTCCCAATGAGGAAACGTCATGTATATGTAATCATATCACAGTATCCAGTAACCAGCCAGGTTTTTCAACACTTCCCAATAAGGAAATGCGTCATGTATATGTAATCATATCATGGTATCCAGTAAACAACCAGGTTTTCTGTGACCTGTGGTCTGATGCAACACTTCCCAGTGAGGAAATGCGTCATGCATCATATCATGGTATCCAGGGATATTCATATCATGGTATCCAGCAACCAGCCAGGTTTTTCAACACTTCCTAATGAGTAAATGCGTCATGTATATGTATTCATATCACGGTATCCAGTAAACAACCAGGTTTTCTGTTGCCTGTGGTCTGATGCAACACTTCCCAGTGAGGAAATGCGTCATGTATCATATCATGGTATCCAGGGATATTAATATCATGGTATCCAGTAACCAGCCAGGTTTTTCAACACTTCCCAATGGGTAAATACGTCATGTATATGTATTCATATCACGGTATCCAGTAAACAACCAGGTTTTCTGTTGCCTGTGGTCTGATGCAACACTTCCCAGTGAGGAAATGCGTCATGTATCATATCATGGTATCCAGGGATATTAATATCATGGTATCCAGTAACCAGCCAGGTTTTTCAACACTTCCCAATGAGGAAATGCGTCATGTATATATGTATTCATATCATGGTATCCAGTAATTAGCCAGGTTTTTCAACACTTCCCAATGAGGAAATGCGTCATGTGTATATGTATTCATATCACGGTATCCAGTAACCAGCCAGGTTTTTCAACACTCCCCAATGAGGAAATGCGTCATGTATATATGTATTCATATCACGGTATCCAGTAATTAGCCAGGTTTTTCAACACTTCCCAATGAGGAAATGCGTCATGTATATGTAATCATATCATGGTATCCAGTAACCAGCCAGGTTTTCTGTGGTCTGAAACAGCACTTGACAAGAAATGCGTTATGTGTACATGTAATCATATCACAGTATCCAGTAACCAGCCATGTTGTCTGTCCCCTGTGCTATGGCAGCCCTCAGCCTCCAGTCATTCCGTGACGTGGCGACAGTTCGTGACCTTGACCTACCCGGATGTCCTACAGGCGACCTACTGTGTCCCACCCCTCCACTTCAACCGGGTGCCCTACCAGCGGGTGGTTGTACCCGGCTTACCCGCTGACCTGCCGGCACTTGTGAAGCAGACTCCGGCAGATGACTCCACTGGGAAGAGTGCTGTAACTGGGCAGGGTCTGATACCCAGTAGGTTGTTGTGTGGTGTGTGTGTGTGTGTGTGTGTGTGTGTGTGTGTGTGTGTGTGTGTGTGTGTGTGTGTGATGACTGTGTTTCCTTTCCCCTTGGCCAGCGATAGATATGAAGAAGATGGGGTCATCAGTAAGATAAACAATAATGTATGCACCCATATCTGCATATTTTGATAATATTCTGTCAAAAATCATGAACACACACACACACACACACACACACACACACACACACACACACACACACACACACAAAGAGACCCTGTAGATTACCATCCCTTGTACTGGCCCCATGGGCCGTGTCTGGAACTGTTCCGCATTTTTGTTGTAAGGAAATGTTTGGACAAATTATTTCATCTGAAACTGTGGTTTCTACCTTCAATTTCCTGTTCATGCTGGTTTTTGAGAGACATACTCTTAACGAAAGATAGGTCCCTGCCGAACTGTGAGGATGTTCTCTTTACTAGAGAGAAAAACTGTTGGCAGTCATGAGCGGGCAGTGTGCCCAATGAGCACGAACACACTGCGAAACAGCTTGCTGTGCATACCAGTCTCCCTTTGGAGGAACAAAGTCGCTAACAGGAGCCTAAATAACATATTCTTAATCTCATACCCCACACCCCATCCCAAGCGCTGGAGTTTAAAATTAAAACACGTCTCCTCCACTTCTTTGAACTTAAAACGAAGCTATCTGGGTTTGGATTCAATATTTATTCTCTCTGTCTACACACACACACACACACACACACACACACACACACACTAATACACACACACACACGCACGCACGCATGAACGCACACACAAAAAACAACAACACAATAGCGGGTCGCAAATAAACGAAGAAATATGTCTCAATCAATACAATTTACTGTGTATAAACATAGCTGGCTGCAACTGTAGTAGTTTAGTTAGCACACGTACATATATCTGCTGTGCACTTTGTTAAAGAAACTTTACAAGAAAAGTTTAAGGCTGACACAATTGTCAGTCGAGCATTTAACCAGTGGTCTGAACAAAGACTTCCATATGCGCAAACCACAACCAAGAATTCCGCTAGAAATTGTCTTTAAAAATAACAACAACAACAACAACAAAAAGAGCTAGAAAAACTTTCATAAACCCCAAGAAAAAATGCAGGATGTTGTTTTGTCCTGACAAGGGTATGTATGGTTCTGGTAAAACTTGAGGAGACTACTACACATCTCCAACAAGGAGCACAAGACCAATGACTATGTACGGAACCTGGTCAGCAGCCTTGTTGGGCCCCAAGAACCAGTGCTGGCGACTGTCAAACGACGGAAGATGGCATGGTTTGGTCACGTCATACGACATAACACCCTCTCCAAAACCATCCTGCAAGGGACTGTAGAGGGAGGGCGCAGACGGGGGCGGCAGAGAAAGAGCTGGTCCGACAACGTCAAGGAATGGACCAAAATGACGATGCCAGATCTCCTCACGACAGCTGCCAAAAGAACGGCGTGGCGAGCTATGACATCTTCCTCATGTCCCCCCAACGACCCCAGCGGTCGAGGGAATGAGTGAGTGAGAAGCAGAGACAGGAGGAAGAGTGTGGCGCCGATGGCGAGAGAAGGACAACAAATGGGGGAGCAGAGAAGGGATATGAGACAAGACAGAAGAAGAAACCCACGGAAGCAACGAACACTCCGCAGATTTGAAAAGAGTGTAGTCAGGAAAACAAACACTGAAGGTGGTGAACTGAAGGACAAGAGACGATGACAGAGAACACGAGGAGAACACTCACAGGACGAACCACACAAACTTCAAGAGCAAAACAACCAGCCCGGAATCATAAACAGACGACAAAGAACAACCCAACACTTGAATCACTGCACAGCTGACCAAAATTAATAAGGATGGACTCGGTTTTGTCCAGTTATCTCTGATGACGAAATAAAATTTAATGATGTCACCTTTTTATCAGCAAACATGTCAACAACTGTTTTTCTTTCAGGGACAATGAAGTGTCCTTCAGCCCAGCCCCCGACGCGTGACTACAGCCTCTGGCCCACAGACCCCCCCACTACCTCCGCCACCGTGCTCTCCAGTGACATGCGTGATGACTTCTGTCAGCAGTATCTCCTCTACAACCTGCACGCCCTCGCCAAGCACGTGCAACAAGTGATGTTTGTGCTGTCCTCAGTCAACTTCCAGAACTACCTCAGCGGTGCCGCTGTGTCTTCTGCCATGTCTTTCCCACGGCCCACAGACCTCAAGAGAGGCAGCCGAGGGGACTTTGACTTTCTGATTGTGCACCGTCACCGTGGGCTGTTGGTGGCAGAGCTCAAGTCTGTGGGCATGCAACGGAGCCAGCTACAGTTGTCCCAGGTATCTAGCCATCATGGTTTGCGGTGTTGTGTTGTGTTGTGTTGTGTTGTGTTGTCCAGCTACAGTTGTCCCAGGTATCTAGCCATCATGGTTTGCGGTGTTGTGTTGTGTTGTGTTGTCCAGCTACAGCTGTCCCAGGTATCTGGCCATCATGGTTTGCGGTGTTGTGTTGTGTTGTGTTGTGTTGTGCTGTGTTGTCCAGCTACAGCTGTCCCAGGTATCTGGCCATCATGGTTTGTTGTGTTGTGTTGTGTTGTCCAGCTACAGCTGTCCCAGTTATCTAGCCATCATGGTTTGCGGTGTTGTGTTGTGTTGTGCTGTGTTGTCCAGCTACAGCTGTCCCAGGTATCTGGCCATCATGGTTTGTTGTGTTGTGTTGTGTTGTCCAGCTACAGCTGTCCCAGTTATCTAGCCATCATGGTTTGCAGTGTCGTGTAGTGTAGTGTTGTGTTGTATTGTCTTGTATTGTATCGTGTTGTGTTGTATTGTAGTGTGTTGTGTTGTATTGAGATGTATCGTATCGTGTTGTATTGTCTTGCGCTGTGTTGCGTCGCATCGCATTGTATCGTATTGTATTATAGTACATTGTATTGTATTGTCACAAGAGATTTCCCTGTGTGAAATAGGGGCTGCTCTCTCCGAGGGGAAAGCGCGTCGACATAATACAGCGTCACCTATCTTCTTTGTTTCTGTCTGTCTGTCTGTTTGTGTGTGTGTGTGTGTGTGTGTGTGTGTGTGTGTGAAAACGATAACTGTTTTGGGTGTAGAAGTGTGAAGTGTGGTGGTGACAACTGTGTCATTTTATTCCTCTCAGGTGTTTATCACGTTTTATTCTTGCAGAAAATAGAGTAAAAATGAAATAAAATAAATGAAATTAAATTAAAAAAAAGGTGACATAGCTTGTCACTGTGTGTGCTGAAATGCCATGTTATGTTTCTTGCCGCAACATCAAAACGAAGACCCAGTGCATTTTACAAAACAAGAGAGGCAAGGCCTTCAAGACTCACTTGTGATACACTTTAAAAAAAATCCAAGCTTTTTATGTATTGAGTATAATTTCAAAATGTAATGTTTAAGATGAGAAAGATCAGTTTAAAGCAAATTAACTCCCCTAGCATTAATTACAGAGTAATTTCCCTTTTTTTTTTTACTGTCTGCACCAAAACGTTTGCAAAAATAAACAAAACTTCCTTGCTTAGCAAAAGAAGTTCCTGTTTGCACAAAAAATGATAATAATGACTGCTCTTGTTGTTGGGTCAGAATATCAGATCAAAGTGCCAAGTTTAGAGAATACAAAAAATATAAATATAACAGTAAATGCAGTTTGCATATAATTAGGCTTCTTTTTTTTTCTTCTTTTTTGTGCCCATCCCAGAGGTGCAATATTGTTTTAAACAAGATGACTGGAAAGAACTGAATTTTTCCTATTTTTATTCCTAATTTGGTGTCAACTGACAAAGTATTTGCAGAGAAAATGTCAATGTTAAAGTTTACCACAGACGCACAGACACACACACACACAGACAACCGAACACCGGGTTAAAACATAGACTCACTTTGTTTACACAAGTGAGTCAATAAGATGAAATTCCATTGACCTAAAAAATAAAAATTAAAAAAAACAACGACGCGAAATTCGCAGTCTAAGTAACATACGTAATTTGCACGTGAAGAAAAAGAGTTGATGCAGTTCGTTTCTTTCAATGCAAAGTTCTCGAGCGAATTTCGCATGGGTTTTTCGGGTGACAGGAAATCCACCCTCACTCAGTGAATGAAGCATGCACAACGTGACGTGTGTGACCAGGAGCAGGCTGACCACAGTGTGACCGGCAGACTGGACAGAGCGGTCAGTCAGCTGGAGAAGGGGAGGAGGATGGCCTCTCACCTGGTCAGTGACGTGGCACCAGGTCTACCTGTCCGCACGGTTCTCTTCCTGCCCTTTGTCAGCCGCCGCCAGGTGCTGAGGGTGCTCACCGCCACGCCTGCTTTGGCACAGGTGTGTCCTCGTGGCCAAGTGGTCAGTGGCACGGACTGACGACGACTGGCTAGACAGGGGTTCGATCCCCATCAGCTTTTGTTTGTTTGTTTGTTTTTTGTTTGTTTGATTGATTGTTTGTTTCTGGCTCGTGCCAGGCTGATACTCAGAGCTGAGTGTATGATGAGGTCAAGCGTGAAGACTGCGAACACATAGTCGAGAGTAATGCATGGATGTGTTGGAGTGTTGCTCCAATTTTTCAGTCAACGCTGCCGGTGTCTGTATCTCTCAGGCCTGGTTGACGCCGGGATCTATCATGAGAGTACAGCCTTGTCGGTCAGTCCCCAACCCGTGAACCCCACAGCGACATCATCATCACTCCATCACCGTTTATCTTCATCACTCCATCATCGTTCATCTTCATCACATCATCATCACTCCATCACGGTTCGTCTTCATCACTCCATCACCGTTCATCTTCCTCACTCCATCACCGTTCATCTTCCTCACTCCATCACCGTTCATCATCATCACTCCATCACCGTTCATCATCATCACTCCATCACCGTTCATCATCATCACTCCATCACCGTTCATCATCATCACATCATCATCACTCCATCACCGTTCATCATCATCACATCATCATCACTCCATCACCGTTCATCATCATCACATCATCATCACTCCATCACCGTTCATCTTCATCACATCATCATCACTCCATCACCGTTCATCTTCATCTTAAGCGCGTTGGGTTACGCTGCTGGTCAGGCATCTGCTTGGCAGATGTGGTGTAGCGTATATGGTTTTGTCCGAACGCAGTGACGCCTCCTTGAGCTACTGAAACTGAAACTGAAACTCATCTTCATCACTCCATCACCGTTCATCTTCATCACTCCATCACCGTTTATCATCATCGAAATATGGTCTAAACACAATATTGCAAATTTTGGGGCACAAAAGAATGATTTCCCTGTCTGTCTCCTTTGCGATAGTGTCTGTCTGGCCACACCAGATCTGTTAAGGTATATATATATATATATATATATATATATATATATATATATATATATATATATATATATATTATATGAAGGGTAGTAAAGGTCCCATAGCCTTTTACGGTCATCGGGGCAGTGAATTCTTTTCCTCTGTGTCTGGAGCTCCGCATAGGAAGGCGGGGCCTAATCCTTTCCTTCCGCCGATTTAACCTTCCCCAACCGAAATCGGGTACCAGTTCACATCTGGGTGGGGTGGAGAAAAATCGGAGTACGGTGCCAGTCCCAAGGACACAGCACCATGCCGACACGGAGCCTGGAGCCCTGGCCACTGGTGAACACTGGACCAAAGGACCAACGCCTCACTCGCTGCCGTTGAGTCGTGGTGGGGGTGGGGGATAAAGGTTATGTCCATTCACAACACTTTTCACAAGTGAGTTGGTTGTTGTTATGCCTCGTGCAGATCTCAGATGGTTGTTGCTATGGGTCGTGCAGAGGTCAGATGGCTGTTGCTATGGGTCGTGCAGATCTCAGATGGTTGTTGCTGTGGGTCGTGCAGAGGTCAGATGGTTGTTGCTATGGGTCGTGCAGAAGTCAGATGGTGCAGAAGTCAGATGGTTGTTGCTATGGGTCGTGCAGAAGTCAGATGGTTGTTGCTATGGGTCGTGCAGATCTCAGATGGTTGTTGCTATGGGTCGTGCAGAAGTCAGATGGTTGTTGCTATGGGTCGTGCAGAAGTCAGATGGTTGTTGCTATGGGTCGTGCAGAGGTCAGATGGTTGTTGCTATGGGTCGTGCAGAGGTCAGATGGTTGTTGCTATGGGTCGTGCAGCGGGTACGTGGCTGTCTTGGAGTGAACACAACACTGGAGGCTGCGGACCTGACCTTGTGTTCTGATGACCTCAGTGACCCAGCTGACCCCTGGAACGTCCCTGCCCACGTCCTCTCTCGTCTCACATCCTGGTGGCAACGTCGCATGACGTCATGTCCAGGGCCAGCGCTCACTGACGGCGATTATCTGGAGATAATCGGCAGGTGAGAGATGAATAATCAGCAGGTGTTAAACATTTTCTCAGCATTTGTTTTTTCAGACAACGGTTTACAGGATGAATACATTTCACCACATAAACACATTTCACCACATAAACACATTTCACCACATAAAATGACAAGCTGTCACACATTTTTATTTCGTTTTATTTATTTTGTTTTCTTTATTCTATTTTGTTTTATTCTATCTTCTGCAAGAGTGAAACTCGATAGACACCTGAGAGGAATAAAATGACACAGTTACCATCCCCACACTTCCCAAATCTACACACAAGACTGTTATTGTTTTCTCTCTCTCTCTCTCTCTCTCTCTCTCTCTCACACACACACACACACACACACACACACACACACACACACAGAGAACTCAGAACTCAAAACGTTTTTTATTCAAGGATTAAGATTTTAGGCATGGCCTGTTCTTCCGTTCTGTCCTTGCTAATCTACATCCATTTCAGGAAAGAGAGGAGAGAGAGAGGGGGGAGGTAGAGATAGATAGATTTTGTGTGCGTGCGTGCATGTGTGATTTTTAGTTTCCAAATGAAACATGACAATCACCATGTGACTCAGGGACTTCAGTGTGCGATGCATGTGTGCCGTGCCACGATCATGAAATGATGTGACAACAAAAGACCATTTCCATACACACCCATATACAAGTCCACATACTGTGCTTTGTTGCTGCTGTCAGGTTCGTGGGGCCGGCCACCACTGTGTCTGTGCATTGCTCAGCCACTCCCAGACTGACCGTGGAGGTTCGAACACAGGGGGAGGCGGTGGCCGAACTGGGCTCCAGGCTGGCCCGTCTGGTCCTGACTCCCGAACAGACAGACCTCTTGACCAGGGCCCCTCCCCTGGTGTACCTCTCAGGGCCCCCGGGCACCGGCAAGACGGTGATGCTGGTTCTGATGGCGCTGATCTGGTGCCGCAGGGGCTGGAACGTGCAGGTGGTCAGTGCGGGCGACTTCTCCTTGGCAGCTTCTCTGCTTGTGTGTCACCAGATCAGGAAGACTCTGGATTCCACTGCAGCTCCTGGGGCCGGGGTGACTTCCGGGGACGTCTTGTTCCGGTCCTACGAGTTTTGCAAAGGCACGCATCCTGAAAATGAAACGTCCGTGGAGACGGCTGTGCAGGAAATGGTCCGTGCATCCCCAGGACAACCAGTGTGTGTGGTCATGGATGAGACCAACATCACGACAGGGTAGATGTGGGGTGAGGTGGGGGAACAGGGTAGATGGAGGTTGTGGGGTGAGGTGGGGGAAACAGGGTAGATGTGGGGTGAGGTGGGAGAAACAGGGTAGATGTGGGGTGAGGTGGGGGAACAGGGTAGATGTGGGGTGAGGTGGGGGAACAGGGTAGATGGGGGTTGTGGGCTGAGGTGGGGGGAACAGGATAGATGTGGGGTAAGGTGGATGAAACAGGGTAGTCGTGGGGTGAGGTGGATGAAACAGGGTAGTCGTGGGGTGAGGTGGATGAAACAGGGTAGATGTGGGATGAGGTGGGGGAAACAAGGTGGATGTGGGGTGAGGTGGGAGAAACAGGGTAGATGTGGGGTGAGGTGGGAGAAACAGGGTAGATGTGGGGTGAGGTGGGGGAAACAAGGTGGATGTGGGGTGAGGTGGGAGAAACAGGGTAGATGTGGGGTGAGGTGGGAGAAACAGGGTAGATGTGGGGTGAGGTGGGAGAAACAGGGTAGATGTGGGGTGAGGTGGGGGAACAGGGTAGATGTGGGGTGAGGTGGGGGAAACAGGGTAGATGTGGGGTGAGGTGGGGGAACAGGGTAGATGTGGGGTGAGGTGGGGGAAACAGGGTAGATGTGGGGTGAGGTGGGGGAACAGGGTAGATGTGGGGTGAGGTGGGGGAAACAGGGTAGATGTGGGGTGAGGTGGGGGAAACAGGGTAGATGTGGGGTGAGGTGGGAGAAACAGGGTAGATGTGGGGTGAGGTGGGGGAACAGGGTAGATGTGGGGTGAGGTGGGGGAAACAGGGTAGATGTGGGGTGAGGTGGGGGAACAGGGTAGATGGGGGTTGTGGGCTGAGGTGGGGGAACAGGGTAGATGTGGGGTAAGGTGGGGGAACAGGGTAGATGTGGGGTGAGGTGGGAGAAACAGGGTAGATGTGGGGTGAGGTGGGGGAACAGGGTAGATGTGGGGTGAGGTGGGGGAAACAGGGTAGATGTGGGGTGAGGTGGGGGAACAGGGTAGATGGGGGTTGTGGGCTGAGGTGGGGGAACAGGGTAGATGTGGGGTAAGGTGGGGGAACAGGGTAGATGGGGGTTGTGGGGTGAGGTGGGGGGAACAGGGTAGATGTGGGGTGAGGTGGGAGAAACAGGGTAGATGTGGGGTGAGGTGGGGGAACAGGGTAGATGTGGGGTGAGGTGGGGGAACAGGGTAGATGTGGGGTAAGGTGGGGGAACAGGGTAGATGGGGGTTGTGGGGTGAGGTGGGGGAACAGGATAGATGTGGGGTGAGGTGGGGGAAACAGGGTAGATGTGGGGTGAGGTGGGGGAACAGGGTAGATGGGGGTTGTGGGCTGAGGTGGGGGGAACAGGATAGATGTGGGGTAAGGTGGATGAAACAGGGTAGTTGTGGGGTGAGGTGGATGAAACAGGGTAGTTGTGGGGTGAGGTGGATGAAACAGGGTAGTTGTGGGGTGAGGTGGGGGAAACAAGGTGGATGTGGGGTGAGGTGGGAGAAACAGGGTAGATGTGGGGTGAGGTGGGGGAACAGGGTAGATGTGGGGTGAGGTGGGGGAACAGGGTAGATGTGGGGTAAGGTGGGGGAACAGGGTAGATGGGGGTTGTGGGGTGAGGTGGGGGAACAGGATAGATGTGGGGTGAGGTGGGGGAAACAGGGTAGATGTGGGGTGAGGTGGGGGAAACAGGGTAGATGTTGGGTGAGGTGGGGGAAACAGGGTAGATGTGGGGTGAGGTGGGAGAAACAGGGTAGATGTGGGGTAAGGTGGGGAAACAGGGTAGATGGGGGTTGTGGGGTGAGGTGGGGGAACAGGATAGATGTGGGGTGAGGTGGGGGAACAGGGTAGATGGGGGTTGTGGGCTGAGGTGGGGGAACAGGGTAGATGTGGGGTAAGGTGGGGGAACAGGGTAGATGGGGGTTGTGGGCTGAGGTGGGGGAACAGGGTAGATGTGGGGTAAGGTGGGGGAACAGGGTAGATGGGGGTTGTGGGCTGAGGTGGGGGAACAGGGTAGATGTGGGGTAAGGTGGGGGAAACAGGGTAGATGTGGGGTGAGGTGGGGGAACAGGGTAGATGGGGGTTGTGGGCTGAGGTGGGGGGAACAGGATAGATGTGGGGTAAGGTGGATGAAACAGGGTAGTTGTGGGGTGAGGTGGATGAAACAGGGTAGTTGTGGGGTGAGGTGGGGGAAACAAGGTGGATGTGGGGTGAGGTGGGGGAACAGGGTAGATGTGGGGTGAGGTGGGAGAAACAGGGTAGATGTGGGGTGAGGTGGGGGAACAGGGTAGATGTGGGGTGAGGTGGGGGAACAGGGTAGATGTGGGGTAAGGTGGGGGAACAGGGTAGATGGGGGTTGTGGGGTGAGGTGGGGGAACAGGATAGATGTGGGGTGAGGTGGGGGAAACAGGGTAGATGTGGGGTGAGGTGTGGGGTGAGGTGGGGGAAACAGGGTAGATGGGGGTTGTGGGGTGAGGTGGGGGAACAGGAGAGATGTGGGGTGAGGTGGGGGAACAGGGTAGATGGGGGTTGTGGGCTGAGGTGGGGGAACAGGGTAGATGTGGGGTAAGGTGGGGGAACAGGGTAGATGGGGGTTGTGGGGTGAGGTGGGGGAACAGGATAGATGTGGGGTGAGGTGGGGGAAACAGGGTAGATGTGGGGTGAGGTGGGGGAACAGGGTAGATGGGGGTTGTGGGCTGAGGTGGGGGGAACAGGATAGATGTGGGGTAAGGTGGATGAAACAGGGTAGTTGTGGGGTGAGGTGGGGGAAACAGGGTAGTTGTGGGGTGAGGTGGGGGAAACAAGGTGGATGTGGGGTGAGGTGGGGGAACAGGGTAGATGTGGGGTGAGGTGGGAGAAACAGGGTAGATGTGGGGTGAGGTGGGGGAACAGGGTAGATGTGGGGTGAGGTGGGGGAAACAGGGTAGATGGGGGTTGTGGGGTGAGGTGGGGGAACAGGATAGATGTGGGGTGAGGTGGGGGAACAGGGTAGATGGGGGTTGTGGGCTGAGGTGGGGGAACAGGGTAGATGTGGGGTGAGGTGGGGGAACAGGGTAGATGGGGGTTGTGGGCTGAGGTGGGGGGAACAGGATAGATGTGGGGTGAGGTGGGGGGAACAGGATAGATGTGGGGTGAGGTGGGGGGAACAGGATAGATGTGGGCTGAGGTGGGGGGAACAGGATAGATGTGGGGTGAGGTGGATGAAACAGGGTAGTTGTGGGGTGAGGTTAGGGAAACAGGGTGGATGTGGGGTAAGGTGGGGGAAACAAGGTAGATGGGGGTTGTGGGGTGAGGTGGGGGAAACAAGGTGGATGTGGGGTACGGTGGGGGAAACAGGGTAGATGTGGGATGAGGTGGGGGAAACAGGGTAGATGTGGGGTAAGGTGGGGGAACAGGGTGGATGTGGGCTGAGGTGGGGAAACAAGGTAGATGGGGGTTGTGGGGTGAGGTGGGGGAAACAAGGTGGATGTGGGGTACGGTGGGGGAAACAGGGTAGATGTGGGATGAGGTGGGGGAACAGGGTAGATGTGGGGTGAGGTGGGGGAAACAAGGTAGATGTGGGATGAGGTGGGGGAAACAGGGTAGATGTGGGATGAGGTGGGGGAAACAGGATAGATGTGGGGTGAGGTGGGGGAACAGGGTAGATGGGGGTTGTGGGGTGAGGTGGGGGAACAGGGTAGATGTGGGGTGAGGTCGGGTAACAGGATAGATGTGGGGTGAGGTGGGGGAACAGGGTAGTTGTGGGTTGAGGTGGGGAGTCAGGGTAGATGGGGGTTGTGGGGTGAGGTTGTGGAAACAGGGTAGATGGTAGTTGTGGTGTGAGGTGGGGTAACAGGGTAGATGGAGGGTGAAATCCAAGATGAGTATTTTGAAATGTGTGTGTGTGTGTGTGTGTGTGTGTGTGTGTGTGTGTGTGTGTGTGTGTGTGTGTGATGTCACAATGCATGGTCACAGAGAAAAGGACCTGGTGGACAGACTACTCCAGGCAGACCCCAACCTCCACCTGTGGGCGGCCAATATAAAAAAAACCCGGTCAGTGGCCGAACTCCAGACTGAACGGATGACCAGACCCTTGCGGTCAGCTCCATGTGTGGTCAGAGAAATCCAGCGAGCCGTTGAAAGCCGCCATTATGAGACAGAGGTAAAACTGATGAATGCAACTTGTTAATTTTTTTTTATTTTAATGATAAATTTAAGAGAAGTTTCTTCACTTTAGATTGGGTAATAAACACATCAATGGTTGATCGAGTAAATGAGTAAATGAATGAATGAATAAATGAATGAATAATTGATTAAAATTATATGATATTTGAAAATCAGATACATTTTTTATTATCATTAGTGGTGGTGGTGGTGGTGGTGGTAGTGATGGTGGTAGTAGTAGTAATGGATACTTACGTAGCACACTATCCAGAAATCTGCTCCAGGTGTTTTACAAAACACTTTCTTTTTTACGTAACACATTACATCAGTGTTACGTACACATACCGAAATGTGACTAACAAGCTACACACACACACACACACACAGAGAGAGAGAGAGAGAGAGAGAGAGAGAGCTGAGAAAAACATGCAACAACCTAGTTTCAGCGGTCGCAACAATCAGCAAAAAACACCCCAACAAAAATTATGATCAGCAAAACAACTGCAACAAAGTCAAATGAACTCAACCACAAATTGGAGCTGTTCAACGCCCTGGCCTTCACAAAACTGCACGACGCTGACAACGTGCCCTTCCTGGGACACGACAGCCTACAGACGAATCGCCATCTTCGAGACGAGATCAACCCAAACAGAAAAGGAGACAGTATCCTTGCAGGAAACATTGGCCGATATTTGGAGGCTATCTTGTGGGAAAGACCTAGAAGGAAACGGTATTCCTCGACCAACAATATTCGAAAAACAACAGGCCAGTACCAAAGACCACGCCAACAACAACGAAGAGAGGGAGAATTCCGCAGAAGACACTGCGACAGGAGCAACGACCACAAGGCTGGATTCTACAGCGGATACAAGACGACAAACAGAGGGTTCTGTTGCAACAACGAAGAGAACGTCACCTACACTGGACAGGTGAGAAGATCCCGACAGCACCTACACAAAATCATCTACCACGCTCGTCAAACATGAACACTGTAACAAGTCAAAGATACAATCAAGGGCGATATGATAATTCTGCCTACTATGACGTCAGGGAAGATGGTCGTGGCCGTCATGCAGTGGACCAACACTGGAGAAAAAACTGGTACAACAATGACAGGCCAACATGCAACTACTGCATCTGCTGGTGAAGCGCTGACATTGTAAATTTTGCCAGCTATATTGTATTGAGTTAGCGCGCATTAATTGTATTATATAGTCTCCCTTCCCTGCCTCCTTGTCTTCAGTTTTTCCAGTTTTAGAGTTATACATGCGTGTGAATAACTTGTGCGAAAGCGCTTTGATTTGTCTCTGCACAGGATTCAGCGCTATATAATGATAATAATAATTATTATTATTATTATCATTATTATTATTATATCTTTTGAGTTTTTCTTTCTGTTTTCCTTTGCATTGTCTAATGCCAAAAACAACTTCAAAGACATCATCATGGAATCTTAAGGGTTATAAAGAGACAATTGATGGACTTAAAACAAATAAATTAGTTGACCCCGATGTTTCAGGGGATTTCAAAGAATATGACATACTTTTTTTTTTTCAAGAAACGCACCTGAATAAAGAAAGTGTACATAATATATATCTTCCGGAATTTTCACCAGGAATTCACTATGTACGACAAAAACTGAGTAAAGCAGCAAGTTCATCTGGTGGTATATCGGTATATATCAAAGAAAATATCCGAAGATATGTCAAAATTCTACCATGCAGCAACAGTGATCTAGTATGGTTCATGATACCTGGGACCAACAATGACAATGATATTTACATTGGATGTATTTATATCCCACCGCAAACATCGTCATTTGGTCGAGACAACACCGCGAGCATATGGGGCAAGCTGGAGGACAGCGTGGAACAATTAACACTAAAAGGAAATGTTATATTGTGTGGTGATTTTTAATGCACGAACTGCGCAAGTTACTGATTATGTTAAGATGGATTCTGATGACAATGTATATAATTTACCACGTACTTCATTTGACACAGGGTGTGATAGAAATTCCATGGACTCTTTAATACAAAGAACTGGCAGAAAATTGATGTCAGTGTGCATTGACAATGATCTGTGCATCCTTAATGGAAGAACACTGGATGATCTTCATTGGCATTTCACATGCTATAATCAGCATGGTAGCAGTGTTGTAGATTATTTTATTTGCTCTAAGGCAATTAGACAGGAAATTATACACATGAAAGTTCATCCTCTTACAAGATTTTCTGATCATTGCCAACTAGAATTAGAATTATTTATGAATGGACTATGGAGATAAAAACAAAATATAGTAGATAAATCACATGATAGAAGTTTACTTTAAAATGCATTTACACAAAATGATATTGATAAAAAATACATTTGGGATCAATATTCATCAGCAACATATGTCAAAGCTTTAGGTTTACCATGGATACAGGAACAAATACATGATATATATAACAAACTGAGCAGTCAAACTGATTAAATCTATTGTTAATGACATAAAAGTGAATAACGTTGTTAATGAATTCGCACAAATAATCACGTCAGCTGCGAATGCTAGTTTAAAAACAGAATCTAGATTTCATAAGCAAAAACGCCGAAGAAGTTTTTTTTAATGGTGTGACAGAGACTGTTATCAGCGCAGTGGAGACATTAAATCAATTTTGAATGCGTTAAATAGGCAGCCATACAATCAGTCTTTGCGTCAAAAATATTTTGCTAAACGCAAGGTATACAGCAGACTGGTAAAACGGAAGAAACGTTCATATAAAAAATCTCTTAGTGAAAGAATTAAACGAGGCGCTCAATAAAGATCCAAAGTCAGCATGGAAAACAATTAAAACTTTACAGACGTTGGGAGAACAGAACGAATGTAAACATCAATTAAATGTTTCAAAATGGATTTCTCATTTAGACAATTTAATTGGAAAAGACGTGGAAATAAATGACGAGCAAAAAACAAAAGTTCAAGGTGAACTTGAAAACACTGAAATGTTAGATGATGGTAATACATTAAGTTTCAATAAATAAATTACTGAAGAAGAAATATGAAAGCTAAGTCAAACCCCCCCAAAAAAAATCGCCAGGAAGGGTCGCAATAACAAATGAGACTGATGATCAAAAGCGGTCTTCAGATTCTGTTACTTGTCATGCAAAAGCTATATAATATAATATATACAACAGGTGTGTATCCAGACAATTGGAGAACTGGTATCAGTATCCCTTTATATAAAAGTGGCAACCCAATGGACCCAAATAACTATCGAGGGATTACACTGACTAATACATTAGGTAAAGTATTCTGCACGATCCTGAATACAAGAATGAATGAATATCTGGAGATTAACGACGTTTTGATCAAAGAACAAGCCGGATTTCGAAAAAGCTATAGAACCACTGATCAAATCTTTGTTTTAAAAGAACTGGTAGATGAGATGATAAAAATTAAAAACAGTTGACTATATGGCTGTTTGGTAGATTTTCAAAAAGCGTTCAACTGTGTTTGGCATGATGCAATGCTGCTGAAGCTACACCGAATAGGAATGAAATGTAAATGTTTTAATATCATAAAAAATATGCATACGAACGCTAACATCTACGCAAAATCACAAGATCATTTCAGCAGAGAATTTATTATTCGAAAGGGGGTACATCGGGGAAATACACTCAGCCCAACTCTATTCAATATTTTCATAAATGATATCACCATATACATGACAGATATGAACTCCCCAACGATTGACAGCACTTCATCTACTAAACTCCCTTGTGTTTTATATGCAGATGAATTAGTTATTCTATCATTATCTAAAGACGGATTACAACAAAAACTTAACATTTTACACTCTTACTGCAGTCAATGGGGCTTACGTTTGAATAGAGAAAAGACGAAAGTAATCGTTTTTTTTCCAAAAACTGTCCCCAAAATACCCCTGCATTTCAAATGTGGAGAGGCCATAACTGAAACAGCAGAAGAATATACATATTTAGGGGTTATATTTCATAGAAACGGCAACTTACGTCGAGCACAAGGTCATCTAAAAAAAATCAAGCAAATAAGGCTCTACATGTGCTACTCAGAACATTTCGTAATACAAATATGAATACAAAATCATGTGTCAGTTATATGATACTTTGATAACGCCTATTTCAACACATGGAGCAGAAGTTTGGTTTCCATATGATGTTGCAGGAGACAGATCGAATAATTTATTCGAATTATTCAGTAATTGTCTTTTCAAAAAATTTCCACATGAAAGACTTCATGTCAAGTTTTGTAAACAATTACTTGGTGTACATAAAAGAGCAATGGTTCTCCCCGTTTTATGAGAATTAGGAAGATTCCCTATTAGCCTAAAAATAATATGTCGAGTAATTGGCTATTGGATACACATATTAAAGCATCCTGAAAATTCACTTGTATACACAACATATAAATGCATGTATCGTCAAACAAACAAAAATGTTCAGTGGCTACTTTTCATAAGAAATGTATTAACTACCATTGGATTAGATCATGTTTCGAAAAATCGTTCACTTTTAATGTTAAAAGATTAAAGTATGTTATATCCAAGAAGCTTGAATATAAATATGTAAAATTTTGGAAACAGAAACATAACAGTTCGTCTAAATTAGAATTTTACAAGAACGCTGTGACAAATTTTAAAATGGAACCGTATTTAAAGAATACAGCAAATGCATAACACAGGAAAGCACTGACCATGTTATGAATCAGCGCCCATGACTTATAAATCGAACAGGGAAAATATAAAAATACACCGAAAGTACAAAGACTGTGTGATACTTGTAACAGTTTAGAAGATGAGATTCACCTTTTAAACAATTGTGTAAAACACAGTACTTACAGACACAGATTCCTAATCGATATATGTCGTCCAAATGCAAAGCCTAATTAATTGGTCTTTCTAACAGAATTACAGCCAAGGCTGGTGAAATTTGTTCACGAGTTGTTCTCTTCTTAGAACATGCTCATGTTTATGTTTCATTGTGTTTTATAAACTTTAAGGTTTTATGACAATAAAAAGTATTCTATTCTATTTTATTCACACACACACACACACACACACACACACACACACACACACACACACACACACACACACACACACACACACACACTGCATACATGCATACATTTAAACATACCAGTTGAAGTTCCTTCACAGGAACAGATGGCAGAGCTTGTTGAAAACAGACAGACCAACTGAGTTTTGTGAACAAGGAAACTGTTCACCCACAAAATGAGGTTTTGACGACTGTTAAATGAAAGCCTATATACCCTGATATGTGATTGATTGCGTTCAAGACTGATGAAAAGTCAACAGAAAAATGAGAAAAATGAATTTGGTTTCTCCAGGTGGGTTTGTGCATGGTACAAGATGTTAATTGTTGCATCAGCAGAACTCCAATTGGATGTTTATTCGAACTGGTATTGATCATGTTACAGTGTTTGATATGACAGATTGTGTTTCATGATAATGTGTTCCTGACATTTCATGACAACAGGAGTCAGGGCTATGGGACGATAGGCATTTAAAGAAATATGGGTTTGGGTCTTTGGCACTGGCTGATCACTGACGTATCTAAAAACCAGGGGCATGACAATCCTTCACCTGAACAGAATAATGATCACACCACACAATTGTGAGGCACATGTCTTCAGGAGCCGTCCACTGATCCCATCAGCCACTATGCATTTTTAACAAGCAACTTCCGGAAAACAGATTCAACGGTACAAGGATCAATGGATAAAACACATTCATCATTTAAAACACTTTCTTTAAGAGGAGCAGTTATGTTTTCCAGTTCATTGTCATGTCTGTTGTGATGATCGTGAAACACATGTGCACACTGACTGCCCCAAATACAGGTGGAGCCCTACAGCACTGATGCTGTGCCCAGCCCTGCCGATGGCTTCAGCCCCACAGTGGTCAGGCACCAGGGACCAAAGCACACAACCTGGGAGCCTATCTCCTGCCATCAGTGCGGTGTGGATGTGGCTGCTGCCTTACGGGACCTCGGTGTGGGGGACACAGGTAAGTGTGGTGATGTAATAGAGTGCTGGCCTGGTGGTAACGCGTCTGTACATGAAGCCAGAGAATATCAAGTTGCGAGATGGAATCTTACGCTCGCCGGCATTTCCCCACCCCACCCCCTCTAGACCTTGAGCGGTGGCCTGGGCACTTGCATTCGGATGAGACAATAAACCGAGGTCTCGTGTGCAGCATCCACTTCGTGCACGTAAAAGAACCTACTGCAGCAAGAGTGTTGTTACTGGGCAAATTCTGTAATAAAATCCACTCCAATATACGTGTGTGCATGTGGGCTTGACTGAACGACACGGGAAGCGAATAATGAGCGCCAAAATTCAGCTGTCAGTCGGCTCTACCCAGGTAGGCTGCCTGTTGTGCAGATGACGTGTTTGAAAACCGCTTAGAGCATGGTCTCTGACAGAAGACAGGCAATATATGAGTGTCATTAATTATGAACAAAAAAGATGAGAGGAGTTGTCATGGTAAGAAGAGGCCATCAAATCTGACTACCAAGGAGATGATCTCAGGGGTTGAGGGAGAAAACCTGAAGAAAATACAAATGATTAATGTAAATGACGATTAGCGGGAACAATTAATGTTTGTATTAGCACAAACTGAAAGGGCCAAGAAAAGAAAAGAAAAAGAAAAATGCTTTAAGCTAAAAAACAAAACAAAAAGCACTGTGACAATATGCCAGTTACAGACGTTGTTTTGAAAGGAATACTGATGACACGATAAGGACAGGGAACAGAATTACAGTCCGTCTTTGTATTTTGTATTTGTATTTTGTATTTCTTTTTATCACAACATATTTCTCTGTGTGAAATTCGGGCTGCTCTCCCCAGGGAGAGCGCGTTGCTATACTACAGCGCCACCCA
>NC_134881.1:45471460-45526460 GCF_041734735.1 Babylonia areolata | reverse complement strand
GAATAACACAGTAGATGATGCTTGTGAACCTTTTACCGAAATATTTTTGTTAGCAGCAAAACAGTGCATGCCATGTAAAGTTGTAACAGTACGCCCCAAAGATGCTCCTTGGTTCAATAACGAATCAAAAAGACTTACTAAGAAAAGAAATAAACTCCATAGAAAAGCCAAGAGAACAAACGAACATGGTGACTGGGAAAGTTTCCGGAATGTGAGAAATGAAGTAGTGGATAAGGTACGGAAAAGGAAGTTAGAGTATTACAATGAGCTAAGTGACAAAGTGTTAGATCCTGATCGGTTTAGACAAAGAGATTGGTGGAAAATAGTTAGGCAATTTATTAACAAAAAAGGTATAGATTCTGATAATATACCTCCACTTACCTTGGACGGAAAAACATATTATTCCAGTCTAGATAAAGCAAACATATTTAATGAATTTTTTATAGACCAGTGTAAATTAGTAGATACTGACGATCCTCTTCCACACGTAGTTTTCAACGAATCGACACAGATAGAAGAAATAACACTGACAGCTCTTCAAGTGAAAACCATTATTGATAACCTTGATACAAAAAAGGCGTCTGGCCCTGACCTAATTCATAACAAATTATTAGTCGCTTCAGTTGATGTCATATCTGCTCCACTCAGCACATTCTTTAACCGATGCTTGGACGAAGGCAAATTTCCACAGCTGTGGAAAACAGCTAATGTTACACCAGTTCATAAAAAAGGAACCAAAGACGAATGTACTAATTATCGGCCGATCTCCCTTTTAAGTTGTGTAGGAAAAGTCTTTGAAAGATGTGTGTACAAATATGTTTATAACTTTCTTACATCCAACAACCTGATTACGGAAGCACAGTCAGGGTTTATTCATGGTGACTCGACAATCAACCAACTTCTTATTATCTATGACAACTTAGTAAATAACTACGATAAAAGTATTCCTGTTCAGTCAATATTTTTTTTATATCTAAAGCTTTCGATCGTGTGTGGCACAGGGGCCTTTTACTTAAGCTGGAAGCTGCTGGTATCAGAGGCAAACTCTTGGTTTGGTTTCGGGATTATCTCTCAGACAGGTACCAGTCAGTTCTAATCAAAGGTGCACAGTCAGTTAAGTTAAAACTTCCTCAGGGTGTACCACAAGGATCTGTTCTTGGTCCTCTGTTATTTCTAGTCTATATCAATGACATAGTCTGTAGTATTAGTTCTGATATCAAATTATTTGCTGATGACACGAGCATGTCTCTTGCAATGAGAAGCCCTGCCACGAGAAAAACCCTGCAAGCTGACTTAAATAGAATAGACGTTTGGGCAAATACATGGAAAGTTACATTTAATGAATCTAAAACAGAACTACTAAATCTATTCCGGGGAAACGTAGAATGCTACGACCTAACTTTTGGAAGTATCAATTTACCACAACACAATCAACACAAGCACCTAGGGGTCATTCTGCAAAGTAATTGTAGGTGGGGTGACCACATAGATAGTATCGTTAGTAAGGCTGGGTTACTGATCAACTGTCTTCGTTCATTACAAGCTGACCAGAGGGGCTCTGGAAACGATGTATAGATCCTTCATCGTCCCAATCTTTGACTATGCTGATATAATCTGGGACAATTGCGCACAGTACCAATGTAAAATGTTGGAAGACTTACACTTAGACGCACTGCGTATTATCACTGGTACCGTACGTGGTACTAGCCACGATAAATTGCTTGCAGAATCAGGATTCTGTTCATTAAAAGAAAGGCGTCGTAGACATAAGATAATAATGTACTTTAAAATCATCAACAATATTTGTCCTCAGTACCTTACCCACTTATTGCCCCCTCTCGTGTCAACAGTGAACCCATACCACAGGCGAAGACCATTTGAACGAATCGTCCCTCCACACCACACTGACATTTACAACAGATATTTTTTCCCTTCAGCCACGGCTATTTGGAACACCCTTTCTCTTTCTGTTCAACAGACTCAGTCTCTCAGCCAACTGAAACGCTACCTTTCCTCTACAGACACTACAGTCCCACCATATTATTATCTGGGTAAAAGGAAAGAACAAATCATTCACCGTCGTCTGAGACTTGGTATGAGCGAATTAAACTCTGACCTGTATAACAGACATATAAAGAATGACCCATCCTGTGCTTGCAGTTTTCCACAAGAGACAGCTGAGCATTTTCCATTGCACTGCCCGAACCACAACATACATAGAGCAAACACTATTCATAATCTCCCACAAGAACATATCACTGTACATAACTTACTATTTGGTAACACCTCCTTTAGTCTTGAGATAAATGTCAGCATCTTTGAAACTGTTCATAAGTTTATTACTCAAAGCGAACGATTCGATCCCTAATTCAGACAATTCCCTCTTTTTATGTATATGTATATGTGTGTATGTGTATGTATATATATATTTATATACATATGCATATGTATATATAGATGTGTGTGTGTGTGTGTGTGTGTGTGTGTGTGGATGGGCATGTGTGTACATATACATAATTATACCCATATATGTTTGCATGCATCTAATTCAAAGGTTTATAACGATGAGTAATATCCTGTCTATATGCATATATGTAAGTGTATGTGCCTGAAAGAGTGCTGCCCTTTCATTTGCCAGCTCATGATATGAATACATGATGGCGTGCTTGCCTTCTTTTTTTCTTTCTTTTTTTTTTTCTTTTTCTTTTTTTTTCCGCGGGACGGTTGGCCTTCGCCGCTTTGTTTGTCGGCCAAGTTAAGTCTTGCTGTGCTTGTGCCCCAGCGTTGATGCTTCTCGTTCTCTCTCTATTGACTTCTTCCTCCACCACTCGTTTATTATTCATTTTCTTCACTTTATTTATATCTCAGCTTAGGTTTGTTCAGAACTCGTGTATGTTCACGTCTTCTAGTTATGATGACATTCGTCACATATTCAGTATGTACATGTGTCAGGACAGGACTTTATATAAGATTTTCTTGTTGTCCTGTTCATCGATATCTGTGTTGTATTGTGACATGTTCCAAATAAAATACTGTTTAAACCAACCTACTGGAGGGTCACCATAGTCCTGTGGTGTGACGTAGAGACACATCTTATTGGAAGGTAGGTTGCCATTGTCGTGTGGTGTGACTTAGAGACACAACTTAGTGGAGGGTCACCATAGTCCTGTGGTGTGACGTAGAGACACAACTTAGTGGAGGGTCACCATAGTCCTGTGGTGTGACGTAGAGACACAACTTAGTGGAGGGTCACCATTGTCCTGTGGTGTGACGTACAGACACAACTTAGTGGAGGGTCACCATTGTCCTGTGGTGTGACGTAGAGACACAACTTAGTGGAGGGTCACCATTGTCCTGTGGTGTGACGTAGAGACACAACTTAGTGGAGGGTCACCATTGTCCTGTGGTGTGACGTAGAGACACAACTTACTGGAGGGTCACCATTGTCCTGTGGTGTGACGTTCAGACACAACTTAGTGGAGGGTCACCATTGTCCTGTGGTGTGACGTAGAGACACAACTTAGTGGAGGGTCACCATTGTCCTGTGGTGTGACGTACAGACACAACTTAGTGGAGGGTCACCATTGTCCTGTGGTGTGACGTAGAGACACAACTTAGTGGAGGGTCACCATTGTCCTGTGGTGTGACGTACAGACACAACTTAGTGGAGGGTCACCATTGTCCTGTGGTGTGACGTACAGACACAACTTAGTGGAGGGTCACCATTGTCCTGTGGTGTGACGTAGAGACACAACTCAGTGGAGGGTCACCATTGTCCTGTGGTGTGACGTAGAGACACAACTTAGTGGAGGGTCACCATTGTCCTGTGGTGTGACGTACAGACACAACTTAGTGGAGGGTCACCATTGTCCTGTGGTGTGACGTACAGACACAACTTAGTGGAGGGTCACCATTGTCCTGTGGTGTGACGTAGAGACACAACTTAATGGAGGGTCACCATTGTCCTGTGGTGTGACGTAGAGACACAACTTAATGGAGGGTCACCATTGTCCTGTGGTGTGACGTACAGACACAACTTAATGGAGGGTCATCATTGTCCTGTGGTGTGACGTAGAGACACAACTTACTGGAAGGTAGGTTGCCATTGTCCTGTGGTGTGACGTAGAGACACAACTTAGTGGAGGGTCACCATTGTCCTGTGGTGTGACGTAGAGACACAACTTACTGGAGGGTCACCATTGTCCTGTGGTGTGACGTAGAGGCACAACTTAGTGGAGGGTCACCATTGTCCTGTGGTGTGACGTAGAGGCACAACTTAGTGGAGGGTCACCATTGTCCTGTGGTGTGACGTAGAGACACAACTTAGTGGAGGGTCACCATTGTCCTGTGGTGTGACGTAGAGACACAACTTAGTGGAGGGTCACCATTGTCCTGTGGTGTGACGTAGAGACACAACTTACTGGAGGGTATGTCATCATTGTCCTGTGGTGTGACGTAGAGACACAACTCAGTGGAGGGTAGGTCACCATTGTCGTATGGTGTGAAGCAGAGACACAACTTGCTGGGTGTTTATCGTTTGCATGTACATTGGTTTGATATGTTTGATATGTCCCGTCTATAAACGATTGAAAGAAGATGAAATGCATTTTGTTCTCAGCGGCAAAGCACTCAGAGAACTCTCTGTCTGTCTGTCTCTCTGTCTCTGTCTCTCTTTCTCTCTTTCTCTCTCTCTCAAGAAAAAAAATCAAAAGCAATGAAATAACTCACAACAGATGGGCAAATGAAGAAATATTACCGATATTTACTGTCCTCAAAAGAGAACTCAAAATCAGAATCAACTCACGATACAATTTTCGTCAAAATTAACCATAATCAAAGACCTCTCTATTGAATCAGCTAAATATATACGTTTGCACAATAGCCAAAAAATGTTATTACCACATATCACACACAGTTAAATGACCTTTTTTTAAGAATATATTTTCTCACAAAAACAGCTCTAGTAAATTACATTTCCACCCATAACATTATTTGAAGTACTGTCTTATCAAAACAAACAAGAACTCGCAGACTGGATGGAACAGACAGCAGAATTCTTAAACTAGTTGCTTCAGCTATTATGAACACATTTACATACTTCTTCTTTTTTTTATAATAATAATAATATTTATATAGCGCTGAATCTTGTGCAGAGACAAATCAACATGCATAACTCTAAAACTGGAGAAAGTCAAGCATAACTCTAAAACTGGAGAAACTGAAGACAAGGAAGAGGCAGGGAAGGGAGGCTATTTTGGGAAGAGGTGGGTTTTAAGGCCAGACTTGAAAGAGCTGAGTGTGGAGACTTGACGAAACGAAAGAGGAAGTTCATTCCAATTGCAATCATCGATGTATTGACAAAAACTACTTCCCGAATGCATCTAAAAGAGCAAATGTTGTCCCTGTTTACAAATCAGGTGACACCTCCCATCCTTCAAACTACTGGCTAATTTTCATTATTTCTATTATTTCTGTGCCACTAGAAAAGCACTGAACATATATCATACCACTTTGATGTCAATGAGCTTTTACATCCAGCCCAGTCGAACTTAAACGAAAACAGTCGTGTCGTACAGAATTTATCACTCTTGAAGATGACAGTTGGGCACGTGGTGCTGCCAAAAAGCATATCTCTGTTGAATATAGACAATAACTGAAGTGCGTGTATTCGTAACTTAAAGGAATATATTGCAAATGGTAGTATTGTGTCGGTGTACATAAATTTTATTTTTCACTTCTATGTCCTCATGTGCTGTCATATGGTGTACTGCACTATTGTATATGTATTGTTCATGTAAGGCGCATATATGGGCTGTTTCCGTCATCACTGAGTATTTCTTCTCCACTGAAATCATCTTTTTGATTATTCTGTCACTCGTAGAGTGTACATATCAGTACAATATCATTATTATTATTATCATTATTACCGATGACCTCGCTAAACTGGATCGAACTCAAACCACATGTCTCTTTTTTTCAGCAATCTCATTTTTTAAACAAAATTTCACCAGTAATAATTATCCGTCAAACACACACACTTATAACTAACTCACATGCGTGAACAGTTACTTTTCCCTGGCCAGTAGCCGTCTTCCCCCCTGTCTTTGTCAAATAACACTTGTGGCTAAAAGACGCTAACTGGCTGAAGAAGAAGAAAACAACAACAACACTGAACCACACACGCGAGCGCGCCGTCGGCGCGCACTGTGCACGGGGGAGTAGCGACACGGGGGGAGTAGCGACACCGGGGTACTAGTAGTAGCGACACCGGGGGAGTATCGGACACGGGGGAGTATCGACTCCAGGGGAGTATCGACACCGGGAGAGTATCGATACTGGCCGGGGAGTATCGACACGGGGGAGTATCGACTGACGCGAGGGGAGTATCGACACCGGGGGAGTATCCGGACACGGGGGATTATCGACAGCGACACCGGGGGTGTATCGGACACGGGGGAGTATCGACACCGGGGGAGTATCGACACGGGGGAGTATCGACACGTATCGACACGGGGCGAGTATCGACAAGGGGGAGTATCGACACGGGGGGAGTATCGGACACGGGGGAGTATCGACACCGGGGGAGTATCGGACACGTGCGAGTATCGACTCCGGGGGAGTATCGACACGGGGGAGTATCGACACGTATCGACACGTATCGACACGGGGGGAGTATCGACAAGGGGGAGTATCGACACGGGGGGAGTATCGACAAGGGGGAGTATCGACACGGGGGGAGTATCGGACACGGGGGAGTATCGACACCGGGGGAGTATCGGACACGTGCGAGTATCGACACCGGGGGAGTATCGGACACGTGGCAGTATCGACACCGGGGGAGTATCGACACAGGCGAGTATCGACACCGGGGGAGTATCGGACACGGGAGAGTAGCGACACGGTGGAGTATCGATGCTGGGGAGTATCGACACGGGGGAGTATCGACACGTATCGACACGGGGGAGTATCGACACCGGGGGAGTATCGGACACGGGGGAGTATCGACACCGGGGGAGTATCGATACTGGGGAGTATCGACACGTATCGACACGGGGGAGTATCGACACGGGGGGAGTATCGACACCGGGGGATTATCGACACGGGGGGAGTATCAACACGGGGGGAGTATCGACACCGGGGGAGTATCCGGACACGGGGGATTATCGACACCGGGGGAGTATCGACACCGGGGGAGTATCGACACCCGGCCCGCGGGGGAGTATCGACACCGGGGGAGTATCCGGATAGGCTACTGGGGAGTATCGACACCGGGGGAGTATCGACACTGGGGGAGTATCCGGACTCGGGGGATTATCGACACCGAGCCGGTATCGACACGGGGGAGTATCGACACGCCGGGGGAGTAGCGACACCGGGGGAGTATTGACACGGGGGTATATTGACACGGGGGAGTATCGACACGGGGGAGTAGCGACACCGGGGGAGTATCGACACCGGGCCGGGGAGTATCGATACGCTCAGTCCAGGCGTAACCAGGAGGCGATAGGGAATGTTGTCTGGACCAGCTGCCTTTAAGTTGTGGGGAGTCTCCTTTTCTTCCGCACTTCAAGCAGGCAAAAGTCCTCATCAGGCCTACACGCCTTAATATTGATATGATTATGATATATTTATCTCTGGTTTTTCCCCGTTGAAACTAAGGTCGACAATCGTGAAATCAAATTTTCTCCATAGTTACTTACCCTAGCCATGTCGCGCATTATTCAACATGGCGTTCACATTTAGCAAGTTCGCTGACGGTGTTGTTTTGTGGGCAAATCGGAACATTAACTTTTTGATTCTGTTTCTGATAGTTCTTATTATTCTTTACCTCTGGGTTCGCATCCCGTCTGGGTTGCCTCCATGCCCGAAATGGGTTTGGCCTGGCTTTGCGCATTCGTTGATTGTAAAAGGAGATCTCTCGGCACTTTTCCGTCGTCTGCGTGGAGAGCATGGCGACGTTTTTAGTTTTTGGCTGGCAGGGCAGCTTGTCATCGTCATCAATGGTTTTCAGAAAATCAAAGAAGCCTTCATTGACGATGCTTCCAACTTTGCTTGGAGGCCTGACATTCTCAACTGCGATTTGTTCCATTATGGTGAGTGCTCTCATTCAACCACTCAGTCATGCTTCATTGAATTTTAAAATAGAAAATCTTCGCGACGGCCAGACACAAAATTTGGCACTTAAAAACAATAATATTATTGATAATAAACGACACCATCGTCTCAGTGTTAGTTACGAAATTTGTGTAAGTATATGTAAATGTAATTTTATGTTTGTAAGTGGTGAAATGTATGTAACTGAGTATAGGTAAATAATAAAATATTATGTATCTGGATTATGTAGAAGCAGGATGTAAGGTTTGATTGGGTGGGGTGAGTGTATGTGGAGTGATTTCACAGTGTGGGTCCAGTCAACATTTTGTCATTTTCACGTAATCAGAATACACTAAAGAAATAAGCAATGTAATTTATGATTAACTTATTCTTACTTAAACTTATTCTTACTTTAAAAAAAACAAAAAAACTGGTGGTGCAAATCATTATCAACTTGTTATCACCAGGGTGACCCCAAAGACCCTATCTGTCAGAATGACAAAATCAGAAGAGGAAAAAATGATAATGATATGTGCCCCAGAAACAGACATAACATAGCTGATAACAATTTTGCTTCCAGTTTGTAGGATAACGCATTCACTTAGCATAATAATTGTGTACACATAATGACATATCAAATGAAATGTACTCTACAATAATGAAACATTTTAGATAGTTTGTAAGTGATTGCATGAACGACAAAAGCAAAGGGACTTCCAACTATTGTACTGTGAAGAACTTATTCTGCTGATTGAAGGTCACTCTTGAAAGTGACACAACTGGTGCATTGTTTTTCTTGGTCATTACATAATATGCACATACAGTACTCTTTTGGGAAGATGTGTATCATAAATCTGAATATATCCCTCTTTCCCTGTGTCTCGCCTGCCTTTATTTGTCTGGTTTTACTATCACAAGGAAGGTAAAGTGTGAGTGGGGTGTGGGCCTCTATAACTGCTTTGTTTCCTTGCAAAATTGGAGGGGTAAAAGTTGTGAAGAACATACACTGTATTAGTGTGTAACAAATTCGAACTAAACAAAGACGACTCCAGGTAAGATAGTCTCAACTTGGTACTCAGAGATTGACTGGCATCAATAACTGTTTGCTATGCATGGGTTTTATAGAAATTTTCAGAATATTGTACCATTATTAACTGCAAATCTTATGATTATTTTGATATGACAAGTTTGGCCACCACTTACTTGTGCTAGTGCCTTACAGTTCCATGTTTTCATTTCTGTTTCAAGAGAATTATCTGTGTGAAATTTAGGCTGCTCTTCCCAGAGAGATCATGTTGCTACAATGAGTTTTTTTTTCCATCTAATGTATTCATTTTCCTTTCAAAAGTGGATTTTTTCTTGTCGACAGAAATGATTTGAATTTTAAAAAACCCCTTATTCCTGTTTTTTCTACACAGGTGTGATCTGCACCTCGGGACGTCATGGGCGGGAGCAGCGGCAGGTGACCAAAGGGGCCCTGGATCACCTGCAGGGCCGTGGCCTGACCCCCATGCTGCTGGAGGAGGTCAAGGCCTTCATGGCTGCCGTGGAGCGAGAGGAGCAGGCGGCCTTTGATCCGTCTGTCCTGATCCAGTCAGCCATGTACAGCTCCCTGTGCAGTGTGCTGGTGGGCCATCGCTTAGACTATGGGTCAGCAAAAAACTTACATTGGTTCACAGTTGTGTAGTGTACTGCCTGCATCTGGATTATTTTGTACTAGCTGTTAGAGAAGTCAGTATTCATGCTCACAATTTGTATCCTATTGGTTGAGTTGCATTGTGTGCATTGTGTTCATCAGGATTATATAATGAGTACTTGAAATTGTGAAACAAGCTTGTGATCATGCTCACATATTTGTATTGGTTAAGAGTGGCATCTTGTATATTGCGTGCATCAGGATTGATTATTATTTGAAACTATGAAAGAAGTCTGTGATCATGCTCGTATTTTTGTATCCACACCAGAGAGCCTATCCTTAGGCGGATACCAAGCTCTAAGTGCTTTATAAACATGGGGTCATTTGCAAAACAGGCTACCTACCCGGGTAGAGCTGACTGATGGCTGCCATTGGGTGCTCATCATTCGTTTCCAGTGTCATTAAATCAGATTTGAGACACACACACACATACACACTGAGACAGACATATAACATTTTACTTGTGTGACTGCTTTGTTTATCTACCCCACCATGTATGCAGCCATACACCGTTTCTGGGGGTAGGCGTGTTATTGTTTCCATAACCCACCAAACGCTGACATGGATTGCAGGGTCTTTAACATGTGTATTTGATCTTCTACATGTGTTTACACATGAAGGGGTTTAGGCACAAGCAGGTCTGCAGATATGTTGACCGGGGAAATCAGAAAAATCTCCACCCTTTACCCACCAGGCGCAGTTACCGAGATTTGAACCCTGGACCCTCAGATTGAAATACAACACTTTAACCACTTGGCTGTTGTGCCCGTCGTTACATGGTTATCAGTAACTGAGGAGAACTTCTGACCTGACAAATGTTATGTCATGTTTTTACCTAATTATGATTATAAACTGTATTTAGTCCTTTTAATGTCATTTTCTAAAGAAGGCCTGTTGAATGTCTGGATCCAAATTTGTCTCAGTCATGAAAAAAAACTTCTTTCGCTTATCCAGACTGAAGCTTCTCTTTCCTGTTCATCATTAGTCGAAATTCATCCAAAAATTTTGAGTGATTCATAGCTTTTCAGTTGTGTTTTTTTCCATTTTGTTGTGAACATGAATTAATGTGTCTCTCCACTCAGTAAAGATGCATTATGTATCATTCTGTTGAGTCAGTCAGTAACAGTCTGTTGAGTCAGCGTTTTCTCTGTTCAGCGACCAGAAAGTGTGTGAAGGGGTGTCCCACTTCAACGACAACATCAAGCTGTACAGTGACTGCCGCCTGCCCAACTTCTTTCCCTTTGAGAAGTTCCTGATCGGGGACACCTTCGACACCAAGTTCCTGCGCATCAACATGGCGGACATCTACCGCAAGCTGATCAACGAGGAGAGTGAGCTTCATGAGGAGCAGGAGGCGGGAGAGCGGGCCGATGACTTCCTGTCCTACTACCTGTCGGCCATCGTACAGCAACAAGAAGCTGACCGCAAGAAGAAGGAGGAGGAGGAGAAGGAGGGTGTCAAGAAGAAGGGGAAAACTGCAGACAGCACCATAAACAGTGAGTGTTGGCCCTGTCATTTTAACAGCATTGTCAACATCATCATAATAAAACTGCTGACAGCATCATAAACAGTGTTAGCCCTGTCATTTTAACAGATTCGTCAACATCATCATCATAAAACTGCAGACTGCACCATAAACAGTGAGTTTGTTGATCCTGTCATTTTAACAGCATCATTATCATCATCATCATCATAATTAATATGCAGGGCTTCTGCTATGACAAACATGCTTCCCTGAGGCTTTGAAAATGTAAAGGACGCACTGCTTGTTTGTTGTTCTTGTTCTTTAGGATGTTCTGAGTGTTTCTAGAAAAAACAGATAACAAGAAGAAATGTGGTGTGTCCGAGCTTCAGTGTGCCTGTGTATACACTATATACAGGTATGTAGCAATGCAGATTCGATTAGGATGTGCAGTATGTAAGTGACCGCCTGGAGGCAGACTAGAACTCCCTACTGTTTCAGTTTCTTAAGGAGGCGTCACTGCGTTAGGACAAATCTGTATGCGCTACACCACATCTGCTAGGCAGATGCCTGACTAGCACCAAAACCCACCGCGCTTGTCAGGCCTTGAGCGCATGCAAATATATTTGTGTATCTATCAGAGTGGATTTCTACATGATTTTGGCTGGGGACAACACTCTCGTTGCCATGGATTCTTTTTGCAGTGTGCCAAGTGCATGCTGCACACGGGACATCAGTTTATCATCTCATCTGAATGAGAGTGTTTAGTTTGATATTGCACTCAAACTTGGGAGAAAGGGCGAGAGTGGGATTTGAACCCAGACCCTCATGGACTGCTTGTATTGGCAGATGAGCGTCTTAACCATTCTGCCACCTTCCTCCTTAAACTCCTGGAATTATGGTAAAAGTTCCTGGGCTCCCAAGGTTTTTCACTTTACCAAACCCTGACATGATGAAGTACAGTACTTATATGGAACAAACCCCCCATGGCAGCTGGTATCAGTTGGCCTTTGGGATTGAAAATCTCCTTTATGTTTTTTTTTATTTATATGTAGCCGTGGTACTGAACCGAGTGGTTCTAATAGGGGACAGCACAAAAGACAAAATGATGATTGATTGAATGTAAGGATAGACAAGAATTCCCGCGCACAGGCCAGGAACATATAGAGGCCAGTCACAAATGGTTTTTTCTATTGTTTTATTTACAATAGTTATGAAGAAAAGAACTAAGAAGAATAAATAATGGAGAAGAGATGAAAAGAAGAAGATATTAGAAGAGAAGACAGTGCCTGGAATGACACAAACATGTCAGCACAAATGAATAGTAAAGCACATGTACACATATTACATGGAAAGACTACCATTTGGTAATGCATATGTGTGAAGACCAAACACTGACATCAAATGACATTTCTAATACATTTGAATAGTGCAGTTAAAGTGATTGAAGCTATGCTGATTTAGTGAAAGTACACTGACAGTATAGATTAGGTAAAGCTTATACTGTGTCAAATTGACTCAAATGAATCAGTTTATCATGTAGCACTATACTGGAGTAAGCGGTATAGGAGAGGGCCTGATAACTAAATTACAATTAAGAGACTGATACATATCAGGTGATTTTAACCAGTAACTGATATTAATCCAACACTATCTTGTGATCATGACAGAATACTACACACATCTTAGAGTACTGGGAATCAGTGAAACACTGTAACCTTCATCAGTGACAGCAAATGAGAAAGAACACGTCATATGCACTCACTAGAATATTCTCGAACAAACTATCAGTGTCCAGAGACGTCACTGACTGTGACGTTAAGAAGAATCAAATGGAACACTGCTCCAAGCGTATGACGACATGGCAATTATTTAGATCAATCATAGCCCTGCTGTGACTACATGTCAAAGCAATAACTGAACAAAGAATTAACTGAACAAAGCAGTAACTGAACATACTCATATGAACACAAGTACTGTGTCGAAGAATACAATTTACAAATCATCAGCACATTCTACACACTAGTACTTACAGTGACACGTAGCGAGATGTCAGCCGTTGTGGGAACACACACGACACACACTCGCACACTGCTTGCGACGCAGCAAGAGAGAGAGCGCGGCTCTGGTCAGATGACTGACCAGGTATGAAGTGACCAATCATCACTCACTGTGCCAACTTATGCAAGTTAAGCGGACTGCAAAGACAATCACGTGTGCTGCAAAGCAGATCAGCACAGATCAGGTCAAATCTGAGAGAAACTGTGTTTCTTTCAAGGTGTTCAGTGATAGATTTCTAAATGATTCCTGAACCGATCTACGTCGGATAAGTTGCAAAAGGAAAGAGCTCATCACCTACTTTATAATGAGTATAAAATGAAGTGTTGATTATTTAAGATGAATATATAATCTTAATTTAAGTCACCTGAATAGGGTCAGTTTTAACGAGCTCATCGCTGAAAATTACAAACTGCGTTAAATCAGTTTAACGTAGGCAAACATAAATGGAATAGATTTAAAGATGGAATCGTGACAATTCTGCCAGTATATAATACTTGTAGTTTACTGATCCGACAATAGAGATATTAATCAAATACAGTGGAGCAGAAACACAGATTCCAGCTCAGCCAGTAGTGTACCGCGACACTGGTCAAGCAGTGAGGGGGTTGTCTGGCGAGAAGGACAAAATGATGTAAGCGGCTTTGTGTTCAAACTGGGAGTGGTGTCACACAGTCTGCGCGCGGGTTAGTTGCGAAAACAGTCGTCTGCTAATACAGCTTGTACGTGAGGCAAGTTTTGAAGCAAGCATAGCGCTTGGTTACATATAGACAGAAAAAAGGATATTGGAACTACGCTTTGATAAATGGCCAGTGGTACAAATGAAAGGGCATCGGGAACATCTCTTTAGATTAATGCATCAGTGGCTTGATGTGTAGTGCATCAGTGGCTTGGTCATTGATGTGTATGTTTATTGCATCAGTGAGTTGATGTATATGTTTAATGCATCAGTGGCTTAATGTGTATGTTCAGTGCATCAGTGACTTGATCATTGATGTTTATGTTTAATGCATCGGTGACTTGATGTGTATGTTTTGTGCATCAGTGACTTGATGTGTATGTGTAGTGTATCAGTGACTTGATGTGTATGTGTAGTGCATCAGTGACTTGATGTGTATGTGTAGTGCATCAGTGACTTGATGTTTATGTTTAATGCATCATTGACTTGATGTGTATGTTTTGTGCATCAGTGACTTGATGTGTATGTGTAATGTATCAGTAACTTGATGTGTATGTTTTGTGCATCAGTGACATGATGTGTATCTTTAATGTATCAGCGACATGATGTGTATGTTTAGTGCACCAGTGACTTGATCATTGATGTGTCTGCTTAATGCATCAGTGACTAGATGTGTATGTGTAGTGCATCCGTGACTTGATGAGTACTGTAGAGTTTGGTCTATTGAGTGCACTGGTGTATAAGCCGCACCCACTAAATTTTGAAAAAAATTAAATTTCATACACACACAAGCCGCACTGGCTTATAAGCCGCACTTATGACCAGTACCAGAACACATACCGATACTACAGAAAAGCTGTCAATACTGTAGGTTATGAAATACACACAAACGGAAACAACACAAAGAAAAACAAGCAAAAATAAGTAGCTAATGTCACAACAACAAAAAAACCAAACAAACAAAAAACAAAAAAAGAAAAGAAAAGAAGATCCATAATTGAGGGATAGTCACTTTTATTCAACGTCGTTCTGCTCACTGAATCCACTGAAATCTTCGTCTTTGTCTTCAGTGTCCAAGTTGGAGAGCACCAGCACAGCTTCCTCCGCCATCTTGTCGCTGACATAGCCTCACTTTCACTTGATGAACATGAATGCAAGGTGGAGGTCGCTGCTAGTTTGTCTCTTGCACTGTTGTCTGCTAGGTCAATCGTCTTCAATTTGAAGGCTGCATCATAGGCATTACGTCGCGTTTTCGGCATGATGAGGGTGTGCGCTTGAACAGCTAAATGCTGATCTGAAGTGTTTTAATGTGTGTGGATTTGATTTTTAAAATGTGAACAGTTAGCACACTAAACTGAAGCTCATCCAAAAATTCATAGACCGAAATCATGATTTTGGTGAGTTGAAGGGAAGCTAAGAATAGACGAGAACGTGACACTCCCAGGATCATTAAAATCTTCAAATAAGCCGCAGAGGTTGAAGCTGGGAGAAAAAGTTGTGGCTTATAGACCGAACTTTACGGTATGTGTATCTTTGGTTTCATGTTTCTGTTGTAGACAGGTGGATCTGTTGTGAACTCTAAACTGTATTTTGGGGGTGGAAGTACAGACTGAATATACATGTGACCCAAATGAATTATTATACATGTGCTACATAATATTGCCTCAAGTCTGCCATCTTAGTTGATAAGATGTTAGACATTAACAGTGTAGAATATAACAACCAAAACTTCAAGATGATATTTTGTTTTCATTGAATGTCAGTTACTACACACATTCACATAAACATACTCGCACACACGTGCACATTCACACACGAGCGCACACATGCACACACACCCAGAGAACTGCACTTAAGTTATTACACTGGTTCTGCCCATTCCATCATAGCCTGTCAGAAGCAGAACAAACACACACAACATCCACCAACCCATCTCCACCACAGGACAAACACACACAACATCCACCAACCCATCTCCACCACAGGACTGACACACACAACATCCACCAACCCATCTCCACCACAGGACTGACACACACAACATCCACCAACCCATCTCCACCACAGGACTGACACACACAACATCCACCAACCCATCTCCACCACAGGACTGACACACAACATCCACCAACCCATCCCCACCACAGAACTGACACACACAACATCCACCAACCCATCTCCACCACGGGACTGACACACACAACATCCACCAACCCATCTCCACCACAGGACTGACACACACAACATCCACCAACCCATCTCCACCACAGGACTGACACACACAACATCCACCAACCCATCTCCACCACAGGACTGACACACACAACATCCACCAACCCATCTCCACCACAGGACTGACACACACAACATCCACCAACCCATCTCCACCACAGGACTGACACACAAAACATCCACCAACCCATCCCCACCTCAGAACTGACACACAACATCCACCAACCCATCCCCACCACAGAACTGACACACACAACACCCCAACCACAGAACAAACACACAACATCCACCAACCCAGCTCCACCACAGAACTGACACACACAACATCCACCAACCCATCCCCACCACAGAACTGACACACACAACATCCGCCAACCCAGCCCCACCACAGAAGTGGCACACACAACATCCACCAACCCATCTCCACCACAGGACTGACACACACAACATCCACCAACCCATCCCCACCACAGGACTGACACACAAAACATCCACCAACCCATCCCCACCTCAGAACTGACACACAACATCCACCAACCCATCCCCACCACAGAACTGACACACACAACACCCCAACCACAGAACAAACACACAACATCCACCAACCCATCTCCACCACAGGACTGACACACAACATCCACCAACCCATCCCCACCACAGAACTGACACACACAACACCCCAACCACAGAACAAACACACAACATCCACCAACCCAGCTCCACCACAGAACTGACACACACAACATCCACCAACCCATCCCCACCACAGAACTGACACACACAACATCCACCAACCCAGCCCCACCACAGAAGTGGCACACACAACATCCACCAACCCATCTCCACCACAGGACTGACACACACAACATCCACCAACCCATCCCCACCACAGAACTGGCACACAAAACATCCCCACAACAGAACTGAAACACACAAAACACCCCCCCACCACAGCCTATTATTGACGACCACTGGTGCTGGTTCCAGAGATGAACATGCAGGCTGCAGCCTACGACATCCTGTGGCACGGCACGGTCTCCACAGCAGCGGCGTTGCGGTGGGCTCTGCTGTACCTGCTGCATCACCCAGATGCTCAGGCCCGCGCCCAGGATGAGATCGATGCCAACTTCGCCAAGGGCAGCAATCCACTCAGTGCTGACGACCGCAAGAAGGTTCCCTACCTGGAGGCCATGGTGCTGGAGGTGGGTGTTGTCAGGTGGTGTGTCTGTTGTGGGTGTTGGGTTGGTGTTGTCAGGTGGTCTGTTGTGGGTGGCGGGTTGTGTTGATGTTGTCAGGTGGTGTGTCTGTTGTGGGTGGTGGGTTGGTGTTGCCAGGTGGTCTGTTGTGGGTGGTGGGTTGGTGTTGCCAGGTGGTGTGTCTGTTGTGGGTGGTGGGTTGGTGTTATCAGGTGGTGTGTCTGTTGTGGGTGGTGGGTTGGTGTTATCAGGTGGTGTGTCTTGTGGGTGGTGGGTTGGTGTTATCAGGTGGTGTGTCTGTTGTGGGTGGTGGGTTGGTGTTATCAGGTGGTGTGTCTGTTGTGGGTGGTGGGTTGGTGTTATCAGGTGGTGTGTCTTGTGGGTGGTGGGTTGGTGTTATCAGGTGGTATGGTATGTCTATTGTAGGTGGTGGGTTGGTGTTATCAGGTGGTGTGTCTGTTGTGGGTGGTGGGTTGGTGTTATCAGGTGGTGTGTCTGTTGTGGGTGGTGGGTTGGTGTTATCAGGTGGTGTGTCTGTTGTGGGTGGTGGGTTAGCGTTGTCAGGTGGTATGTCTGTTGTGGGTGGTGGGTTGGTGTTATCAGGTGGACCCTTTTGCCTGGACATGTCCAGAAATGGCACCTCGTGGGAAGGTCTTAGAGCTTTTATCCAGGGCAGAACTGAGAAGAGTGTCCATTCAACTGAATGAACTGCACTCGACACAACGATGGCAAATGCGCAGTTTGTCAGACTTTTAGCATTTTGTAATTGTGCTCTGCAATCAACACAGTGATGAAAAATCTTCAGTGTGTCGGACTGCATCAAAGGCATTCCTACAGATTATTTTGTTTTATCAGCCTTGTAACTGTAATGTAAAGTTACACCAGTTTTGGTGGTACTTGTTTGTATTTCAGGAAGCACAGGACATGTCTGCTTTGTTACATGTTAATGTGCATTGTAACAAGCTACAGAAACTAATATTTCTTTGTTCATTTGCTGTTAACTCCCCAAACCTGTGTCATTTCACTTTGTCTTGCATCCAAATGCACAAATGCATTTCTGCTATTTTCCTGTTTGACAAAGGTTTAATTATTACATTATACAAGATGGAGACATATTTGATTATAAAATAAATGTGGTTTGAAACTCTCAAGGTTATTATGCATATTTTTGTAGAAACTTATGTTCATACAATATTTTTTTTAAAAAAAGATTGTATTTGTACAATTTCATCATACCAGGTGTTTACTCTGTGCAAGTGTGTTTTAAAACTAAGGGGGAAAGGTGCTTGTATTTCCTCAGTTGAGCAGAATTACAGCTGACACTGTGTCCTGTGTTGCATCAGAATGTCTACAGTGACTGATGAAAATTGTTCCCTGACCAGACATTGTAAACATGATTATCTTTTTAGGGGTACATATGCACTCCAGAAACATTCCAGTTTCACATGTCAGAACAGCCAAAGGTAAAATTATACTATTGATTTTTATCAAATGTCACACTTCCAGTGAGCACATTTTGGCACAGCATCATATCCTCTACAGTTGGTCATCTGAAAACATGAACTGTCTGCTGGGCTGTGGAAGTAAAATTATAGAAATACGGAACTGTGGCAGGGTTTAACAGTGGTGTGTGCGAAGAGTTAACAGTGCAGCATGTGAAGGGTTTAACAGTGGTGTATGTGAAGAGTTAACAGTGCAGCATGTGAAGGGTTTAACAGTGCTGTGTGAAGAGTTAACAGTGCTGTGTGTGAAGAGTTAACAGTGCTGTGTGTGAAGAGTTAACAGTGCTGTGTAACAGTGCTGTGTGTGAAGAGTTAACAGTGCTGTGTGTGAAGAGTTAACAGTGCTGTGTGAAGAGTTAACAGTGCAGCATGTGAAGGGTTTAACAGTGCTGTGTGTGAAGAGTTAACAGTGCTGTGTGAAGAATTAACAGTGCTTTGTGTGAAGAATTAACAGTGCTTTGTGTGAAGAATTAACGGTGCTTTGTGAAGAATTAACAGTGCTTTGTGTGAAGAATTAACAGTGCTTTGTGAAGAATTAAGTGCTTTGTGTGAAGAATTAACAGTGCTCTGTGAAGAATTAACAGTGCTGTGTGAAAAGTTAACAGTGTAGTATGTGAAGGTTTTAACAGTGCTGTGTGAAGAGTTAACAGTGCTGTGTGAAGGGTTTAACAGTGCTGTGTGAAGAGTTAACAGTGCTGTGTGAAGAGTTAACAGTGCAGCATGTGAAGGGTTTAACAGTGCTGTGTGAAGAGTTAACAGTGCTGTGTGTGAAGAGTTAACAGTGCTCTGTGCATGTGTGAAGAGTTAACAGTGCAGTGTGTGAAGAGTTCACTGTGCTGTGTGTGAAGAGTTAACAGTGCTGTGTGTGTGTGAAGAGTTAACAGTGCTGTGTGTGTGTGTGAAGAGTTAACAGTGCAGTGTGTGAAGAGTTAACTGTGCTGCATGTGAAGAGTTAACAGTGCTCTGTGTTTGTGAAGAGTTAACAGTGCTGTGTGTGTGTGTTTGAAGAGTTGATAGTGCTCTGAGTGTGTGAAGAGCTAACAGTGCTGTGTGTGAAGAGTTAACAGTGCTGTGTGGCCCTGTCTGTCCAGGTGTTGCGGCTGTCCAATGTGATCCCCTTCAGCATGGCCCACTCGGTGCTCAAGGAAGTCAACTTCCACGGCTACCGCATCCCCACCAACGCTGTGGTGGTGCCCAACCTGGACTCGGTGCTCATGGACCCCCAGCTCTTCCCCAACCCCCAGGCCTTCCTGCCTGAACGCTTCATCAGCACCTCCACTGGTCAGGTCGCCTGCCCCGCCCACTTCATCCCCTTCTTCTTTGGTAAGATTCATCCCCTTCTTTGGTAAGCTTGTCATGTCCCGTCCTCTTCATTCCCTTCTTCTTTGGTAAGCTTGTCATGTCCTGTCCTCTTCTTTCCCTTCTTTGATAAGCTTGTCTTGTCCTGTCCTCTTCATACTGTCATTGGTAATCTTGTCATGTCCTGCTTTCTTCACTCCCTTCTTTGGTAAGCTTGTCATGTTCCACCCACTTCATCCCCTTCTTCTTTGGTAAGCTTGTCATGTCCTGTCCTATTCATCCCCTCCTTTTGGTAAGCTTGTCATGTCCTGTCCTCTTCATCCCCTCCCTTTGGTAAACTTGTCATGTCCCACCTACTTCATCCCCTTCTTTGGTAAGCTTGTCATGTCCTGTCCTCTTCATCCCCTTCTTTGGTAAGCTTGTCATGTCCTGTCCTCTTTATCCCCTTCTTTGGTAAGCTTGTCATGTCCTGTCCTCTTCTTTCCCTTCTTTGGTAAACTTGTCATGTCCTGCCCACTTCATCCCCTTCTTTGGTAAACTTGTCATGTCCTGTCCTCTTCACCCCCTTCTTCTTTGGTAAGCTTGTCATGTCCTGTCCTCTTCATCCCCTCCCTTTGGTAAGCTTGTCATGTGCTGTCCTCTTCATCCCCTTCTTTGGTAAACTTGTCATGTCCCACCCACTTCATCCCCTTCTTTGGTAAGCTTGTCATGTCCTGTCCTCTTCAACCCCTCCTTTTGGTAAGCTTGTCCTGTCCTGTCTTCTGCATCCCCTTCTTTGGTAAGCTTGTCCTCTCCTCTGCATTCCTTTCTTTGGTAAGCTTGTCCTGTCCTGTCCTCTGCATTCCCTACTTTGGTAAGCTTGTCATTTCCTGTCCTCTTCATACTCTCATTGGTAATCTTGTCATGTCCTGCTTTCTTCACTCCCTTCTTTGGTAAGCTTGTCATGTTCCACACACTTCATCCCCTTCATCTTTGGTAAGCATCATCCCCTTCTTTGGTAAGCTTGTGATGCCCTGTCCTCTTCATACTCTCTTTGGTAAGCTTGTCATGTCCTGTCCTCTTCACTCCCTTCTTTGGTAAGCTTGTCATGTCCTGTCCTCTTCATCTCCTTCTGTGGGAAGCTTGTCATGTCCTGTCCTCTTCATCCCCTTCTTTGGTAAGCTTGTCATGTCCTGTCCACTTCATCCCCTTCTGTGGTAAGCTTGTCATGTCCTGTCCTCTTCATACACTCTTTGGTAAGCTTGTCATGTCCTGTCCTCTTCATCCCCTTCTTTGGTAAGCTTGTCATGTCCTGTCCACTTCATTCCCTCTGTGGTAAGCTTGTCATGTCCTGTCCTCTTCATACTCTCTTTGGTAAGCTTGTCATTGAAGCATACTTTATTATTGTGCAGTGTATTTTAGATGCTGGACAGTTTTATGCTGTAACAATTTTGGGTCATAGCATTTGATGCAGCATGGTTTATTGTTAAACAGTGTATTTTAGATGTTTTTATACGGCTTTAGGTGTTTGACATTTTTGCCTCACAGATACTTTTGAATAAGAGGGGTGGTGTGGGTGACTTTATCCAAGACTTGATTTGTGAATTCCATTTCCTCCAAGTTCAGCTTTCATCATTGACAATCAAGTATTTCAGCTTAAGGGAAATGATAACTTAGGCTGTTTCTTTCAGTTTTCATCATTGAAATACAATCATGTAGTTGAAGGGAAATGATTACTGAGGCTCTTTCTTTCAGTTTTCATCACTGACAATCATTGATTAAAGGGAAATGACCCAGCATTGTGTGCTGTGCTCTGCAGAAAGTTGGAGGATGGGTTATCTGTACAGTCATGTTGGGGCTTCAGTGCATGACAGAGCTTCAAAAAATTCTGTAACGTTTTGCTCACCACTTCTATTTATGCTGCATGGATTACTGCCAAAGTCTTTGCAATATGGTGACCCATATGTGTGTGTGTGTGTGTTGAGTTTTTTTTTTGTTTTTGTTTTTTGTTGTTGTTTTTTTTTGTGTGTAGATTTTGTTGTTGTTTTGCTGAACATGTGCACTATTTATATTTTTTGTTCCTCCTATAAGTTTCCAGAAATATGGCTCAGAAAGAAATGATCCTGGCACAGACTTCAAAAGGATTTTTCAGTGTACAGTGGCAGTGTGTGATTCATTGCATAGACTTCACAAGGATTTTTTTAGTGTACAGTGGCAGTGTGTGATTCATTGCACAGACTTCACAAGGATTTTTTTTAGTGTACAGTGGCAGTGTGTGATTCATTGCATAGACTTCACAAGGATTTTTTTTTAGTGTACAGTGGCAGTCTGTGGAAATGGCTCATACAGGAATCAAAACACTTCCCATACACTCCCCAAATGCACAACCCATTTTAGAAAACTCGTGTTAAAATATTACAGGGAAAGCATTAAAGTGTTAAACATAGCAGATAAGCTGTGTTTGCATGGACACATTTTCCTTTCATACAGCTTGTATGTTTCATTTTATCAGTATTTCATTCAGTACAACTGATATAGTTTTATGCTGTGGTGGTATTGTTTGCACATATGATACCTCGCATGGCAGTATTGGTTTACTGAACTCTGAACACTGACAGGTCATTTCATTGACCTCCATGTCATGTTGCAGGTAACCGTGGGTGTCTAGGGGACAAGATAGCAAAGGACACCATCTTCCATTTCCTGTTTGGAATCCTGCAGAACTATAAGCTGCAGCCTGAAGAGGGCAGCAAGTTACCTCCCCTCACCCGTGGCTTCAAGCTGGTCTCCCTTCCCCAGGACTACAAAGTTCGCTTTTCACCACGTTGGTAGAGGTGAAATGCTTTTTACCACAATGGTAGAGGTCAGACGCTTTTTACCACGATGGTAGAGGTGAAATGCTTTTTACCACAATGGTAGAGGTGAGACGCATTTTACCATGATTGTAGAAGTGAAACATGGAACAGGTTGAGTGTTGACTCCAAAGTCTTCCATGGTACAGTGTGCACCTGTGGAAACCATGCTTGCTCACCCAGTTGGGGCGTTGTTGATGTAGTTATGTTGTTGAGCCCAAGATCTGACTGAGATGGTGAGTGTTTTGTAATTGTGTTTTGCTTGATAATATATGTAAGCAGCAACAAACTGTATTCTGAACAAGAAATTGTGTTCAAGATTTCATTTTCAGATGTCAAGATACTAGTTTCAGTAAGTTGTCTCCTCTTACACATACAGGCAGACACGAAAGTGCATGAAGTTGATTATACTGAACACATACATATGTTGTTTATAAACACACATTCACATACTAATTTTTTCAAAAAATACTGTTGTTGCATTTATTATGTTTCTTATGCTAAACAGTAAAACACATCTTCATTTTTCTGATTAGGTGCAAGCATTTCATGATTGCATAACCTCTTGGTATGCAATACTGAAGTGTTGACATTTTTTCGTTTCACTGTTTGTACTGAAGTCTGCATTCTAATCTTTCAGAGATTCTTTTTTTAACCTGAAAATTAGTGTTGATAGCCAGTGTGTAGGTAGTTGTCTGCATGAAAAAATGTTTACGTGGTGTGTGATTCTGATATGGGGTTTTTTTTTGTTTGTTTTTTTTTGTGCCAAGTTTATTTATGAAAATACATCATTTTTAGGTGATTTTACTTGTGCAGAGAGCAGACTGTTGTTTAGAGGCAGTGAAAGTGAGCATGATTATTGTGACCTATTTTGTGACTGAGGGTTGGTGGAAAGAAGGAAGAGAAAGTGAGATTGCAGCACAAGTTCCATTATCTCTGAAGCACAAGTTCCATTATCTCTGAGTGAGTGTGGAGTCGGTCTTTGGAATTGAGGGAAGAGAAAATGAGACTGAAGCGCAAGTTCCATTATCTCTGAGTGAGTGTGGAGTCGGTCTTTTTGACTAAGATTTTGATTGACTACTCGTGTTGAACTGAGAAAAGAATCTCAAGAAATTCTGTGTAAAGAAAAAAAAAAGGAAGTTGTGCAGGGAAGGGTATGAGTCGAGTTTGGAGAGGTCTGTTATCAAGGTCGTGAAAACTCGAGGTGGAGAATTTGATGCAAAAGCTGTAGTGGTGTGGTCCTCATTAACGTGTGTGTTCTGGAGAGAGGGTGAAGAGTTTTGTGGCTGTGTCTTCAGCGGAAGGCAGTGAGCAGAGTTTGTTTTTTTTCTTTCAACTTTTAGTTCACATGAAAACATCCTATGAAGGTTTGAAAGCAAAAAAAAAAAAAAAAAAATCTCTTATAACAGAGTTAAGCTGTGTGAGTGTGTGTGGGAGAGGGTGAGGTTTTTGTGGCCATACAAGTCACTGGAAGGCAGTGAGCGGATTTTTTTTCCCTAACTTTCAGATGTTTCCATGTGAAATAAAATAAAGTGGGAATAAAATACAAAAAAATGTCATGACAGTTTGCTGTGCACCATCCACAAACCCTGACCTTCACCCGATCCCTTCTTATGTGCTTTCTTACATACTTGAAGAAAGTGAGAACTACTAACTTCAAAAATGTCAACCAATCAGAATACAGAACCACCAGCCAATGAGAAATCAGAACCCAGTAACTAATGAGAAAATTGTAAAGTCAGCCAATCAGGCAACTCATTCACAACACTTAACAAAAAAAAAAAAAAAAAAAGGCAATTTGTCTGCATTCACAGCTCACTGATCTCTGCCTTGTCACACGCAGGACAGCCATGTGGTTGGAGACCCACAGCAATGATCGACATTCCCACCAGTGAAATCAACACAGAACATATTTCCTTTAGTTATCTTGTGCATGTGATATGTGACCCAGTTCTGTGTATGCTAGAATTAGTGTGGTTAAATGTTTCAATGTAAAATTATAAATTGTAGCTAAATGAATGTTTTGGTATGAAGAGATAACTTGGAGCAAAATGGCATTGTAGTTGTTTCATAAGTATTGTTGATGTCTGTGTTTATATGGATGCCTTGTTGATACATTTCATTCATGACAGAACAGTTAAGGTAAGACTTGGGAAGATAGGATTTTACTGGGAGAAGTCATCCCCACAAAAAACTGCTGAGTTGGTTAGTTCAAACAGTGTTCAGAGGACAGGTATATTGTTAGGCATTTGTTCACTTTAGATTCATTTAGATAATTCATGAGCAACATGAATTATGATTGAAATGGACACAGCCAGATTGGCCCCAATGCATATCATGACATCGATAGACATAGTGGATAGTTGCATAGATACTGCATTAAGCTGGCAAAGCAGTACTGTTTGGGAATTGATGGGGAAAAGCCCACTCCTGTTTCCCTGGGCCAACAGAACTTGTGTGTCAAATCAAATGACTTGTGCGTGAAATGCACACAACAGGAATATGAGAACCAAAGATAAAATCTGACAACTGTCATACATTTTTTGTTGTTTTTTTTTTACTCAGTTTGTACTGTCAACAGATCTGGATGTTTTAGCTCAACTCAGCCTTTTCCCCTGTAGATGGATGTTGTAAAGCAGATACTCTGGTTAGAAGTCACTTGTGTTAAGATCTGTTTCATTGCACAGACAGTACAATAATGATTGTGGGTTGAACAATGCACAAGAAGGCAGTGTAATTCTATGCATATTTGACTTTGTGCAAAAAACATCTGTGTAGGAAGAAATTAGGTGGGGAATACAGCCCATGTTGACATCAGTGTATTCCTTACAATACATATGAAGTAAGGGCTTCCCTCTTGGGAGCTCAGCATACTTGAGCTGCTGTCAAGTACAATGCTCCTACAGAGTGGTACTGGCTTGGTTTCTGCAGGACCAGGCAGCATTGTTCTGGAACCCTTTTTAGTCCAGCACCCATCTTGAGCTTTGTAATAGTACCGCTCTTTAGCTACTTATCCAGAATCCCCCAAACAGCCCACGCTCAGGCCAACAGTGTCGCAGTCCTAGTGCCCAGTATCCACAAGGACCCTCTTGCCTTGGGGACACCAGTCAGCACAGATCCTGCACTGCTGTTGTCACAGGGTTTTCAGAGTCAGGGCCATCACTGTTATTGTCATCAGCAACAGATGTACCCAGTGGAGTCTTGCTGAACGCATTATTGCTAATGCTGGTTTGGGTGATGGCTGTGGATTCAGCTCAGTGTCACTTGTGATGGCAGTGGGTGATTACCCAAGCGTTGTGGCCTACTGACTGGTCAGCTTTGGTCCCTGCTGAGCTGGACTTGGACAGGGTGGTGTCTGATGGTGAGGGGCAATATGCCACCCTTCCCCCTTTGATACACAGGTTGTGGAGACAGTTCAGTGCCAATTTTCAACAAACTCCAGATTGTCATGCTCTTTTTCATATCCAGAGTTCTCCAAAATACTCCAGAAGTGCTGATGTATAAATGATCAGATGAAAAGTTACAGTTGTTGATGTTTTCTCACCCACCTTGCCATGAACATGTATGAAGTATACTACATGAAAGGTTCATATTCTGACTTGATGGTTGTGCAGTTCATGGCTTGTATTTCTGTTTGTGCCTTTGATATTTTCATGTTCATTAAAGTTCATTTACCCAGATTTGTTGACTGTGTGTGATGTGTGTCTTAAAATTAAGGGTGGTTATGAGGCAAGACTACCCTGTCAGGGTTTGTTCCTCATTGTTGGACATGCAGGTCTGTCACCTTTTGAATCTGTTCATGAAGACGTCTCTTTTTGTTGCAATAGAAACAGATGACATGGGAGTGTTTTCACTGCCACACGAAGCTATTGAGGACTTGTCTGTTTTTGTTGCCATATAGAGCTGTTTATTTTTCTGCTTCATAAAAGTGGACATTGGTTATATGTTTGTTTTTTTCCTCTAACACATTTTCTTCTTTTTTTTTTCTTTTTTTTTTTGCCACAAACCATAGGAGACCCCACTCTGCTGCTGAGTCACTTCGGTGGTGTTCACTAGTGCCTTTTCTGATTTAACTCAGCGCTAATAATAATAATAATAATAATAATGGACATTTATATGGCGCATTTCTCCAGAAATACTGCTCAAAGCGCTTTACATTTCATTCCGCACTCCCTGCCTCCCCATCAATACTCCCCTCCACCCCCTACCCCCACCCACTCTCACACACAGAAGCACGTGGAAAACTCACGCAACTGAACATTGGAAACTACCCACCCACCTATGACGCCCTCCAGAAAACGCATCCCTGCAACATGCACTCAGGCACAAGAACGCACGGACGCTCCCAACACACCCCTCACACACACAGCAAACAGCCTCTCCACAACAAAACATGCACCCAAAACCAGACCACACCAAGATTTTTTTTTTAAATAAATAAAAGCTGCTGTTACTGCTGTTGAAAATGTGTTTACAGAGCAGACTTGAAAGATTTCAGCGAGACAGAATGACACAAATTTTATGGTAATTTGTTCAACAATGACAGAGCCTGGAAAGAAAAAGATCTTTGACCTTGTTGCTTCTTTTAACAACAGTGAGTTTTAAAAGCCTGGTATCAGAAGCAGAACGAAGGTGACGAGTTGGAATGTACGCTTCAAGGAGGTCAGAGAGGTAGCAAGGGCCAGAGCTTGAGAGGGCAGAAAACGTCAGAGTAGAAAGCTTGTATTCAATTCTTTTTGAAACTGGTAGCCAGTGAAGAGAGTGCAAGAGAGGAATAACGTGTTCAAATTTGGAGGATCTGAAAATAAGTCGAGCAGCATTGTTCTGAACTCTTTGAAGTATCAAGTGAAGTTTTTGGAGCGCCGACAAGAACAGAGTTGCAGTAATCAATCCTAGACAAAACAAATGCACAGACTTATGTTTTGGTTTCTTCCATAGACAGGTAATGGCGAATAGCACTGATTCTTCGCAACTCAAGATAAACTGATTTGCAAATGTTTGAAATAAGTTGCTGAAATGACTGACTGTGGTCAAGACTGACACAGAGGCTCTGCACTGATTGGGAGACGGGAATGACTGTGTTGTTAACCAGAAGAGAATGAGGGAGAGACAGGTGGTTCATGAATTTCTTGTGGCAAGCAAGCAACAGTTCAGTCTTCTCATCATTTAGTTGTAGTTTGTTGAAGGTCATCCAAGACTTCAAGTCTGTTATACACTTTTGCATTTGTGTCATCAGTTTATCAGTTTCAGCAATAAAAGCCGACTGATAGAGTTGAGTGTCGTCAGCGAAGCTCTCGTGCCGGAGACTGTGACTTTTTATAACATCAGACAGTGGAGCAGCATACAGAACAAACATAACAGGTCCAAGGACTGGACACCAAATGATAACAGAGTTTTATTAGAATATTTGCCATTTACACAGACAGTCTGGGTCGGATTCATTAAGTAGGACTGAAACCAGAAAAGAGCAAGATCGTGAATGCCAAAAGAATGTTTGAGTCTTTCAATGAGAAGTGTATGATCAATTGCATCAAATGCTGCAGTAAGATCTAAAAGAGCAAGAACTGAAATTCTGTTGTCGTCAAAACCACAGAGAATGTCGTTTACAATCTTCAGCAATGCTGTTTTGGTACTATGGCCTTGTCGGTAAGCAGACTGATGGTGGTCGAAAAGATCATTCTGCTCTGGGTGTTTAAGAAGTTGGGAGAGGATGACTTTTTCTAAAATTTTGGAAAGGAAAGACACATTTGAGACAGGTCTGTAATTTTTCAGACTGTTCTGATCTAAGGAAGGCTTCTTTATGAGTGGTTGCATAACAGCTTGTTTGAAAACAGACAGAAACAGCTTGTTTGAAAACAGACGGAAAGCAACCAGACAGAAGTGAATCATTAGTAACATGAGTGATGTACAGAAGCGGGGCATCAAGACAATGAAGGAAAACAGCTGAGGGGATTAGGATCGATTTCACAGGACTTTCGCGCTGCATTTAAGCAGATTTTCTGTACAGTTTGTTCATCAACGGGTTCAAACCAGAGGAGACCAGGACCTTTGTACACACGATCAGCTGCTGGTGTAACGAGGGGAACAACAGAGTCAAGATTATGGTGTATCATCATTATCTTATTAGTAAAGTCTGCAAATTTCTATGAGAGTTCTTGGCTGGTATAAATTGTACCACCAAGCTGAAGGTCTGCTGTGCAGTGGTCCTTACCACACTCCTTTATGCCAGCCAATCCTGGACTGTCTAAGCAGACACACCAAACAACTTGATGGCTTTCCACCTGAGCTGTCTCCAAAGACTCCTCCACATCAGGTGAGCGGACAAGTCACAGACACGAAGTCCTGAAGCAAGCTGGCCTCTGCAGCGTCTACACCCTCCTGCAGAAAGCCCAAGCCAGGTGGGATGGAGATGTGGTCAGAATACCAATACCTAAGCAGTTGCTGTACTGAGAACTGTGTCAGAGCAAGCACTCAGCTGGAGGGCAGAAGAAACGCAACAAAAACTGCCTCAGAGTGTCCTTCAAAGAGCTGGGTGTTGACATCAACACGTGGGAGACGCTTGCTCTGGACCATCCAACTCCGGAGCCCGTGCAGCTGAAGCCAGGCTCATCACCTGCCACGACAGCACCTACTCACTTGTGTCCCACATGTGGGTGAACCTTCAGGGCCCGGATTGGCTTCATCAGTCACCTCCTGACCCACAGCCACCAATCTTCCATCTGATTTTTGAACGCATGGTCATCTTCGAATAGGAAGGATGAACATCATCAAGACACCACCTAACCCCCCAACTGACAACAATAATGGCTCAGTCACCAAGGCAAAGTGAGTGAATCACCCCCTCTCCCCACCTTCACAATGGAGACTGCCACTACATCCCTCCAGCTTCGGCCCCTCATGAATCTGCTAACAATAAAGACCTCGACAAGACTCACCTCAAGCAAGGAAGTGGAAGGGCATCAAAACAGGTCACCATGAGAGCAGGACATGAAAGGCCACATGATATAATAATGATGATAAAGGAGGATAAAAACGATGATGATAAATCAGACAATGATGACAATGCTGCTATGGAGGTCCATTTAGGATTGAGACTACATGAGACGGCTGTCCTCTATACTTCCTGTCATAATATCCCGGCATCAACCAGGCCCAAGAGATACATGCACTTAGCAGCATTGGTCAGGAAATTAGAGCAACACACCCATAGACGCATGAAGTGGATGATACTGTGTGGTTCCAGTCTTCCCGTTTAAGCCCACAGCACACTCAGCTCTGGGTAGAAGCCAGCCATGGGCCGAAAAACCCACCTCTGCTGGGTTTCGAACCCACATCCTTCTAGCCATCAGTCGCGATGCTAACCACTTCACCACGGCAGCTGGTCCTCTGGCATATTTTCAGCTCGAAAAATAAAATAGTATCTGAGGTTATTGTTATTATTATTATCATTATTATTATTATTATCACTGTTGCTTTTTGTCCAGCCGACCACACAGGGCCATACCAGGACTGCCCAACTACACAAATATCATCAAAGACTGCAGAAAAGGGGAAAAAAAGATTCAAGGCTTGCTGGAAAAAAAAGAAAGTGGAATGGACTGGGAAGGCAGAAACAGCAGTGAAGGAAGAAAAGAGGTAGAAATGAAGACAGTGACAGAAAAGAGGACGTACCTAGCACAGAATTTCCAGAAGGTGGGTGTGCTATTTAGAACCCCTGGCATCCCCACCAGGGATCAGTGTTGTTAATTTGACTAAACATGTTATGGTTTGAGGCAGGAACACGTATGATGATTTAATATAATTGTTAATTATTTCTAAAGACAGTGTTGATCAGATATTGCAGAATGCCTACTTATCCCTCCACACAATGGAATGGACTACACAAAGCATATGGTACTCATTGCATAGCATGGTCATTGGGCACCAACATGTACACACACTCAAAAAAAGGTCAGGTTTAAGAATGGGTTTTATTGTGAACAGCCTTAAAAGTCTACCCTGTGACTACACTACAACATCTGAAGAACTAGCCATTATCCTTTGAATGCAACACAGTGTAATTGTCTTACCTGCTGGTGCAACACACAGAATCAGGAATGAACTGAAACCAACAAGCTGAAGTCATGACTAACAAGCAGCCCTCAGGTTTCTAGAAATGCTCTCAAACACTGGCCTCACACAGCGAGGGAAAGCAATGCTCAACATAACATGGAGGCTTGGTGTGTATCCATCAGGGAGGGAAAGCAATGCTTAACATCATATGGAGGTTTGGTATATATATATATATACATCATTTCACAGGACTGGTTTTGACACTCTTCTCCCCTCTCTCCACACACATACACACACACACACACACGATAAATTACCTCTGGACCAGAACAGTCCTGATTAATAGGTCTCTATATTATATATTCTCTTAGTAAATCAACCTGCTTGGAACAAGGAAGGAAAATCACCTTTGAAAGCTGACATGATGATTGTGGATGTAATGTCTTTCACTGCCCATCTAGGACATTGTTCCTTCCTACCTCACTCACCTCGTCTAACACCATCACACACATACTTCCTCTTGTGTTCAGACTTTTCCCCTGCTGGACACAGTAAAAGGCCAGCCATACTGGACCTCATGTCACAGTGCAAAGCAGACTGAACCTTTTCTGTCCATGTGAATGTAAATTGTAATGTACCATTACGGAACAGGTTAGTGTTGAGGTGGTGAAGCACACACACACACGCACACGAAATTCAAAATGTGAACAATGAGAAATGTCACTGTGTCTGCCTGTCTCAACACTGGCTGCGCAGACATCCCCTGTTGTGAACAGAGTTTGCAAAATGGCTGACATAGAGTTGGGTGTTGATGGATACCTTTCAGTGTGTTCTGAAATGGTCTTTTGATTGACTAACCTATTGTAAAAAAAAAAAAATTTAAAAAAGCAGAAATAAATTTTATCATTTCTTTCCTAAATGCTGTGCCCAGCTATACATGTGACCTTGTAAGCACACAAATACAATGTAAAAAAATTGACATAAATCTTTATAACAAAATGAAAAGAAAAAAAAGATTCTGCAGTAGAATTAAAGCTGACAACTGTCAATATACTGAACCTGATTACTGGCCATCGCCAACATGAAAAATGTATCAGCAAATCATCAACAACACCCACAAGAATGCTTGCCCATGGAGTTCCGATGGTTTTTGTTTTTTCGTTATTTTCTTTTCTGTAAGAAATTTCAGTGATGGATAAAAGTAACATGGGGAGAATGTGCACTGCATGTTTTCTTTCTGAATCTGTTAAGGTGGGCCATGACAAGCTACCCTTCATACACACAGTATCTATAGGTCACTAATCACTAACAACACACATGTGCATGTATTACCTGATACAAGAACAAAATGGTTTTCAAAAGGAATTACATAAAAAGATAGACCACACCAACCACATTCATCATATAACAGTTCAGTTCAGTAACTCAAAGAGGCGTCACTGCGTTTGGACAAATCCAAATATGCCACACCACATCTCAGGGATCTGCTAAGCAGATGCCTGACCAGCTGTGTAACCCAACGCGCTTTGTCAGGGCTTGAGGGGGGAAAAAAGTAATATAACGAACATCAGCATGTCGGTTATCAATAGCATTTCAAACACACATTAACTACTACTACCACACACACACACACACACACACACACACACACACACACATGCTGAGCCCTCATAATTATCGCCTTCTATCACTATTAGCTTGTGAAATGCCAAATACTTGGAATCCAAAAGAACCTCAGGCATGAAGAAGAGGCACAGAAACTGAGAAAGACAGAAAATGGAGGTGAAAGTGATACAGGGGGAGAACTGGTTCATCATGCATCAACTTTTAGTTTTTACAGGTACACACATCACTGGTCAACCTGACAAAAAGACTCCAGTCACTCCTTGTCATACTTTGCCTGGGCAGTCATTGGTCATCACTGACTCATCCTTGGACAATCATTGCTGGTCATCACTGACTCATCCTTGGACAATCATTGTTGGTCATCACTGACTCATCCTTGGACAATCACTGGTGATCATCACCATGACATCCTTGGACAATCACTGCTGATCATCACTGATTCATCCTTGGACAATCATTGTTGGTCATCACTGACTCATCCTTGGACAATCACTGGTGATCATCACCATGACATCCTTGGACAATCACTGCTGATCATCACTGATTCATCCTTGGACAATCATTGCTGATCATCACTGATTCACCCTTGGACAATCATTGCTGATCATAAATGAATCATCCCTGGACAATCATTGCTGATCATCACTGACTTATCCTTGGACAATCACTGCTGATCATAAATGAATCATCCCTGGACAATCATTGCTGATCATCACTAAGACATCCTTGGACAATCTTTGCTGATCATCACTGACTCATCCTTGGACAATCACTGCTGATCATAAATGACTCATCCTTGGACAATCATTGCTGATTACCACTGATTCTTCCTTGGACAATCATTGCTGATCATCACTGATTCATCCTTGGACAATCACTGCTGATCATAAATGAATCATCCCTGAACAATCATTGCTGATCATCACTATGACATCCCTGGACAATCACTGCTGATCACCACTGATTCATCCTTGGACAATCATTGATGATCATCACTGACTCATCCTTGGACAATCACTGCTGATCATAAATGACTCATCCCTGGACAATCATTGCTGATCATCACTGACTCATCCTTGGACAATCATTGCTGATCATCACTGACTCATCCTTGGACAATCATTGATGATCAACACCAAGTCATCCGTGGACAATCATTGATGATCATCACTGAGTCATTCAGCAGTAGGTACAAACCATCTACACACACATTTGTCTAACAGTTCTTGTGTTGCATTTGTATGGAGTCAATCAGATACACAGTGACACTATATCATGTGCCCAATAATACATATAACAATGTCACACCATATCATGCCCAATAATATATATAACAAAGTCACACCATATCATGCCAAACAATATGCACAACTATAGAAAACCCAAATGAAGAAAGAAAAATAAATTACTACTTAACTCAATCCATGGAGACTACACAGACACTTCACAGGCAGTGCAGTTATGCTGTAGGAGAGTTCTTGATACCTTTTTCCTTTTCACCCCGCTTCCTGACCACAATACTTACAACTCTCTCTGTTCTCTTGCTATTTTCTCCTATCCCGACTCGACCACAACATGTAGACACTATCAACAACAGACACCACGAAGTGATATGGAATCATTCACAACAATATTAACAGAATGGAAGTGAATACCACTTCATGAGAATGCATACAGAGTGAAGCTAAAGGCTGGCAGACTGGGAAAGTACAAGCAGTCAGCAGGGAATGTAGCATCCAAACCATGAGGACTCACAGAGACAGCTGCTTCATCACACCTGTCTCACACACATCCTGAAATTCAATCCACTTACAATGCACTGACATTCCTGTTCAAACAAATTTAACAGATTTGCATATACATGTGTGATGCACACCTCTCCCCTTTTAAAGCTGAACCTCTTTTAATTCCACCTCTTGGACCTACATGACACAGACAAAATAGAAAACCAAAGCTCTTTCTTGGTCTATATTTACTAAACTATTCCATCAAACTCCTGTACATGGCAAATTTCCCTCACCTGTGTCTCACAAATTTAAAATCTCATTACTTCAACCCAACAAGAAGTGATTCAGCAGCTGCCATTTCTGATTGATGCTGCGTGGAGCCAGCTTGACTTGGCTCAGCCCTCAGACTGACTGTAGAGATTCACATCACGCCTCCTTTCATAGTGCTGGCTAACATGGTGTGCACACAGTGACACTGATCACATTGGCCTATTGCCCACCACAATGTTTCAATTCAATGCTGGATAATACAGATGTCTCCCCCCCACCCCCCACACCCACAACCCCCCCACCCTGACCCCCCCCACCCTCTTCACACAACCCTCTTTCCTCACTTTGTTGCACACAAACCATCCGTAGCCAATGACTGGCATGACAACCATCAGTATTCTCTTCGCATCAAGACCAAACAAGTGAACTACAGACACTATCAATACTGCTTGCACATCCTATTTTCAGCTGTGATACCAGTATTTAACACTTTATTTATTTTCTGAATAGCGGAGCACACCATTCAGATCATCTGAACAAACATCGACAAGAGCACTTATTCAACAATACACTTGGACAAAATTGGTGTCGACATAAACTAGGTTTTAGAATAGAAAAGAAGTGAGAAATGAGAATGCTGAGAAGACCAGCCATCACAGTTTTATATACATGAAGATGAAACACAATGCTAGACAAACACAAGCAGGGTTGGCTGAATGAACTGACATTGCTCAGCTGAGCACACAGGTCATCCTAACTGACTCACATCACACACTGAATCATGGACAGCTCAGCTGAGCACACAGGTCATCCTAACTGACTCACATCACACACTGAATCATGGACAGCTCAGCTGAGCACACAGGTCATCCTAACTGACTCACATCACACACTGAATCATGGACAGTCAGCTGAGCACACAGGTCATCCTAACTGACTCACATCACACACTGAATCATGGACAGTCAGCTGAGCGCACAGGTCATTCTAACTAACTCACATCACACACTGAATCATGGACAGCTCAGCTGAGCACACAGGTCATCCTGACTGACTCACATCACACACTGAATCATGGACAGCTCAGCTGAGCACACAGGTCATCCTGACTGACTCACATCACACACTGAATCATGGACAGCTCAGCTGAGCACACAGGTCATTCTAACTGACTGACATCACACACTGAATCATGGACAGCTCAGCTGAGCACACAGGTCATCCTGACTGACTCACATCACACACTGAATCATGGACAGCTCAGCTGAGCACACAGGTCATCGTAACTGACTCACATCACACACTGGATCATGGACAGCTCAGCTGAGCACACAGGTCATCCTAACTGACTCACATCACACACTGAATCATGGAGAGCTCAGCTGAGCACACAGGTCATCTTAACTGACTCACATCACACATTGAATAAGCACACCATCAACAACACCAAATGGCTGGAATTTGCCTTCTGAGTTACAACACATTCAACTGATGCATAAACCACATTGCACAAGATGTGGACAACAAATCCACCATGTTCAGAATGAAGATGTAAGCTAAGAATCCATGGCATCCACCTGCTACAAAGACTGCACTTACACTGAACACAAAGCCTCAGGCCTGTCCACACTGCCATCAACTGCTGTGGAGGGCAGCTCTCTCTGTTCAACACAGAGCAGCACAAAGTTACAAGCCTGTCCACACTGTCATCAACTACTGTGGACCACAACTCTCTCTTATCTTCAGAGTAAATTCCTTCTGCAGGAAGCAGCGGTTGTATGAGAATCCTGGAGATAACGCTAACAACTACTTGACATTCTCCTCACTGTGAGAATTCTGGAGATAACACTAACAGTGCAAAACTACTTGACATTTTCCTCATTGTGTGAATCCTGGAGATAACGCTAACAGTGCAAAATTGCTTGACATTCTCGTCACCCTTTGCCCTGTGGTACTGCTTTAGCTTTACTCCCAGGTAGTCAATACAGAAAACTTTAACTCTGATTTATGTAACCTTCACCTTGATTCATTTTGTTGTTCAAACTCGATTTATGTAACCTTCACCTTGCCCCAGTTTGTTGTTCTAACTCTGATTTATGTGATATTCACCTTGATCCATTTGTTGTTCTCTCTGTAACCTTCACCTTGACCCAGTTTGTTGTTCTAATTCTGATTTATGTCATCTTCACCATGACCCAGTTTGTTGTTCTAACTGATTTATGTGATCTTCACCTTGACCCAGTTTGTTGTTCTAACTCTGATTTATGTAACCTTCACCTTGACCCAGTTTGTTGTTCTAACTCTGATTTATGTGATCTTCACCTTGATCCATTTTGTTGTTCTCTCGATTTATATAACCTCTACCTTGACCCAGTTTGTTCTGATTTATGTAATCTTCACCTTGACCCAGTTTGTTGTTCTGACTCTGATTTATGTAATCTTTACCTTGATCAAGTTTTTTCTTGTAACTCTGATTTATGTAACCTTCACCTTGACCCAGTTTGTTGTTCTAACTCTGATTTATGTAATCTTCATCTTGATCCAGTTTATTGTTAAATTCTGATTTATGTTATCTTCGCCTTGACCCAGGTTGTTGTTCTAACTCTGATTTATGTAATCTTCACCTTAATCCAGTTTGTTGTTCTGATTTATGTAATCTTCACCTTGATCCAGTTTGTTGTTCTAACTGATTATGTAATTTTCATCTTGATGCAGTTTGTTGTTCTAATTCGGATTTATGTCATCTGCACTTTGACCCAGTTTGCTGTTCTAACTCTGATTTATGTTATCTTCACCTTGAACCATTTTGTTGTTCTAACTCTCAATTTATATAACCTTCACCTTAACCCAGTTTGTTGTTCTAACTGATTTATGTAATCTTCACCTTGACCCAGTTTGTTGTTCTAACTGATTTATGTAATCTTCACCTTGACCCATTTTGTTGTTCTAACTTTGATTTATGTAATCTTTACCTTGATCAAGTTTTTTCTTGTAACTCTGATTTATGTAACCTTCACCTTGACCCAGTTTGTTGTTCTTACTCTGATTTGTGTAATCTTGACCTTGATCCAGTTTGTTGTTAAATTCTGATTTATGTCATCTTCGCCTTGACTCAGTTAGTTGTTCTAACTGATTTATGTAATCTTCACCTTAATCCAGTTTGTTGTTCTAATTGATTTATGTAATCTTCACCTTGATCCAGTTTGTTGTTCTAACCGATTTATGTAATCTTCACCTTGACCCAGTTTGTTGTTCTAACTTTGATTTATGTAATCTTTACCTTGATCAAGTTTTTTCTTGTAACTCTGATTTATGTAACCTTCACCTTGACCCAGTTTGTTGTTCTAACTCTGATTTGTGTAATCTTGACCTTGATCCAGTTTGTTGTTCTAATTGATTCATGTAATCTTCACCTTGATCCAGTTTGTTGTTCTAACCGATTTATGTAATCTTCATCTTGATGCAGTTTGTTGTTCTAATTCTGATTTATGCCATCTTCACTTTGACCCAGTCTGTTGTTAAACTGATTTATGTGATCTTCGCCTTGACCCAGTTTGTTGTTCTAACTTTGATTTATGTAATCTTCACCTTGACCCAGTTTGTTGTTCTAACTCTGATTTATGTAATCTTCACCTTGACCCAGGTTGTTGTTCTAACTTTGATTTATGTAATCTTTACCTTGATCACGTTTTTTCTTGTAACTCTGATTTATGTAACCTTCACCTTGACCCAGTTTGTTGTTCTAACTCTGATTTGTGTAATCTTGACCTTGATCCAGTTTGTTGTTAAATTGATTTATGTAATCTTCACCTTGATCCAGTTTGTTGTTCTAACCGATTTATGTAATCTTCATCTTGATGCAGTTTGTTGTTCTAATTCTGATTTATGCCATCTTCACTTTGACCCAGTCTGTTGTTAAACTGATTTATGTGATCTTCGCCTTGACCCAGTTTGTTGTTCTAACTTTGATTTATGTAATCTTCACCTTGACCCAGTTTGTTGTTCTAACTCTGATTTATGTAATCTTCACCTTGACCCAGGTTGTTGTTCTAACTCTGCTTTATGTAATCTTCACCTTGACCCAGGTTGTTGTTCTAACTGTGATTTATGTAATCTTCACCTTGATCCAGTTTGTTATTCTAACTTTGATTTATGTAATCTTCACCTTGACCCAGGTTGTAGTTCTAACTCTGATTTATGTAATCTTCACCTTGACCCAGGTTGTTGTTCTAACTCTGATTTATGTGATCTTCACCTCAATCCAGTTTGTTGTTCTAACTCTGATTTACCAACATCTGTTATGGTCTTTAAAACATCATATTATGCGACTAGGCCTGATATATCATACTCTGTCCACAAGTTGATACATTAACACACTTACTTAAAATCTGAAATACTGATGCACAACAACTTAAGCAAAACTTCAAGTTGTAATTACAAAAAACATTTACCAAACAAAATGTCAAACCCAATTAAGTTGTAATCATAAAAAAAAAAAAACATTCACCGAACAAAATGTCAAAGCCAATCACAAACATAACTGCCACTCCCTCAAAGCACTGCATTCAGAAAATTGTACACCAAGGATGGAGATCACAGCTGAAGATGTATCTGAATGTGGAAAACGACCGAAAACCATGGTTAGTAAGACTGACATCCAGTCTCAGTCACCTTACAGCATAGCACAGGCCATGGTAAGTATGTCCTCAGAAACTCTCAACACATCCCACCAGCTCCAACAAACTCCATGAATAACAAAATTAAAACCTACCTAACACACTACTGATAGTCACCATCAAATCACAGTGTCAATAATAACTAATTGTACACCACAGAAGATATAAACACATCAACCAAACCATCACTTCAATATCCCAGTACTATGCCCACATTGTCCTAATATGCACTATCATAACAGATTGTCATTTTTTCTATTCCCGTAAAAACAAATCAACAAATAAAAACCAACACAAATCAGTCCCTTAAATGAAACCAATTCTGCAAGCAGCTGTGCAAAGCAGTCATGACAGTGCTTCTTGTTGTCTTTCTCTCCCTCAGCTCTGTCAAGTCACTGGGTGCCACACACAACAAGCGTCCACTTCAACAAACTGTGAGATATATGTTAAGTACTAGCACGAGGTGTGTAGTTTCCATGATGCACAAGGAAGGACATGGCTTTCGTGTTCCTCTGTCACAGCACAGGTCAAAGTGCACCGAGTTGCCAGAGCCCCACACCAGTCGCTGGGGGCCACACTGTCCCCAGGAACTAAAACCCACCTCTACAATGGTTCACTGTCCTTCCCTCCTTGGTTGTATGGAAGGAAGCAATAATGCTTTCTCCACCGTCCCCTTGAAATACCATTTGTTTGGTTTGGTTTTCTTCACAAGCAATTCATCCCCACTTGTCCTTTCTCTGACTGTTTTCACAACACACTGCTCTCCCCTCAGCCACAGGCACTGAGCACACATCCTGATCACACGGCCAGCATTCCTGTTCATCTTTCCAGCACCCTAGCCCTGCACCCCCCTCCTCCCCCCCCAACCCCCTCGTACCCCCCCAACCCCCTCGTACCCCCCCAGCCCTATACACCCCCCTCCAGCCCCCCTAGTACTGTGTACCACACCCCTCCCCTGTCAAGGCCCCTGAGCCCCTGCCAACAGGTCAGGACAGCACATCATTGGTCAGGAAGTGGTACATGAAGGCCGCTTTCTTGGCCTCCTCTTCCTGCTGGCGGTGACGCCGGGCACGCTGGGAGCCCAGCTCTCGACTGGCGGAGGGCGGAGTTCGCATCACCACCTCCCCGAACAGGGCGGCTGTGGGCACAGTGCACAGCAAAGCATTAAGCACGGCACACAGGACATGTTTGTGTACATGGAACACCTTTATATACATACATAGCACCACACAAAGGATATGTTTGGGTACATGTAACACCTTTATATACATGTATAGCACCACACAAAGGACATGTTTGTGCACATGTAACACCTTTATATACGTGTACAGCACCACACAGAGGACATGTTTGTGCACATGTAACACCTTTATATACGTGTACAGCACCACACAGAGGACATGTTTGTGTACATGTAACACCTTTATATATGTGTACAGCACCACACAGAGGACATGTTTGTGTACATGTAACACCTTTATATACGTGTACAGCACCACACAGAGGACATGTTTGTGCACATGTAACACCTTTATATACGTGTACAGCACCACACAGAGGACATGTTTATATACATGTATAGCACATCACAAAGTACATGTTTATATACATAAAGACACGTCTACATTCATGCATAGCACATCACAAGGAACACATTTGTATACATGTATGGCATGACACAAAGGACACATTTATATACATATATAGCACCACACAAAGGAGACATTTATATATATATATATGTAAAGCATGTCGAAAGCACGACAAAAAGTACATGTTTATATACATCTATAGCACAAAAAGTACATGTTTACATACATGTATAGCACCACACAAAGGAGACGTTAATAAACATGCACAGCATAACAAAAAGTACACATTTAGATATATATGTATAGCATGACAAAAAGGACACAATAATATACATGTATAGCACGACACAAAGGGCACAATTATACAAATATATAGCATGACACAAAGGACATGTTCAAATACATAAAGCACGACACAAAGGACATGTTTACAAACATATATAGCACAACACAAAGGATACATTTATATACATACACAGCATGACAAAAGTACATGTTTACATACATTTTATACATGTATAGCATGACAAAAAGGACACATTTAAATACATACACAGCATGATAAAAAGGACAAGTTTATATGCATGTAGAGCACAATAAAAAGTACACATTTATATACATCTATGTCACGACACAAAGAACACAATTATATACATGCACAGCATGACAAAAAGTGCAAGTTTAAAAATCTGTATAGCATTACACAAAGGACAGAGTTTAAAAATCTGTACAGCATTACACAAAGGACACAATTTAAAAATCTGTACAGCATTACACAAAGGGCACGTTTATATACATGTATAGCATGACAGAAAAGAATGTTTTTATACATCTTCTCCCACCTGTCACCCAACTCACCCTCCCCACCCACCCTTCACCCTCCCCCACCTACCACACAACTCACCCACAAACTTGATGTCCAGTCCATTGTAGTCTGAGTATTTGAGCATTTCCTTGAGGAACTCACAGACATAGTGGAATGTGTTCTTGTGGAAGTCTGGTATTTGACTCAGCACCTACAGCACAAAAACAGCAACACAAGTGAATGAACAAGGTGTGTAATGTGTGTGTGTGTGTGTGTGTGTGTGTGCAGAGAGAGACAGACAGACTGAGACAGAGACATAGAGAGAGAGAGAGAGAGAGAGAGAGAGAGAGAGAGAGGGGGTACTCTTAACTCACTTGGGACGAATAGTTTTCTCACTTGCTTGCTTTTCCCCGCAAGTGACCCATTTGTTAGTGTTAGGAAAAAAATCACAAAAAATACAAAACACAAAGTAAATGAATGAAACTCGCTGTACTTGATCCACTGACAGATACTTTATTCAACGTCTTCATCATCCTCGTCGATGTTGAAACCTTCAGTTTGAAGTATTTCAATCACTTCAGAAGCAGTAAAAAGCCACTGTCATGATCTAGTTTGCTAAAAAAAATTTCCACTTGTATCGCCTGGAATGTCATTTTCGATAAGTATGCATATTAGCTTGTCATGTGGGGTGCCGAGGTCAAAGGCTCGCCAGCGAGTATATAGTTATGGAATTTCACAAAAAAAACTTTCCATTCAACCCTTGACACGTTTGCAATGCCCTGTGTAGCTGCGATTGTTATGCTACCCCATGAGGAAAACATAGGAAAAAATTTAATTGTCTAAACCGCTATAGCATTCCGTCGTCCAGAGTGAGTTAAAGATCTGAGATGTCTACAATGAAGACTGTCTTAGACAGATCTCATCATTTCTATAACTCCAAAAAGGGAACATGCAAAGAAATTTCACTTTTTTTTAGTTAAAAAAAAATGGGGACTACAGATATCGAAAGAACTTTTTCGAAATTGTTGTTCTAACTTTATGGAGTTACTGTTCACATAAATTCTGCTGTCTAAAGCACTCTGAATTAAGACTTGTGATGCAAATAAAAACCTCTACAATGCCTCTCATCAGTAACACTAACAGAAATGGTCATGGCATTCTGCTAGAGAACAACTGACATGAACCAATCTATATTCCTAGTCAGCCAGCATTCTTTCTGCTTGTTAAACCCTTTCAGAATTAAATGCAGGAACTGGGAAGGTCAAGGGACATAACCAAAGTCACAGAACAGCGCAGGAAAAGAGAATCAGTCAACCCCCACCCCCACCCCCCACAAAAAAAATCCTAGTTGCCATTTGAAATGAGGACAGTGTGCGGTGAGAAGACATGAGATAAGACATAAATGAAAGAATGAGAAACCCAAACACTCCCAACATCACACACACACACACACACACACACACACACACATTCAAGAACGTTCACACAGAGAGAAAAAGACTAGCTGGTCGACAGAGAAAGGACAGACACAGAGAGAAAAAGACTAGCTAGTCAACAGAGAAAGGACGGACACAGAGAGAAAAAGACTAGCTAGTCAACAGAGAAAGGACGGACACAGAGAGAAAAAGACTAGCTAGTCAACAGAGAAAGGACGGACACAGAGAGAAAAAGACTAGCTGGTCGACAGAGAAAGGACGGACACAGAGAAAAAGACTAGCTGGTCGACAGAGAAAGGACAGACACAGAGAGAAAAAGACTAGCTGGTTGACAGAGAAAGGACGGACACAGAGAGAAAAAGACTAGCTGGTCGACAGAGAAAGGACGGACACAGAGAGAAAAAGACTAGCTGGCAGACAGAAAAACACACAAAGACAGAAAGACTACCAGACCTGTTTGCTGAGCAGCAGGTTGTTGGAGGCCGACAGACACTGTTGGTAGACAGAGAAAGGGATGACTGGCTCTGCCAGACACTCCAGGAACAGCAACAAGGATTCTGCCACAGAGTGCACGCTGCCTGCTGTGCTCTGGTCAAGGTCATGCACTGATGCTTTTGTACAGCACACTGCTCCACATCACATCACCTCTATAGCTTTTGTACTGCACACTGCTCCACATCACATCACCTCTATACCTTTTGTACTGCACACTGCTCTACACCACACCACCTCTATACCTTATGTACTGCACACTGCTCCACATCACACCACCTCTATACCTTTTGTACTGCACACTGCTCCACATCACATCACCTCTATACCTTTTGTACTGCACACTGCTCCACATCACATCACCTCTATAGCTTTTGTACTGCACACTGTTCCACATCACATCACCTCTATACCTTTTGTACTGCACACTGCTCTACACCACACCACCTCTATACCTTATGTACTGCACACTGCTCCACATCACATCACCTCTATAGCTTTTGTACTGCACACTGCTCTACACCACACCACTTCTATAGCTTTTGTACTGCACACTGCTCCACATCACACCACCTCTATACCTTTTGTACTGCACAATGCTCCACATCACACCACCTCTATACCTTTTGTACCGCACACTGCTTCACATCACACCACCTCTATACCTTTTGCACTGCACACTGCTCCACATTACACCACCTCTATACCTTTTGTACTGCACACTGCTCCACATTACACCACCTCTATACCTTTTGTACCGCACACTGCTTCACATCACACCACCTCTATACCTTTTGTACTGCACACTGCTCCACATCGCACCACCTCTATACCTTTTGTACTGCACACTGCTCCACATTACACCACCTCTATACCTTTTGTACCGCACACTGCTTCACATCACACCACCTCTATACCTTTTGTACTGCACACTGCTCCACATTACACCACCTCTATACCTTTTGTACTGCACACTGCTTCACATCACACCATCACACCACCTCTATACCTTTTGTACTGCACACTGCTCCACATCACACCACCTCTATACCTTTTGTACTGCACACTGCTCTACATCACACCACCTCTATAACTTTTGTACTGCACACTGCTCCACATCACACCACATCTAAACCTTTTGTACTGCACACTGCTCCACACCACACCATTACACCATCTCTATACCTGGTATATTCTGTATCACAACATCTCTATACCTGTTATATTGTGTTCCTTTTGTGCTGCACACTGCTCCACATCACACCACCTCTATACCTTTTGTACTGCATACTGCTCCACATCACACCACCTCTATACCTTTTGTACTGCACACTGCTCCACATCACACCACCTCTATACCTTTTGCAATGCACACTGCTCCACATCACACCACCTCTATACCTTTTGTACTGCACACTGCTCCACATCACACCACCTCTATACCTTTTGTACTGCACACTGCTCCACATCACACCACCTCTATAGCTTTTGTACTGCACACTGCTCCACATCACACCACCTCTACCTTTTGCAATGCACACTGCTCCACATCACACCACCTCTATAGTTTTTGTACTGCACACTGCTCCACATCACACCACCTCTATACCTTTTGTACTGCACACTGCTCCACATCACACCACCTCTATACCTTTTGTACTGCACACTGCTCCACATCACACTACCTCTACACCTTTTGTACTGCACACTGCTCCACATCACACCATCTCTATACCTGGTATACTCTGTTCCTTTTGTACTGCACACTGCTCCACACCACACCACCTCTATACCTTTTGTACTGCACACTGCTCCACATCACACCATCACACCAACTCTATACCTGGTATACTCGGTTCCTTTTGTACTGCACACTGCTCCACATCACACCACCTCTAAACCTGGTATATATAATGGCCTGAGGCCGATGTACAATAAACCATTTGTCTTGTCTTGTCTACACCTGGTATATTCTCAATCCTACACTGTTGCTTTTGTACTGCACACTATTCTTCATCATCACCCTTCCACCCACCTCTATACCTGTTCTCCTGTTCTGATTCCTGTAGTCCTCACTTGCACTCAATCTTCATAGTTTTCACACATTCTAATTCTCACAAGTTAAAGTGTTATCTATCTTGCAATCTTTGCTGAGAAACAGGTTTTCAAACAAGAAAAAAGAGACATGAATCATAAATATATGATAAACATGAAGCAAACAAAAGCATGGCACAAATCCCCCCCCCCCCCCCCCCGGCACCCCCATCTCCCCCCCTTGACCCCCCCCCCCCCCCGCCCCTCAACAGTGTCATTGTGCAAGAGGTCCAGTGTGACAATGTGACCAACAGTAAAGCCAGCCAGATTCATCACCACTCTCTTTCCTCACCACAAGGAAAGCTGCTTCTCTTGTTTAACAAATATAGCCACACATCAACATCAAATGATCAATAATGATAATATGGCGAGAAAAAAAGAAGAATGCAACTGATAAACTGGCAAAATAAAGCAATACAGATGATTAAAACAGACAGAAGAAAATAGTTCCGCTGCCATATAAGGGCGATGGGGGCAGAGAAAGGCATAAGGATACGCAGTTTGTCAGGCACGCCGCTGTCCAGACAATCCCTGATCTGCTGTATCTCTGCCTGCAGGCCTGGCACTTGGAACAGATCCGCCTGTACACACAGCACACAGAGAACAGGTAATGCACACATAGCACACATGAAACAGGTAATGCACACACAGCACACATGGAACAGGTAATGCACACATCACACACAGAGAACAGGTAATCCACACATAGCACACATGAAACAGGTAATGCACACATCGCAAACAGAGAACAGGTAATGCACACATAGCACACACAGAACATGTAATGCACATATAGCACACAGAGAACAGGTAATGCACACATGGAAAAGGTAATGTACACATAGCACACAGAGAACAGGTAATGCACACAGAGAACAGGTAATGCACACACACCACACATGGAACAGGTAATGCACACACACCACACATGGAACAGGTCCTGAACACACACCACACATGGAACAGGTCCACACACCACACATGGCACACACCACACATGGAACAGGTCCTGAACACACCACACATGGAACAGGTCCTGTACACACCCACACATGTAACAGGTCCTGAACACACCACACATGGAACAGGTCCTGAACACACACCACACATGGAACAGGTCCTGTACACACCCACAAATGTAACAGGTCCTGTACACACCCACACATGGAACAGGTCCTGAACACACACCACACATGGGACAAGTCCACACACCACACATGGCACACACCACACATGGAACAGGTCCTGAACACACCACACATGGAACAGGTCCTGTGCACACCCACACATGGAACAGGTCCTGAACACACCACACATGGAACAGGTCCTGTACACACCCACACATGGAACAGGTCCTGAACACACACCACACATGGAACAGGTCCTGAACACACACCACACATGGAACAGGTCCTGTACACAACACACACATGGAACAGGTCCTGTACACACCACACATGGAACAGGTCCTGTACACACCACACATGGAACAGGTCCTGAACACATACCACACATGGAAGAGGTCCTGTACACACCACACATGGAACAGGTCCTGTACACACCACACATGGAACAGGTCCTGAACACACACCACACATGGAACAGGTCCTGAACACACTACACATGGAACAGGTCCTGAACACACACCACACATGGAACAGGTCCTGAACACACACCACACATGGAAGAGGTCCTGTACACACCACACATGGAACAGGTCCTGAACACACACCACACATGGAACAGGTCCTGAACACACTACACATGGAACAGGTCCTGAACACACACCACACATGGAACAGGTCCTGAACACACTACACATGGAACAGGTCCTGAACACACACCACACACATGCTTTGGGAGGGGCATCCCTTGTCACCTTTCCTGGAGCTAAGTCACCACTAATGACATGCTGCGTTAACACACCTGTGTGCATCAGTGCGTGGACGAGTGTACATGTTTGTTTGTTTGGACAAGCTTTCTTTGTAGGCTGTTAATTTTCTGTGCTTGTTTTTTTTGTCCATTTATGAGTGTTTTTGACGTCTTTCCAATAGACATTGGTGTGTTCCATCAGTCATGCTCAACTTGTCATTCCCATAGACATTGATGTTCTCTATCAGTCATGCTCACCTTGTCTTTCCCATAGACATTGATGTGTTCAGTCATGCTCACCTTGTCTTTCCCATAGACATTGATGTGTTCAGTCATGCTCACCTTGTCTTTCCCACTGACATTGATGTGTTCCATCAGTCATGCTTACCTTGTCTTTCCCATAGACATCGATGTGTTCTATCAGTCATGCTCACCTTGTCTTTCCCATAGACATTGATGTGTTCTATCAGTCATGTTCACCTTGTCTTTCCCATAGACATTGATGTGTTCTATCAGTCATGCTCACCTTGTCTTTCCCATAGACATTGATGTGCTCTATCAGTCTCCACAGCTCCTTGGGCACCATGTACAGACGACCCCCGGTCTTGGATATGTCAACATGACCCAGGCTGCCTGGCTGCTCCTGCAACCATCAGTTCCCAATAAAGCCTCAGTTTTCTTTTTTTTCTTTTTTGCCTGTTTTTAAAGCAGTTTTTCATACAGAGGAGTACAGAGGAGAGACAGAACAGGTGGAAGAGAGAGGAGGACAGACGGAAGAGGTGATAGAAAGAGGAGTACAGAGGACAGACAGATGGGGTGGAAGAGAGAGGAGTGCAGAGGACAGACAGACAGACAAACAGGTGGCACAGAGAGGAGTACAGACAGACAGACAGGTGGCAGAGAGAGGAGTACAGACAGACAGGTGGCAGAGAGAGTACAGACAGACAGGTGGCAGAGAGAGTACAGACAGACAGGTGGCAGAGATAGGAGTACAGACAGACAGGTGGCAGAGAGAGGAATACAGACAGACAGACAGGTGGCACAGATAGGAGTACAGACAGACAGGTGGCACAGTGAGGAGTACAGACAGACAGACAGGTGATAGAGAGAGGAGCACAGACAGACAGACAGACAGGTGGCAGAGAGAGAAGTGCAGACAGACAGACAGGTAACAGAGAGAGGAGCACAGACAAGACAGTGGCAGAGAGTGCAGAGAGGGAGTGCAGACAGACAGACAGGTGGCACAGATAGGAGTACAGACAGACAGACAGGTGGCAGAGAGTGCAGAGAGAGGAGTGCAGACAGACAGACAGGTGGCACAGATAGGAGTACAGACAGACAGACAGGTGGCAGAGAGTGCAGAGAGAGGAATACAGACAGACAGACAGGTGGCACAGATAGGAGTACAGACAGACAGACAGGTGGCAGAGAGTGCAGAGAGAGGAGTGCAGACAGACAGGCAGGTGGCACAGAGAGGAGTACAGACACACAGGTGGCACAGTGAGGAGTACAGACAGACAGGTGACAGAGAGAGGAGCACAGACAGACAGACAGGTGATAGAGAGAGGAGCACAGACAGACAGACAGACAGGTGGCAGAGAGAGAAGTGCAGACAGACAGACAGGTGACAGAGAGAGGAGCACAGACAGACAGGTGTCACAGAGAGGAGCACAGACAGACAGGTAGCAGAGAGAGGAGCACAGACAGACAGGTGTCAGAGAAAGGAGCACAGACAGGTAGCAAAGAGAGGAGTACAGACTGTCGGGTGGCAGAGAGAGGAGCACAGACAGACAGGTGTCAGAGAGAGGAGTACAGACTGTCAGGTGGCAGAGAGAGGAGCACAGACAGACAGACAGGTGACAGAGAGAGGAGCACAGACAGACAGACAGACATGTGGCAGAGACAGGAGTACAGACAGGTGGCAGAGAGAGGAGTACAAACAGGTGACAGAGAGAGGAGTACAGACAGACAGGTAGCAGAGAGAGGAGTACAGACAGTCGGGTGGCAGAGAGAGGACGACTGACCAAGTCCGCCAGCTGGTCCACAGGCAGCTCCCTGATGGGCTGGTGCATCTGGATCAGAGCTTCCAGGGACGACCCAAAGGAACTGGACAGGTAGTTACCCCCCACCGTGATCTGATCCTCATCAAGGGACTGTACTCTCACTATGACTTGGGAGGAAAGTCCATAGGGGTTGCACAGTGTCTTTAGCAGGCACACAAAGGTGCACATGAGACAGACCTGCCGATAGTGTTACATTCCACACAATGTCAAATTTGTATGAATGTTCCTGGGACAGGCCACTACCAAGTCAGCAGTGGGGCGACCATCCACAAACCGGAGGGTCCCCAGGTGGCAGATATGGGGATGGCCCTCAGATATGAGGGTTAGCTATGATATCACAGCCGCAGACCAACCAGTGATGTTTCTGATAGGACGGGGCAGGGCAGTAGGTGGCACTCTTGCACTCATTGAAATACTCCATGTGTCCTAACCAGGTTCATCATGTGATCAGGAGTGCACTACAACCTCCAGCCACAGGGTGGAATCCTGGGAAAAAGGATCCCCCTGTGCTCACAGGGCAGGTCTTTGGGCCATGAGGTAAGGGTGAGGTGACCCCGACAGAAACCCCTTGTGCTCAAGACGAAGGTGTTGGGCTACACTGTGTGCTCCAACAAATCACATCACATCAACACTGATGACAATGTGTGAATGTTCCTGCTGTGAAGTGTGCAGTGTGCTCCAACAAACCACAACACATCATCGCTGATGATAATGTGTGAATGTTCCTGCTGTGAAGTGTACAGTGTGCTCCAACAAACCACACCACATCAACACTGATGACAATGTGTGAATGTTCCTGCTGTGAAGTGTGCAGTGTGCTCCAACAAACCACACCACATCGACACTGATGACAATGTGTGAATGTTCCTGCTGTGAAGTGTGCAGTGTGCTCCAACAAACCACACCACATCGACACTGATGACAATTGTAAATGTTCCTGCTGTGAAGTGGCTTGTACTCTTCTTTTTTCTTTCTATATTGTACACACACACAATAAAGAATTTCAAAACATTTTTTAACAGGTGAGTATATGAAAATGCATAAATATGTAGGCAAGTGTATGCGTGTGCAGCATGAACTTAGTGCACATAAAAGAACCCGCAGCAAGAAAAGGGTTGTCCCTGACAAAATGATGGAGAAAAATCTACACTTACAGCAAAACAACAGACAGGCACAAAATAAAAGCTGGCACTGTACAGTCGGGACATGCTTTCCCCAAGGAAGCAGCCTCGATTTCACACAGAGAAATTTGTCATGACAAAAAGAAATATAACAGACTACACTAATCCACAGCACAAAGGGCAGTCAAGGATACAAAGATGTCTTTGCCCCATACAACACACTACAATTACCCACTGCACAAAGGACAGTCAAGGATACAAAGATGTCTTTGCCCCATACAACACACTACAATTACCCACTGCACAAAGGACAGTCAAGGATACAAAGATGTCTTTGCCCCATACAACACACTACAATTACCCACTGCACAAAGGACAGTGAAGGATACAAAGATGTCTTTGCCCCATACAACACACTACAATTACCCACTGCACAAAGGACAGTCAAGGATACAAAGCTGTCTTTGCCCCATACGACACACTACAATCACTTGCTGCACAAAGGACAGTCAAGGATACAAAGATGTCTTTGCCCCATACAACACACTACAATAACCCACTGCACAAAGGACAGTCAAGGATACAAAGATGTCTTTGCCCCATACAACATACTACAATCATCCACTGCACAAAGGACAGTGAAGGATACAAAGATGTCTTTGCCCCATACAACACACTACAATTACCCACTGCACAAAGGACAGTCAAGGATACAAAGATGTCTTTGCCCCATACAACACACTACAATCATCCACTGCACAAAGGACAGTCAAGGATACAAAGATGTCTTTGCCCCATACAACACACTACAATTACCCACTGCACAAAGGACAGTCAAGGATACAAAGATGTCTTTGCCCCATACAACACACTACAATAACTCACTGCACAAAGGACAGTGAAGGATACAAAGATGTCTTTGCCCCATACAACACACTACAATCACTCACTGCACAAAGGACAGTGAAGGATACAAAGATGTCTTTGCCCCATACAACACACTACAATCATCCACTGCACAAAGGACAGTGAAGGATACAAAGATGTCTTTGCCCCATACAACACACTACAATCATCCACTGCACAAAGGACAGACAAGGATACAAAGATGTCTTTGCCCCATACAACACACTACAATCATCCACTGCACAGTCAAGGATACAAAGATGTCTTTGCCCCATACAACACACTACAATAACTCACTGCACAAAGGACAGTCAAGGATACAAAGATGTCTTTGCCCCATACAACACACTACAATCATCCACTGCGCAAAGGACAGTGAAGGATACAAAGATGTCTTTGCCCCATACAACACACTACAATCATCCACTGCACAAAGGACAGTCAAGGATACAAAGATGCCTTTGCCCCATACAACACACTACAATTACCCACTGCACAAAGGACAGTGAAGGATACAAAGATGTCTTTGCCCCATACAACACACTACAATTACCCACTGCACAAAGGACAGTCAAGGATACAAAGATGTCTTTGCCCCATACAACACACTACAATCATCCACTGCACAAAGGACAGTCAAGGATACAAAGATGTCTTTGCCCCATACAACACACTACAATAACTCACTGCACAAAGGACAGTCAAGGATACAAAGATGTCTTTGCCCCATACAACACACTACAATTACCCACTGCACAAAGGACAGTCAAGGATACAAAGATGTCTTTGCCCCATACAACACACTACAATAACTCACTGCACAAAGGACAGTGAAGGATACAAAGCTGTCTTTGCCCCATACAACACACTACAATTACCCACTGCACAAAGGACAGTCAAGGATACAAAGATGTCTTTGCCCCATACAACACACTACAATAACTCACTGCACAAAGGACAGTCAAGGATACAAAGATGTCTTTGCCCCATACAACACACTACAATTACCCACTGCACAAAGGGCAGTCAAGGATACAAAGATGTCTTTGCCCCATACAACACACTACAATTACCCACTGCACAAAGGGCAGTCAAGGATACAAAGATGTCTTTGCCCCATACAACACACTACAATTACCCACTGCACAAAGGGCAGTCAAGGATACAAAGATGTCTTTGCCCCATACAACACACTACAATTACCCACTGCACAAAGGGCAGTCAAGGATACAAAGATGTCTTTGCCCCATACAACACACTACAATCACTTGCTGCACAAAGGACAGTCAAGGATACAAAGATGTCTTTGCCCCATACAACACACTACAATTACCCACTGCACAAAGGGCAGTCAAGGATACAAAGATGTCTTTGCCCCATACAACACACTACAATCATCCACTGCACAGTCAAGGATACAAAGATGTCTTTGCCCCATACAACACACTACAATAACTCACTGCACAAAGGACAGTGAAGGATACAAAGATGTCTTTGCCCCATACAACACACTACAATTACCCACTGCACAAAGGACAGTGAAGGATACAAAGATGTCTTTGCCCCATACAACACACTACAATCACTTGCTGCACAAAGGACAGTCAAGGATACAAAGATGTCTTTGCCCCATACAACACACTACAATCATCCACTGCACAAAGGACAGTCAAGGATACAAAGATGTCTTTGCCCCATACAACACACTACAATCATCCACTGCACAAAGGACAGTCAAGGATACAAAGATGTCTTTGCCCCATACAACACACTACAATCACTTGCTGCACAAAGGACAGTCAAGGATACAAAGATGTCTTTGCCCCATACAACACACTACAATTACCCACTGCACAAAGGACAGTCAAGGATACAAAGATGTCTTTGCCCCCATGCAGATGAAGGACAAGAATGTCCTCCAGATTGTCCCGGCCACTGTTGAGGAATCCCACCGTGTTCTTGTCCACGTACACCTCCAGCTGAACGTCACAAGACAGACCTGCACACAGCGCATTGTATGACAGTCAGGTCCACTATGACAGAGACGGCAACTGCTGTCCCCTATCTGAGTTAGTCTGACTGAAGTGGTGAGTGTCTTGCTCAAGTCACATCCCCACTTTCCTGGCCAACAGGGCTTCACAACAACTGGTGCTGGGATGGTCCCCAAGACCCTAAGGCTGCAACACTAAGAACCAGTGCAAATACCCAGTGTATATATTTGTCACAAACTTTTTGTCATATTCTTTGAAACAATGCTTAGTACTAATAGTAGAAATACTGGAATAAAATGACTTTTCAGAAAGAAAGCTTACTAATTAAAATATGTACTGACTTTAACCTTTTCAAAGTATCCTCCCACCCCAACACAAGAAAGAAAAACAACAGCCAAACTTTTCACAACATACTGCGCAGACTTACAGACACACACACTCTTACACACATACACAGGTAGTTACACCATAAACACATACAAACGAGCATTACACAGACAAAGACAGACAAACAAAAATGTTCAAAAACATTTGTCAAATCTGTCTCCAACTGGTCCGAGTCAAATTCTATACCCTCCCATGACAATCTGACCATACAAAAAAAGAAACAAGAGAGGCAAGGCCTTCAAGACTCACTTGTGATAAATTAAGTCCCCTAGCATTAATTACAGAGTAATTTCCATTTTTTACTATCTGCACCAAAACGTTTGCAAAATAAAATAAAAAAATCCATGCTTAGCAAAAGAAGTTTCTGTTTGAACAAAAAATGATAATAATAACTCCTCTTGTTGTTGTGTCAGAATAAGAGGTCAAAGTGCCAAGTTTAGAGAATACAAAAAATATAAATATAACAGTAAATGCAGTTTGCATATAATTAGGCTTTTTTTTTTTTTGTGCCCATCCCAGAGGTGCAATATTGTTTTAAACAAGATGACTGGAAAGAACTGAATTTTTCCTATTTTTATGCCAAATTTGGTGTCAACTGACAAAGTATCTGCAGAGAAAATGTCAATGTTAAAGTTTACCACAGACACACGGACACACACACACACACACACACAGACAAACAAACACCGGGTTAAAACATAGACTCACTTTGTTTACACAAGTGAGTCAAAAACAGAGAGCTAAAGCAGCAAGAGGAAACAGTGAGCACTGTGAAACCCAAGCCACGCCCCCTGTATCACCTGGCTTGATGACGTCCTTGTAGGGAGTGACCGACAGCCAG
>NC_134881.1:45333960-45466460 GCF_041734735.1 Babylonia areolata | reverse complement strand
ATCAACCAACACCCATTCCTCCACACCCACCTCCACATCAACCAACACCCATTTCTCCACACCCACATCCACATCAACCAACACCTATTTCTCCACACCCACCTCCACATTAAACACCCATTTCTCCACACCCATCTCCACATCAAACATAGCTGACATTTCTCCACACCCACCTCCACATCAAACATGGCTGACACAGGTTTGTGGTCACTGATGCGTAGCTGAGGATGAGAGTCATAGCGCAGCTGGTGAACCCCGACCCCTTGCCACAGTATCCGATCACACCACGCCGGTATCCGACTTTTGTCACTGAAAGTGCCCATCACTTTGCTGTTCAGTCATTTTTTTTTTTTTTTTTTAAGTTCTTTTGTTTTTTGGTTTTTTTCTTTGTGAAGAAGGATCTTTCTCTTTCAGATGTGTACAAGGAAAAATATATATAACAAAAGCCTGTAAATGTTTAAATTAATGGTAAAATCTGTGAAGAGATTTTTTTTCCTTCTCTCTCTTGACTTTATCTCCAATGTTTGGAAGTCAAAACGTTGATGACCTTAGCATTCGGTTCTTGCACATCTTTTAACAATGATCAAATACACCTTTTGTCCTTACAAGACCTCAGAATGCAGAGCTGTGTCTAACTACCATTGTTTGGTTGTTGTTGAAGATTTCCTAGTTGCTATCCTTATTGAGTACTGGATATTTAATGCTCCTGGCATAACTGTAAATCTGATTTTACACATATAATGTTCACAACAGCCACTACCACATATAATGTTCACAACAGCCACTACAACGTATAATGTTCACAACGCTACCACATACAATGTTCACAAGAGCCACTACCATATACAATGTTCACAAGAGCCACAACCACATATAATGTTCACAACAGCCGCTACAACATACCACACAAAATGTTCACAAGAGCCACTACCATATACAACGTTCACAAGAGCCACATCCACATATAATGTTCACAACAGCTGCTACCACATATAATTCATCCCAAAGAAAGTCATGTATCATCCATTTCCTCCTCCTCTAATTAGTATTCATCCTACAGAATGGCATCTATCATCCATGTTCCTCCTCTAACCAAGAAGAATTCATCCTACAGAATGGCATCTATCATCCATGTTCCTCCTCCTCTAACTAATAACTATTCATCCTACAGAAAGTCATCTATCATCCCTGTTCCTCCTCCTGTAGCCATGAAGTATTCATCCTACAGAATGGCATCTATCATCCATGTTCCTCCTCTTCTAACCAAGAAGTATTCATCCTACAGAACGGCATCTATCATCCATGTTCCTCCCCTCTAACCAAGAAGTATTCATCCTACAGAATGGCATCTATCATCCATGTTCCTCCTCTAACCAAGAAGTATTCATCCTACAGAAAGGCATCTATCATCAATGATCCTCCTCCTGTAGCCAAGAAGTATTCATCCTACAGAAAGGCATCTATCATCCATGTCCCTCCTCTTCTAACTAATTACTATTCACCCTACAGAAAGTCATCTATCATCCATGTTCCTCCTCTAACCAAGGAGTATTCATCCTACAGAATGGCATCTATCATCCATGTTCCTCCTCCTGTAGCCAAGAAGTATTCATCCTACAGAATGGCATCTATCATCCATGTTCCTCCTCTAACCAAGGAGTATTCATCCTACAGAATGGCATCTATCATCCATGTTCCTCCTCCTTCTGTTACCGAGATTCTGATTCTTACCTGCTGTCATAGACATCGGTGCCCGGATCAAACTTGTATGTGGGATCGAAAGTGATGGGGCCCTCCTCAAATCCGCGGAACACATCTGTGTGACCCAGCTGAGTGCTCAACTGAAACAGCACCAGTCATCGCTGAGTGGACATATGTGCATCAGTGTGTATCTGAAACTGTCTGTGAAGATGATGTACATGGATGGATGTGTGTCAGTATCAATGAATCTAAAACTGTCTGTGAAGATGGTGTACATGAGTGTGTGTCAGTATCAATGAATCTAAAACTGTCTGTGAAGATGGTGTACATGAGTGTGTGTCAGTATCAATGGATCTCAAACCGTCTGTGAAGATGGTGTACATGGATGTGTGTCAGTATCAATGGATCTCAAACTGTCTGTGAAGATGGTGTACATGGGCGTGTGTCAGTATCAAAGGATCTCAAACTGTCTGTGAAGATGGTGTACATGGATGTGTGTCAATATCAATAGATCTCAAACTGTGGACAGCACAGCACTCCCCCCACCCCCTTCCCCTCTCTGTGGACAGCACACCACCCCCTTCCTTCCCCTCTCTGTGGACATCACACCCCCCTCCCTTCCCTTCTCTGTGGACAGCACCCCCCCCCTTCCCCTCTCTGTGGACAGCACCCCACCCCCCACCTTCCTTCCCCTCTCTGTGGACAGCACCCCCCCCCCCTTCCCCTCTCTGTGGACAGCACCCCACCCCCCACCTTCCTTCCCCTCTCTGTGGACAGCACCCCCCCCTTCCCCTCTCTGTGGACAGCACCCCCCCCTTCCCCTCTCTGTGGACAGCACCCCACCCCCCTTCCCCACTCTGTGGACAGCACCCCGCCCACCTTCCTTCCCCTCTCTGTGGACAGCACCCCACCCCCTCCCTTCCCCTCTCTGTGGACAGCACCCCACCCCCTCCCTTCCCCTCTCTGTGGACAGCACCCCGCCCCCCGCCTTCCTTCCCCTCTCTGTGGACAGCACCCCACCCCCCACCTTCCTTCCCCTCTCTGTGGACAGCACCCCACCCCCTCCCTTCCCCTCTCTGTGGACAGCACCCCAACCCCTCCCTTCCCCTCTCTGTGGACAGCACCCCGCCCCCCGCCTTCCTTCCCCTCTCTGTGGACAGCACCCCCCCCCTTCCCCTCTCTGTGGACAGCACCCCACCCCCCTTCCTTCCCCTCTCTGTGGACAGCACCCCCCCCCCTCACCTTCCTTCCTTCCCCTCTCTGTGGACAGCACCCCCCCCCTCACCTTCCTTCCCCTCTCTGTGGACAGCACCCCCCCCCTCACCTTCCTTCCTTCCCCTCTCTGTGGACAGCACCCCGCCCCTCACCTTCCTTCCCCTCTCTGTGGACAGCACCCCCCCCCCTCACCTTCCTTCCTTCCCCTCTCTGTGGACAGCACCCCGCCCCTCACCTTCCTTCCCCTCTCTGTGGACAGCACCCCGCCCCCCGCCTTCCTTCCCCTCTCTGTGGACAGCACCCCCCCCCCCCTTCCCCTCTCTGTGGACAGCACCCCACCCCCCTTCCTTCCCCTCTCTGTGGACAGCACCCCGCCCCTCACCTTCCTTCCCCTCTCTGTGGACAGCACCCCCCCCTCACCTTCCTTCCCCTCTCTGTGGACAGCACCCCGCCCCTCACCTTCCTTCCCCTCTCTGTGGACAGCACCCCCCCCCACACCTTCCTTCCTTCCCCTCTCTGTGGACAGCACCCCGCCCCTCACCTTCCTTCCCCTCTCTGTGGACAGCACCCCGCCCCCCGCCTTCCTTCCCCTCTCTGTGGACAGCACCCCACCCCTCACCTTCCTTCCCCTCTCTGTGGACAGCACCCCCCCCCTTCCACTCTCTGTGGACAGCACCCTGCCCCCCACCTTCCTTCCCCTCTCTGTGGACAGCACCCCACCCCCCACCCCTTCCCCTCTCTGTGGACAGCACCCCGCCCCCTTCCTTCCTTCCCCTCTCTGTGGACATCACACCCCCCTTCCTTCCCCTCTCTGTGGACAGCACCCTGCCCCCCACCTTCCTTCCCCTCTCTGTGGTTAGCACCCCACCCCCCACCCCTTCCCCTCTCTGTGGACAACACCCTGCCCCCCACCTTCCTTCCCCTCTCTGTGGACAGCACCCCACCCCCCACCCCTTCCCCTCTCTGTGGACAGCACCCCACCCCCCGCCTTCCTTCCCCTCTCTGTGGACAGCACCCCCCCCCTTCCCCTCTCTGTGGACAGCACCCCACCCCCCGCCTTCCTTCCCCTCTCTGTGGACAGCACCCCACCCCCCACCCCTTCCCCTCTCTGTGGACAACACCCTGCCCCCCACCTTCCTTCCCCTCTCTGTGGACAGCACCCCACCCCCCACCCCTTCCCCTCTCTGTGGACAGCACCCCACCCCCCGCCTTCCTTCCCCTCTCTGTGGACAGCACCCCCCCCCTTCCCCTCTCTGTGGACAGCACCCCACCCCCCGCCTTCCTTCCCCTCTCTGTGGACAGCACCCCCCCCCCCTTCCCCTCTCTGTGGACATCACACCCTCCTCCCTTCCCCTCTCTGTGGACAGCACCCCACCCCCGCCTTCCTTCCCCTCTCTGTGGACAGCACCCCACCCCCCGCCTTCCTTCCCCTCTCTGTGGACAGCACCCCCCCTTCCCCTCTCTGTGGACAGCACCCCACCCCCCTTCCTTCCCCTCTCTGTGGACAGCACCCCGCCCCTCACCTTCCTTCCCCTCTCTGTGGACAGCACCCCACCCCCCGCCTTCCTTCCCCTCTCTGTGGACATCACACCCCCCTCCCTTCCCCTCTCTGTGGACAGCACCCCGCCCCCTTCCTTCCTTCCCCTCTCTGTGGACAGCACCCCACCCCCCACCTTCCTTCCCCTCTCTGTGGACAGCACCCCGCCCCCCACCTTCCTTCCCCTCTCTGTGGACAGCAGCACCCCCCTTCCTTCCCCTCTCTGTGGACAGCACCACCCCACACACCTTCCTTCCCCTCTCTGTGGACAGCACCACCCCACACACCTTCCTTCCCCTCTCTGTGGACAGCATCCCCCCTTCCTTCCCCTCTCTGTGGACAGCACAGCACCCACCTGATCCGCACTCAGCAGGATCTTGTATTTCTGTTGGTGGATCCAGCCCTTCACCTCTTCCAAGCTGTAGTTGGAGATCCGATAGTTCAGGTCACCGATCCAGAATACCAAACTGCCACAAAAACAAAACATAGGAAACTAAAGGAATGACAGTTTGTACACATCACTCACATTTTGCCTCACCTGTCAATGTATAAACAATCATCTCTCCATCATTTAAAAACTAAAGGAATGACAGTTTACATACATCACAAACATTTTGTCTCACCTGCCAATACATCAACAATCTTTCTCCATGATTTGAAAATCTAAGGAATGGCAGTTTGCACACATCACTCACAAACAAGAACGATTGTTTGTATATCAATATTATGGTTCAAACATTCATTTTGGGGTTTTGATTTACTGTGAAACCCCCAGATGAAATATTGTTTCTAAGAGTTTTTGTAATGATATTGTTTGATAGTGTTTGTGGGTGTGTGGGTGGAAAGGTGAGTGTGTATGGGTTATGTGAGTGCTTATGTATATTGTTTACATTTAAAACAATATGATAGTGGAGGAAAACAACACAATTGCACTTACTTGTTGTGTCTGATACATCTGCAAATATTTCAGCACCATTTCCACTCAGGAAATAAACAGACTAGAATTCTCGTCTTTTTTTCCAAAATATTTTGTAGGTTTTTTCATGAAAATCTTAGTTACCTTCTGCTGACTAGGAGTTATCTCATCCTGTCAACATTGAACATTTTGATAGTTATACTCTCCATTTATTTTCCTTCAAGAAAATGTATACTTTTGCATAGTTTTGAGCATCATTTTAATTTAGTGGTTTTTTTTTGTTTTTTGGTTGTTTGGGGTTTTTTTTGTTTTTGTTTTTGTTTTTTAGAGGATTATATTGCAAAAATTACAAATAGTTCCCGAAGTCAAAAGTAAACACTAAGTTTACATACATCTAACTTCCAAAAACCTTAAAGTAAAACACAGTTTCATCTTTTGTAAACAACACAATTCAGACATGCCATATTCTGATATAACCACGACTTCACAAGACAAACACCACAAGACATGTACACCAAAAAGGCAGCACAGGAATTCCAGCACACACGTTTCCCCCTCTCCATAAAACATGTTCATACTGTTACAGACACTCACTCATGTTCTCCAATGGTCAGTGGTGGAACAAACTGTTTGAACCGCATCTTCCCAAGAATGTCTCTGTAGTCCTGTGCAAAAGAACAAGCAAAACAAGTCACTGAAAATGTACTGTGACCCAACAGATTTCACTGTATCATTACTGACCATCTGTCAGACACTCACAAGGACAGCCAGAACACACCATCAAGGAAACAGAACTTGCTGGAGTTTCTGTTAAAGATAAACATTGGGATGACATGATAAACCTAGGTCCCTTGTGTAGCATGCACTTAGCACATGTAAAAGAACCCACAGCCTCAAAAGGGCTATCCCTGGCAAAATTCTGTAGAAAAGTCCACTTGATAGAAAAACAAATACACAGGAGGAAAGAAAGAAAATCTGGGTGGCACTGCACTGTAGTGACACACTCTGCCTGGGAGAGCAGCCTGAATTTCACACTTTGAAATCGGTTGGTATGAAAGAGTACTGCACTGCACTGCACTATACAACACAACACTACACAACACAATACTACACAACACAACTTTACACTACACAACATTACACTACACAATACTAAACTACACAACACTACACTGCAAACAATACACAACACTACACTACATTACACAACACTACACTGGACAACAAAACACAACACAATACTGCACTACACTACATTACACAACACCACACAACACAACACTACATTACACAACACAGCACTGCACTGCACTGCACTGCACTACACTACACTACACAACACAACACTACAGCTTCAGCACCCTCCATGGTCCACTCCACCTTCATGTCAGGCATTTCAACCATTTCTGTTTCAGCATCATTTCATGGTATTATTATTTCCGTTTCAGCAATATCATTTTCTGGCATTATTTATGTTTCAACAACATCATTTTCCAGCACCATTATTTCTGTTTCAACATCATTTTCTGGCATTATTATTTCTGTTTCAACATCATTTTCTGGCATTATTATTTCTTACTGCTGTTTCAACAACATCTCCATTTCCTGGCATTGTTATTGCTGTTTCAAAGATGTCAGTTTGGCACCATCCAAAACAGACAGAAACAGACCCAGACAACAGTCTGTCTGTGTGGCACCATCCAAAACAGACAGAAACAGACAACTGTCTGTGTGGCACCATCCAAAACAGACAGAACCAGACAACTGTCTGTGTGGCACCATCCAAAACAGACAGAAACAGACCCAGACAACAGTTTGTGTGGCACCATCCAAAACAGAAACAGACAAATGTCTGTGTGGCACCATCCAAAACATACAAAAACAGACAAATGTCTGTGTGGCACCATTCATAACAGACAGAAACAGACCCAGACAAAAGTCTGCAAAAAAACCAACTCACCTGGTTCCTGCGCTCAAACTCATCCTGATGGGCGGCCAGGTGGGAGTTGATGAAACACAGCGACGTGCTCTGTAGTGTGAAGCGCACACCCACCCCTCCCTTGTTGCCCTGAGACACACAACATACATCTTTGTTGCTCTGACAGACACACATCATACATCCTTGTTGCCCTGACAGACACACATCATACATCCTTGTTACCCTGACAGACAAACAACATACATCCTTGTTACCCTGACAGACACATCATACATCCTTGTTGTCCTGATAGACACACAACATACATCCTTGTTGCTCTAAAAGACACATCATACATCCTTGTTACCCTGACAGACACACATCATACATCCTTGTTACCCTGACACACATCATACATCCTTGTTACCCTGACACACATCATACATCCTTGTTGTCCTGATAGACACACAACATACATCCTTGTTGTCCTGACAGACACACATCATACATCCTTGTTGCCCTGACAGACACACATCATACATCCTTGTTACCCTGACACACATCATACATCCTTGTTGTCCTGACAGACACACAACATACATCCTTGTTGCCCTGACAGACACACATCATACATCCTTGTTGCCCTGACAGACACACATCATACATCCTTGTTGCCCTGACAGACACACATCATACATCCTTGTTGCTCTGACAGACACACATCATACATCCTTGTTGCTCTGACAGACACACTATACATCCTTGTTGCTCTGACAGACACACATCATAAAGCCTTGGTGTCCTGACACACACATCATACATCCTTGTTGTCCTGACAGACACACAACATACATCCTTGTTGCCCTGACACACATCATACATCCTTGTTATCCTGACAGACACACAACATACATCCTTGTTGCTCTGACAGACACACATCATACATCCTTGTTGCCCTGACAGACACACATCATACATCCTTGTTGTCCTGACAGACACACATCATACATCCTTGTTGTCCTGACAGACACACAACATACATCCTTGTTGCCCTGACAGACACATCATACATCCTTGTTGCTCTGACAGACACACAACATACATCCTTGTTGCCCTGACACACATCATACATCCTTGTTGCCCTGACAGACACACAACATACATCCTTGTTGCCCTGACACACATCATACATCCTTGTCCTGACAGACACACATCATAAAGCCTTGGTGTCCTGACACACACATCATACATCCTTGTTGCCCTGACAGACACACAACATACATCCTTGTTGCCCTGACACACATCATACATCCTTGTTGTCCTGACAGACACACATCATACATCCTTGTTGTCCTGACAGACACACATCATACATCCTTGTTGTCCTGACAGACACACCACACACATCCACACACACACACACACACAAATGCATTAACCCATGCTATCACACATACACACACATAGAAACGAGTGCATGCATATGCATTCAGGCACTCACTTTTTTCAGAATTTTATCACTCATGTGTTTACGCAACTGTTTCCGTGCTCACTGGCTCACTTTCTTGCTTGTTAATTCTTTCCACATACTTAAAACACACTTTTTAACACACACACACACACACACACACACACACAGAGCGAAACAAGCCACTTTATACCAAATGCCTTCTTCAAGTGCCTGAGAAAGAAACTGTATATAACTGACTGTACCATGATGTAAGTGCCTGAGAAAGAAACAGTATATAACTGACTGTACCATGATGCCCATGATGCCAGTGGGCACAGTGTCAGTGTCCAGAAAGCTGACATGTTTGGCCAACTTCTCCGTGATGTACACAATCAGCAGAATGCCCACCAGGCGTACAGACTTCACCTACAACAACACAAAATGATACGCATCCTACACAACAAAAGATGACGCCATGTGTTACACAGTGTATACACTAATCAATATGTCACAACAAAAGGTGATGTCATGTGTTACACAGTGTATACACTAATCAATATATGTCACAACAAAAGGTGATGTCATGTGTTACATAGTATATACACTAATCAATATATGTCAAAATAATGATGTCATGTGTTACATAGTGTACTTATCACTCATTAGACAACTCGGTATTTCACAACACAAGATGATGCCATTCGTTACACAGTCTGCAATCCAGTCATTACTGTTCTCAATATGTCACAATATAAGGTGAAGCCAAATCTTATACTGTGTACCTACCACTCATGACACAACTCAGGATGTCACAAGAATATGACACTGTCTTACATAGTGTACTAACCAGTATTTACACAACTCAATATCTCACAACACATGGTGACACCATGTGTAACCACTACACAACTCAATGTATGTCAACAAAACATGAAGAAACTGTGTTATATAGTGTAATCACCCGTAACTACACAACTGAACGTCACAACTTACGACAATGCCATGTGTTACATGGTGTATTTACCACTCATTAATATTATACATCTCAGTGTGTCACAACATACCATAATGCCATGTGTTACACAGTGTATTCACCACTCATTGCCACTGTATCTGCACCGCTCCGCCCCCCCACCCCTCCTGTATCTGCCCCTCCCCCCTTCCTCTATCTGTCACCCCACCACCACCCACCTTCCAGTATCTGTCACCCCCCCTTATCTGTCATCCTCTATCTGTCACCCCACCACCACCCACCTTCCAGTATCTGTCACCCCCCTTCCTGTATCTGTCACACCCCCACCCCCAACCTTCCTATATCTGTCACCCCCCTTCCTGTATCTGTCACCCCCCCCCCCCACCCCCAACCTTCCTGTATCTGTCCCCCCCCCTTCCTGAATCCATCACCCACCCCTCCCCCAACCTTCCTGTAACTGCCCCCCCTCCCAACCTTCCTGTATCTCACCCCCCACCCCCCACCCCCAACCTTCCTGTGTCTGTCCCCACCTTCCTGAATCTGTCACCCCACCCCCCCAACTTTCCTGTATCTGCCCCCCCCCACCCAACCTCCCCAGTATCTGCCCCCCCCCTCCCCCCCGCATCTGTCCCCTCTCCCCACCTTCCCAGTATTTAGCCCCCACAACCTTCCTGTATCTGTCACCCACCCAGTATCTGCCCCCCACCCTCAACCTTCCAGTATCTGCACCCTCCCCTCCCTCCCACAAACCTCCCTGTAACTGCCCCTCCCCCCTTCCTGTATCTGTCACCCCTCCAACCCCCTCTTTCCAGTACCTGACACCCCACCCCACCCCCCAGTTTCTTGCACCCTTCCCCCCCACCCGCAACCTTCCTGTGTCTGCCCCCACTCCCAACCTTCCTGTATCTGTCACCCCCTCACCCACCCAGTATCTGCCCCCCCCAAACCCCCACAACCTTCCTGTATCTGTCACCCCCTCACCCACCCAGTATCTGCCCCCCAAACCCCCACAACCTTCCTGTATCTGCCCCCCCACCCTCCTTCCTTCATCTGCCACCCCCCACCCTCCAGTTTCTGAAACCCTCCCCCCCACCTTTCTGTAACTGCCCCCCCCCCCACCCTCTTCCTGTAACTGTCACCACCACCACCACCCCCACCTTCCTGTATCTGCCCCTTCCCCCCTTCTGCATCTGTCACCCCCCACCCCCACATTCCAGTATCTATCTGACCCCCCCCCCCCCCCCCCATTTTTCTGTAACTGCCTCCTCCCCACTTCCCACCTTCCTGTATCTGCCCTTGGCGTGCAGGCAGTCCTTCACAGCCTCCTGCCACTCAGCCTCCCTGGCCGACTCATTGAAGATGAAGGCTTCCCGGCTCAAGTCAAGCTCTTGGAATCTGCCGTCATCACAAACCACCACCTCTCAGCCTTTGCACAGCACTCATTTCCTACTTTTGTTCTGCATCCAAACAGTGCTGCAGTCCAGTCAATGGAAAACAAAAATGATGAAAGAAATCAACAAATGTCTGAAAGTCAAATTTCTTCTGTGCCAGCAAAGAAAAAATCATCAGCAACAGAAATGAACATTTTGATGATAGAACATCTAAAACTTGCTGTTTTATTTCAAGAAAAGAAAACTGAATTAAATCTATTTTGAACAGCTGACTGTGGACAACGTTGCTGACTGGTTCTGACAACTGATTCACTGTGCTTTTCTTCCACTTCCCATCACTTCACTTCTCACTTCATACACTGCTTCTCAAATAATGAACATGCCTTACATACTTTGAATATTCTTTGAGGGACGCTCTTTAATTACTGTGAGGTCTGCAAAAATGCTTTGGAAAAACAACAAAAAGTCGAGCTATGTCTTGGCATTTAGCAACATCAAAACACACTCACACATTGAGAGCACACACACACACATACACTTACTCTTCTTGTGCAATGTCTACAAATATGCTTTGGGGAAAAAATTCAGCTATAACTTGAAATTTAAAAAACATCTAACACACACACACGCACACACACACACACACACACACAGGCAAATTACAAAACCCCTGATACCATTTACAAAACTCAGCCAGAGAGAGAAGACAGGCAGACACACCCACCCGATAATGTAGCTAGACTAGGAGACAGACAGACAGGCTGGGTGGCACACCCACCCGATAGTGTAGACAGAGAGAAGACTGACAGACAGACAGGCTGGGTGGCACACTGACCCAACAGTGTAGACAGAGAGTAGAAAGACAGACAGACAGACAGGCTGGGTGGGTGGCACACCCACCCGATAGTGTAGATAGAGAGGAGACTGACAGACAGACAGGCTGGGTGGCACACTGACCCAACAGTGTAGACAGAGAGTAGAAAGACTGACAGACAGACAGGCTGGGTGGCACACCGACCCAATAGTGTAGATAGAGAGGAGACTGACAGACAGACAGACAGGTTGGGTGACACACCCACCCATGTAGAGAGGAGACTGACAGATAGACAGGCTGGGTGGCACACCCACCCAATAGTGTAGATAGAGAGGAGACTGACAGACAGACAGGCTGGGTGGCACACCCACCCAATAGTGTAGATAGAGAGGAGACTGACAGACAGACAGGCTGGGTGGCACACCCACCCAATAGTGTAGATAGAGAGGAGACTGACAGACAGACAGGCTGGGTAGCACACCCACCCAATAGTGTAGATAGAGAGGAGACTGACAGACAGACAGGCTGGGTGGCACACCCACCCAATAGTGTAGATAGAGAGGAGACTGACAGATAGACAGGCTGGGTGGCACACCCACCCAATAGTGTAGATAGAGAGGAGACTGACAGACAGACAGGCTGGGTGGCACACCCACCCAATAGTGTAGATAGAGAGGAGACTGACAGACAGACAGACAGACAGGCTGGGTGACACACCCACCCAATAGTGTAGATAGAGAGGAAACAAACAGACAGACAGACAGGCAGGCCGGCAGACAGACAGACAGACAGACAGACCCACCCACCCAATAGCGTAGATGTCCGGAGGCTGATGGTCCACTGTCAACCACTTGTTCAAAGCCCCACACGGGGACTGGCCGTTCACATTCCATGTGCCACAGAACACCCTGTGACACCATGGCATTACATTCCTCAAAATCAACACACGCACAGGATACATATGCACACACAAACACATGCGTGCTCATATGCACACACAAACATACACTATTACATATGCACAAGCACATCAATAATGTACAGGCATGATTACCAGACAGTGCATTCATGTACTCAAGTATACACAGCCTTGGACAGTTCATCACTGAAGATGCTATTCAAGCTGCACAGTGCAATCACTAACAGGTATGATTCCATTGTCCCATGAGACTATTGGAAGGCACTCACCTACATACACACAACCACATACACCACAAATACCATGACATATATAAATATGTGAAAACTGACACCATAAAACAAAGAACATGATCACAAATAAGTGATAAAAAAAAAATGTCCACAAACTTGATTTTCTGCAGATCAATGAACTCGTCCTCCCTGTCACTGAGGATGCGTCGTGCCACAGCCTCCCGACTGGTCACTGGCTTGGCTCCCAGAGGTAACTCCACCCCTGGCCCCAGGCCCAGCTGTTTCTGCATTGTTTCTATGGACTCCGAGTCGTAGAAGTCCCTGCACACAACATCCTCAGTAACTCAATCACAGTCACACTTACGCTGTGCACACACACACACTATCTCTCTCTCTCTCTCTCTCTCTCTCTCTCTCTCGTAACACTTTCAGTGAAAAGATGTTAAAATGACGGCCATATGCAAACAGGCATGCACGCACACATGCATACACACACACAAGCCCATGCATACACACGCACACACACACACACCTTTAAGAAAAAAGATGGCAGTAAGTCAGTGAGGACTGTTACCTGCTGAAGTCGAGTGAATCCCTGGATCCAAAGCTGTTGCCTTTGGATGCCGACATGCCCTGACCGTTCAGCTCCAGTTTGCCGTCAAACTCGTCAGTGAACCACCGTGTGCTTGAGGATGCCCGCTCTGCACACAGCACCAGTCAACACCTTCATTCCTCCACCAGTCAACACCTTCATTCCTCCACCAGTCAACACCTTCATTCCTCCACCAGTCAACACCTTCATTCCTCCATCACTGTCAGCACCTTCATTCCTCCATCACTGTCAACACCTTCATTCCTCCACCAGTCAACACCTTCATTCCTCCATCACTGTCAGCACCTTCATTCCTCCTTCACTGTCAGCACCTTCATTCCTCCACCAGTCAACACCTTCATTCCTCCATCACTGTCAGCACCTTCATTCCTCCACCAGTCAACACCTTCATTCCTCCAACAGTCAACACCTTCATTCCTCCATCACAGTCAACACCTTCATTCCTCCATCACTGTCAGCACCTTCATTCCTTCATCACAGTCAACACCTTCATTCCTCCATCACTGTCAGCACCTTCATTCCTCCATCACTGTCAGCACCTTCATTCCTCCACCAGTCAACGCCTTCATTCCTCCACCAGTCAACACCTTCATTCCTCCATCACTGTCAGCACCTTCATTCCTCCATCAGTCAACACCTTCATTCCTCCATCACTGTCAGCACCTTCATTCCTCCATCAGTCAACACCTTCATTCCTCCTTCACTGTCAGAACCTTCATTCATTCCTCCACCAGTCAACACCTTCATTCCTCCATCACTGTCAGCACCTTCATTCCTCCATCAGTCAGCACCTTCATTCCTCCGTCACTGTCAGCACCTTCATTCCTCCTTCACTGTCAGCACCTTCATTCCTCCACCAGTCAACACCTTCATTCCTCCACCAGTCAACACATTCATTCCTCCATCACTGTCAGCACCTTCATTCCTTCCTCCACCAGTCAACACCTTCATTCCTCCATCACAGTCAACACCTTCATTCCTCCATCACTGTCAGCACCTTCATTCCTCCATCACTGTCAGCACCTTCATTCCTTCATCACAGTCAACACCTTCATTCCTCCATCACTGTCAGCACCTTCATTCCTCCATCACAGTCAACACCTTCATTCCTCCATCACTGTCAGCACCTTCATTCCTCCATCACAGTCAACACCTTCATTCCTCCAACAGTCAACACCTTCATTCCTCCATCACTGTCAGCACCTTCATTCCTCCATCACAGTCAACACCTTCATTCCTCCATCACAGTCAACACCTTCATTCCTCCATCACTGTCAGCACCTTCATTCCTCCATCACCTTCATTCCTCCATCACTGTCAGCACCTTCATTCCTCCATCACCTTCATTCCTCCATCACTGTCAACACCTTCATTCCTCCATCACCTTCATTCCTCCATCACTGTCAACACCTTCATTCCTCCATCACTGTCAGCACCTTCATTCCTCCATCACTGTCAGCACCTTCATTCCTCCATCACTGTCAGCACCTTCATTCCTCCATCACTGTCAGCAACCTTCTCTATCCATTCATACATTCATTCACAGTGTCTTGACAGCTTTCTGACCTTCATCAAACAGTCCCAGTTCTGGGCCAGATTGCTGCACCATGTCAGAATGTTGATTTGGGGTGGTGGTTGTTGTTTTTTTTATGTGCAGGAAGTTTATCATTTGGAAATCTGCAGAATGCTTTTATCAACAGCCTTAAGCACTTTGGCAAAAGGGATGTTTACAGTCTCTAAAACCAGCTCAATGTTAAACAGCCCCCACTCACACACCATGATCTTCCTACAGGTGTGTAAAACCTGTTCACAGTTAAACAGCATACATCACACACAATACTCTTCCTACAGGTGTGTAAAACCATACTCTTTCACCACATGTCGAAAACCTATCCACAAACAGCACATCTGTTACACACCATACTCTTTCTCCAGGTGTCTAAAACCTATCCACAAACAGCACATCTGTTACACACCATACTCTTTCTCCAGGTGTCTAAAACCTATCCACAAACGGCATATCTGTCATGCACACATACTCTTTCTCCGGGTGTCTAAAACCTATCCACAAACAGCACATGTCACACACCATACTCTTTCTCCAGGTGTCTAAAACGTAACCACAAACAGCACATCTGTCACACACCATACTCTTTCTCCAGGTGTCTAAAACCTATCCACAAACAGCACATCTGTCACAGACCATGCTCTTTCTCCAGGTGTCTAAAACTATCCACAAACGGCATATCTGTCATGCACACATACTCTTTCTCCGGGTATCTAAAACTTATCCGCAAACAGCACATGTCACACACCATACTCTTTCTCCAGGTGTCTAAAACCTATCCACAAACAGCACATCTGTCACACACCATACTCTTTCTCCAGGTGTCTAAAACCTATCCACAAACGGCATATCTGTCATGTACACATACTCTTTCTCCGGGTGTCTAAAACCTATCCACAAACAGCACATGTCACACACCATACTCTTTCTCCAGGTGTCTAAAACGTAACCACAAACGGCACATCTGTCACACACCATACTCTTTCTCCACATGTCTAAAACGTATGCGCAAACGGCACATCTGTCACGCACACATACTCTTTCTCCAAGTGTCTAAAACCTATCCACAAACAGCACATGTCACACACCATACTCTTTCTCCAGGTGTCTAAAACCTATCCACAAACAGCACATCTGTTACACACCATACTCTTTCTCCAGGTGTCTAAAACCTATCCACAAACAGCACATCTGTTACACACCATACTCTTTCTCCAGGTGTCTAAAACCGTCCACAAAAGGCACATCTGTCACGCACCATACTCTTTCTCCAGGTGTCTAAACCCAGTTCACAGTCAAACAGCACACATCACACACCTGAACAGCTGGGGTCAGAGACGGACACTGTGGTGTTGCTGTCGTCAAGGTTCATGTACTTCATGGGGTCAAACACGTCGTCTGCAAACGGATTGCTCAAGCCCAGCTTGTTTCTGTATTTGGTCAGCCAATCAAAGGAAGGGGCGGAGCCAAATGCTGCATTCTGGGAGTGCACTGTGAGAGGAAAATGTCAATGTCACACATTCGGTGGGAGGATTTAGCAATCTGAAGGAAGATGACAATTCCCATGCCAGATCATAGCAAAACTGGTCTGATCAAAACAACAAGAAGCGAGACAAGGCCTTGTAATTCACACTTTATCCAGTTTAAATGAATAAAATAAAAAATTGAAATTGTGTTCTTCATTTAAAATGTAAAGCTTCTGGGGCAGGGGGAGGATAGGAGGGGGGTAGCGAAAATGTGTTCAGTATTTAATAATTCAAAGCTTCCAAAGAAAAAAAAGAGTATGTTAGCAGATTTGTATCAAGCGTGTTCAGTTCGAAAATAAGCAGTCTTGCATACACACACACACACACACACACACACACACACACACACACACACACGTTTGACAATGTTGTATTGACAGTGCATTAATTTCTGTAAAAAAAAAAAAATCTATTTTGGAGATAAACAAAAACCACTCTTTGGAATGATAACCACATTTAGAACCTTATCAATCAAATCTTATTAATCAATGTCATTCAGTATGACAACCTAAAAAGGTGTCATTCAGTGCAACAATCTTTCTTTATTCCTTGGAAAATAATTATCATTTCATTATGACAGTCATTGCACATGCACATGTGTCCATTTGTACTTGTTTATGTCTGCTGTGTGTATGAAGTGTGTCTTATCAAAAAATGGACAAATAATCATTTCACACCAAATATCTGATTAATATAAAAGTAAGATATTTTGATAGCTTTGTGAGAGCAAATAACAGATATAGAGATATTCACAGAAAAGATGACGACAGTTGAGAGGACAAGACAAAACAATTAGTTTGCAGGCACAATACATGCATTTGTTAATTATGCCTGTCATCCCAAGAGCATGACACTAGTGACTTTGTTGTGTCAGCATGCTTCTCTCATCTGCCTTGAATCAGACTGATGCCGTGCATATCCATTTCAAACTTGACACTGAACACAATCATATCAACTTTCAGAACTCAAACAAGCCAGATCACATATATTTCCATTTCAAGATCACATGCATTTTCATTTCAAACAAACCAAAGGCAACAGCTTCGTTCATTCGTTCTTTAGTTTAACACAACAGCTGTAATCATATAGGTTTTCAAGAGACAAGGTGCAATGTTGTTCTTTAGACATTAATTTCGTCCCTGGGATTCTTCTGCTGCTGTCACTTATTGTTTTAGAAAACATCAATCTTCTGAACAATTTCTACCTCTGTGTTCTTACAACTCAGCTTTCATACTTCTGTACTTCTTGTCGAGAAATTCCAGTAACTAAGTGCATACCATCTACCTAATTCTGGAATTTTACAATCAGGCTGATCGAGTTCCAAACCACTTCCTTTTACACCTTTCTTTCAGGAAGAGAAGATAATGAGTCACTTCTTCCACCTGGTGTACTGTATAACTTGTTTAACATCATTCACACTCTTTTCAGGAAGAGAAGATAATGAGTCACTTCTTCCACCTGGTGTACTGTATAACTTGTTTAACATCATTCACACTCTTTTCAGGAAGAGGAGATAATGAGTCACTTCTTCCACCTGGTGTATAGTATAACTTGTTTTTTAACATCATTCACACTCTGTTCAGGAAAATATTGTGAAAAATGCATGTTAATGTTGGGGGTGCAGGGGGTGGAATCAACACATTTCCCTTCGACTAATGCCAAGGATGTTATAAGAGATGAAGAAAATGCAGAAATATCTTCAGACTTAAAACTGAGCTAACAGTGTAAAAAAAAAATTTTTTTTAATTTTAACAAAAAAAACAAAAAAACGCTGTACGCCTGACAAGTGTGGTAACAGTGTAGTAAAAAAATAAATTAATTAATTAAAAAATATATAAAGAAAAACATCACTATAAAGGAAATCAGTGGGTGTATTTTTCCTATCGTTCTACCAAGTCTGACTCCAAAACTATGCCAACATTAAAGTTTACCCCCCAACCCACCACACACACACATAACCAAACTGTGATTAATCAGGCCAACTTGTTAACTTTGGCATCTTAACAAAATAGATTAGCTGTGTTTGGTCAGCAACAGAACAAATATAAAACAACTATTAAAAAACCCAAACCAAATGAAGCCCACAGAAACAAACAAAAACCAGTTTTCCTCATACATTTTAACACACTTCAATTGAAAAAGTAAAAGAAAAAAAGAACACCTGTATGTTCTTCTGAAACCGACAGTTCATCTTTATGACAACATACAATGAAACCGTGAATGCTTTTCCTGTTGATTTTTCCCTCAAGCTGAAAATGACAGGACTAGCCAATGCTTCAAAGTAACCATCACATTAGTGTGGACCTCTATAGTCTAATATAGTAGTCATGAAATGTGCAATGACATGTCCAGTTCTGTAGGTTGTTTTTCAATTACACATGCTTCAAACCATTCACTGCAGTAACAGGCACTTGTCAGTGTATTATACAGCCAAAGGTTATAAAGAAAAAAGAGAGCCGTTTAACTTAATGGTTTAAATTTGCAATTAAACAATACTGGAAAATCCAGACTGGGTGAACAGGGTTCTTCATGTTTCCTTTGCGACAGAAATCTCCAGATTGCCTGGTTTCACACTGACTAGAGAGGGTTCTTCATGTTTGTGACAATCATCAACAATCTTCAGATTGCCTGGTTTCATACTGACTACAGAGGGTTCTTCATGTTTGTGACAATCATCAACAATCTCCAGATTGCCTGGTTTCACACTGACTAGAGAGGGTTCTTCATGTTTGTGACAATCATCAACAATCTTCAGATTGCCTGGTTTCATACTGACTACAGAGGGTTCTTCATGTTTGTGACAATCATCAACAATCTCCAGATTGCCTGGTTTCACACTGACTACAGAGGGTTCTTCATGTTTGTGACAATCATCAACAATCTTCAGATTGCCTGGTTTCATACTGACTACAGAGGGTTCTTCATGTTTGTGACAATCATCAACAATCTTCAGATTGCCTGGTTTCATACTGACTACAGAGGGCTCTTCATGTTTGTGACAATCATCAACAATCTCCAGATTGCCTGGTTTCACACTGACTAGAGAGGGTTCTTCATGTTTGTGACAATCATCAACAATCTTCAGATTGCCTGGTTTCATACTGACTACAGAGGGTTCTTCATGTTTGTGACAATCATCAACAATCTTCAGATTGCCTGGTTTCATACTGACTACAGAGGGTTCTTCATGTTTGTGACAATCATCAACAATCTCCAGATTGCCTGGTTTCACACTGACTAGAGAGGGTTCTTCATGTTTGTGACAATCATCAACAATCTTCAGATTGCCTGGTTTCATACTGACTACAGAGGGTTCTTCATGTTTGTGACAATCATCAACAATCTTCAGATTGCCTGGTTTCATACTGACTACAGAGGGTTCTTCATGTTTGTGACAATCATCAACAATCTTCAGATTGCCTGGTTTCATAATGACTATAGTGTTTCACTAGCAATTCAGTTTACAAATGCATACAATATAACTGATAAGTCTTTCAGTTCAGTGTCATTTTGCTAGGATTGCTGGGCTGATAATGAAGGTTCTCATATATCACTGATAACTCAAACTCTTTGAAACTCATCCTTTTTATTTGTTTGTCTTTTACATCTTTCTTTTAAATATTAGTGTGCTAATTAATCATATCCTAACAAACAACAATAAGTAAATGAAAGCAATGAACATAATAAAACCTGAATTAAGACAACATGATACCACAACATTATTAAATGATATTACTAGATTTTTTGTTTCTCTGTCTGTCTGTTTTTGTTTTTGTTTTTTTCTTTCTTTAATACTGTGCACTAATAAATCACATCCTAACAAAAACAATACGTTAGTGAGAGCAATGAACTTTACCTAATTTCAGACAATTAGATGCCACTACGCTGTTAAGTGGTATAACTGGATTCTTCTTTTCCTCTCTTTTTTTAAAGATCACTTAACACTATATATAAATCATATATTCCGAAAGCCTATCAATAGTTTGCAGTACCAGTCACTTCTCACAAAGCAGGGTACATGCGAGTGACAGTCCCTTGTTAACTTCAGAAAGGGTCAGCCCTCTGCTGTTGCAGCAGCATTCATTCCATCTGCTCAAACACCCTCATCACAGCATGCACAATAACCACTTTTGAAGTGGAGATGTCTGTAGTCTTCAACACAAAGGGTCAGCCCTCTGCTGTTGCAGCAGCATTCACTCCATCTCCTCAAACACCCTCATCACAGCATGCACTATAACCACTGTTCAAGTGGAGATGGCATCACCTTCTGAGCATTGTGCAAGAGATCAACTCACCATGAAATATGTACTTGGCAATGCTGCACTTACCTAACAGGTTAACTCACCATACAATACATACCTGATAATTCACTTCCAATCACTTTGTCTGAGAGAATACAAGAATTACATCCATTACTTTTTTTTTTTTAGAAAAAAAAAGAAAAGAAATTCTCAATTACTCTCTGGAATCTTCTCTTCTCAATTAAACCATGTCTTTTGAGATATTTCTTTCCAATCAATCCAATAAATCTGACCTGAGAAGCTGGGGCTGCAATAAAAACTGTTCACAAAAACTCTCTTGCAAAAGCCAGTGATTCTCATGACACTAACTTTGTCACAAAACACGAATACTCCCTTCTCTGTTATATGGTAGCATTACTTTTCAGTATACAGATTCAACAATTACATGACACACATACTTACAGAAATAATAAGTATTACCAATTTTTAAATGCCTACATGCAAATTTAACTCAACTGCATCCAAACCATCCCAACTTATGCAAGTGCAGAGGCATTAGAATGACAACTCTAACTATTCAAACAATGGCTGCACACAAGGTCAAGGGTAGCAGTAATATGCCTGATGCAACAAACATCAATGTTTTAATATCAGGGTGTCAGTGCATCCTCAATATGATTTTATATATACCATCGAAACGTATACAGATGTTGTTCTCTTTCTTCCTTTTGGCACAACTCTGCCGGAATGCTGTTCAAACAGAACTGAACCTATTCAACATCATCAGACAGGCACAGAAGCAACAGCCAAGTAATTACCAAGATATCAAACCTTCATAATAATATCAACAAACAATTCTAACCTAAGCTCTTTTAATGTTACCTTCCTTTCAGCAAACAGGTCTTCAATGTCTCTTTCACAGATAATATTCTTACACCTTGCATCTAACTAATCACTTAAAATTCATAAAGTAATGCGATGAAAGGCAGATATTCTACATAATTATTCAAAGATATCTATGACAAGAGTGTCATCAATTAGGGGCCACAATATGGGGCAGAGATTCTACATATCAAAGATACATATATATGACAGTGTGTCATCAAAATGGGGCCACAATTAGCAGCAGGGGGTGGAATGGAAGATATAAATGACAGTGTGTCATCAAAAAGGGACCACAATACAGGACAGGGGGGTGGAATGGAAGATATATATGACAGTGTGTCATCATAAAAGGGCCACAATTAGGGGCAGGGGGTGGAATAGAAGATATATATGACAGTGTGTCATCAAAAAGGGGCCACAATACCAGACTGGGGGGTGGAATGGAAGATATATACGACAATGTGTCATCGAAAAGGGGCCACAATTAGGGGCGGGGGGAGGGGGTGGGGTTGGGGGGGGGGAATGGAAGATATATACGACAGTGTGTCATCATAAAAGGGCCACAATTAGGGGCAGGGGGGTGGAATGGAAGATATATATGACAATGTGTCATCAAAATGGGGCCACAATACAGGACAGAGAGGTGGAATGGAAGATATATGATAGAATGTCATCATAGAGAGGCCACAATTAGGGGCAGGGGGGAATGGAATGGAAGATATATATGACAGTGTGTCATCAAAAAGGGGCCACAATTAGGGGCAGGGGGGTGGAGTGGAAGATATATATGACAGTGTGTCATCAAAAAGGGGCCACAATTAGGGGCAGGGGGTGGAGTGGAAGATATATGTGACAGTGTGTCATCAACATGGAGCCACAATTAGGGCAGGGGGTGGAATGGAAGATATATATGACAATGCGTCATCAACATGGGGCCACAATTAGGGGCAGGGGGGATGGAATGGAAGATATATGTGACAATGTGTCATCAAAAAGGGGCCACGATACCAGACAGGGGGGTGGAATGGAAGATTATACGACAATGTGTCATCGAAAAGGGGCCACACTTAGGCCGTTAGGGGCAGGGGAATGGAATGGAATGGAAGAAGCAACAGGAATGGACTGAGGGCAAGGAAAAATAAAATGGCAAAGGGATAAAAAACAGAGGTGGTGTCTTATAGGGGACAGGGTGGGGTTCAAGATCTGGAGGGATGTGTGTGAGAGTGTGTGTGTGTGTGTGTGTGTGTCTGTGTGTGTGTGTCTGTGTGACTGTGTGTGACTGTGTGTTGTGTTGTGTTGTGTTGTGTGTGTGTGTGTGTGTGTGTGTGTGTGTGTGTGTGTGTGTGTGTGCACATATGCTTGTGTATGTGTTGAATGCGCACTTGCATATGCAGGGATTGCAATTCAATAATGGAGACAGTGTGGACAAGGAATGAAGGGTGTATACAGCATTGTGTTCACAGCACTGACAGCAGTCATCAGTGGGAGGGTTCAGGAGATAAGGTGAACAGGTTCAACATGTGGTCATTAAGTACGGGAGAAAAAGTGCTGTGAAAACGCAGCAGAAAACAATGGAAATGAAGTGGGCAAAGGAGGAGACTGGGTAGACTTTTTTTTTGTGACTAGCTGAAAGGATATCATCATTCAAAACTTACTCCCTGCTGCTTTGTGAGTTTGTGTACGATGAAAGTAAACTGGAAGAAAATTTCAAATCAACTGAATTCTGAAGCCATATCCTTACAAATCCTTAATAATATTAATCCGACAAAGGAAGAGTCAAAACATTTTAACATCCAAGGAGCACAGCTCAAAAGCACATTACACAGTATTTCTGTCATGAAAGGATTTCTGCATGATTACTCAGTATAAAGATTTCTGCATGAAATGACTCAGTATAAATTTTGTACATCTAGACACACATACATGCGCACACACACAAAAAGAAACAGTATCAAAACATTTTAAAAGAATAAATAATAACAAAATAGCATCGCTTAAGAATTTGAACCAGTGAAGAGAAACAAAGAGGAAAGCAAACAAAAACACAAAAAAGGAAGAAGAAAGAAAAAAAAAAGAAAACCAGGTCATATTTCTAAAAGACCAACCAACCACAAGGGCCCAACAGATTTCCAGTATCAACTTGCTTTTTCAGTATCCAAACCATATATTGGACTTCAATGCAGTGTATTAACCCTTTTTTTCAGTATCCAAACCATAGTGATAAGAAACTCTAGGGAGAGCTGGACAGTACAAGATCTTCAGAGAAGAAGCCCCCCTCAGTCAAGAGTTTAGGCCCTGAACTCCTTACGCTCTAAGGGGGCCAGGCCACACCCAGGTCATGACTCCTGAATACCCTCGTACTGCCGCCTTTCTTTCCTTTTTCTTTTTCCTGGTCCTCAGCAGGTTCGAACCCATGCCTCCAGGGTGGTCACCACTTCAGGACTGAAGATGATTTTTCCTTCGACATTCAGGAGTGATACTGGTCTGAACTGGCTGATGGTACTTAAATTCTGCTCTTTCAGGATGTAGACACCATCAGCTATCATTCACTGTTCGCTGATCTTCAGGTTCCTCCATGCTGATCTTCAGGTTCCTCCATGCTGATCTTGTCACTCTGTGGAGCCACTCAAGGACTTCAGGACATTTCTTGTACAGCAGGTACAGTATTCCGTTTGGCCCTGGTGATGATTTGGCCCTGGCTTTCTTGAACACTTTCTGTGCTTCCAAACCATATATTATACTTCAATGCAATTTATCAACTGGCTTTTACAGTATCCATGGATTACACTTCAATGCAATGTATCAAATGGCAGCAGCATGTTTTTACAAAAAAGTCACTAACACCTGACTGCCCAATAACCCAACAAAATACTCATTATCATTGTGCTCATATAATACACATTACCGGTTTCAAGAAATCCATCTGCAGTGTTAAAGTAAATAAGGGTAGACAGGGAAGACAGAGCAAACAGGGCAGCCTGACAACTTACAATCCTGTGCTCTCTTGATCTCAGCCAGGAAAGCCTGGGTGCTCTTGTGTTGCGGCATCTCCAGCAGAATGTGCACTTCCGGGGACTTCAGACCAAGAAGGAAATCTACAACACACACCTCCAGTGTCAAGCACACAATCACATCCAGTTCAAAGCAACACAATCCTGTCTTTAGGCATACTTTAACAGGTATTCATACCACATGATGACAATACAATCCTGTCTTTAGGCACACTCTTACAGGTCAGGTAATGTAAACAACAAACAGAAAGGATTTGCTCCTCATAAAAAGTACTTGGATTGCTTCAGACAACTGATTTGCTTTACACTTAAGTCTTGAGATGAGAACAATAATGATTCTGATTGTGAATGTCAGGTATGGATAATACTGCCTAATCAGCAGGGATACTGGTTTACAAGTACAAGACAATATCAGTGAAAGGTCAGCAAGTAACATTGAGTCTGCAGTGAACAATGTGCAATACAATGAACTTCCTGATACCGAGTCATTGTGGAGCAAATGGAAAATGAACACCGTCTCTGCTTTCTTCAAGATTAGCATCAAAACACTTCTTCCTCTATCTCCATATTCTGACACTTGTCATAAATTGCATTTGAATAAATTAGCATGCCAGACCATCCCCCTACCCTTTTCTTGTAAAAGAGCACAATTGAAAAATTACAAACACAGGACTCTTACCTGAAGATTTTCCAGTCTTGTCACTTCGTGGTGCCTCTGAGGAATCAGTTGAAATTGTCAATATCAATGACAAATCCTGCTGAGGAGTACGAATGATACTTATACTTGTATCATCAGCTACTTATTGTGTGATTAATTTGTACAAACAAGCCAAAAAAACAACAACAAAAGAAATTGAATTCTTAATGTTTTAACATATATTGATATAATTTGGAAAAAAAATTCTAATCAATCATCTTTAGCATTATCATTAAGAACAATACAGAAATAACCATTTTATTTTTAATTTCACAAAGTTCACAGAAAAAACCTTAGATTTATACCATTGACAAATATCCCTGTTTCTCACAACCCTGATCACAATGCACCTTCTTTTACTCATTTTCTACCATTACACAATTCTTGGTTATCTGTTCTTCTTTAGGTATATCATTCCCTTTCGATAATTTCGGAGTTGGTGGATGTGTGTATGCCAATAAATGTCTCTATATGTGCATGTATTTGTGCGCGCATGTGTGCGTGTGTGTGAGTGCATGTGTGTGTGTGTGTGTGTGTGTTTGCATGCACATGCTCGTGTGTATCATAAGTGGATGTACACAATTACAAACACACATGTGCACAGTATTGGTTTGTGTCACTGACCTGCATGACAACGCAGTTGTGACTCCACAGGCAACACAGTTTCCAGTTTCATGTCCTCGGCGCTCAGGCAGGGGATACGACTTGTTGTAAAGATAAAAATTCTGAAAAAAACATTAAAAAAAACACACAAAAATCAATTATAAACGCAAACTTGACTGAATTCTTGCATGACATTAGTTTCAATTTGTATTTTCCAGTATGGGAAAAAACATCCCAAATCAAACCTAGTGACTGTCTTGTTCAGTTGCTAATCACATTTCATTAACTCTACCTCCATCCTCATCTTCAGAGTCACCAAGTGATCAGCACTAAATTTAATAATGTGATTGTCACTGTCAGTAGCTCATCTGGACATGTGTTGAGTTACAAAATGTTTAGACTTCTAACTTTATACAAGAACTAGCTGCTAATGTGCAACAGTTTCATGACATCAACTTATGGATTTTTTTTAAATAAATACAAAAAATCATTTTAATATCTATCATTCTTTACTGATTATCAAACAAAAGTAACTAAAAAATAAAATAAAATAAAAAAAAGCCTATTTCACTGTTGGGTGAAGAAGAGAACAAAACAAACCTTTCTATGCTGCATGCAAGACAAATTATAAATATCCACACTGGAAAATGCACACTCTCTCTCTCTCTCTCTCTCTCTCTCTCTCTCTCTTTCTCATACACACACACACACACACACACTCACTCACTCATAAACACACACACACACACACACACACACACACACACACACACACATACACAAGAAGGAAAAAGGTTGTATTTTTTAGTTGAGATAATGTACGTACGCATGCTCATCTCTCTTCTCTGCGATGGCAACAATGCGGAGATGCCGTTTATCATCCACAATTTTGGCAGCCTCAATGCACTGTAAAAGACAAAAGTTATTATATATGTTTATATCATATTTGGTGTACAAAGAATTTTTCAGACTCAGAACTGAATAATATCTTAATAATAATTAATTATCCGTAGCTACTTTCGTTTTCTCCGCATAGGCGGATAGTAGTTTGTACAGGACAGGAATGTCAGACCCCTGCTTGAGTCTGCACTAGTGGGTCACGGTTAGGTATGTCTAATTAAAAATATCTTCTTTTTTCTTCAACCACAAATGAATCTGACAGTCTAGATTTTCAAAACAGACTAACTGAACAGAACTAGCTTCTACTGGTGCTTAGCTTAGTTAACCACACATGACCATATGAGGGCTGACAACATTCAAAGCAAAAAAATTGCCTCTGTTAATATTGATCCATCCAATGGAACTTTACAACAACAAAAAAAAGAAAAAAAGAAAACAGGCCATATTCATGCAGTTAAACCTAGAAGATGCTTCTAACATAGACCATTCTGGTTCTGGTTGGTTGGTTGGCTGGTTTTTTGGGAGGGAGGGGGGGGTGAAGGGGGTGTGGGGGGTCGCAACCTTATTAAAAAAAAAAAGAAAAAAAGAAAAGAAAAAGGCACATGAACATAAAAACAAGACCTACTTTAGCCTCCGTAACTCAGGGACATATTTCACTGGCAATTTTCATACACAGATGAAATCACCATTTGCAGATGTTGTTATGCATTTTCAGTAGTTTGTTACTCTATTTTGTGGGTTATTTTACTAATTTTTTTATGCAGATTCAGTCGCTAAACTAGTGTGCCTCCATCTTGCAATTCTGGAAAATCTTCTCCGATGTCACATTCAATCAGTTTGTGCCAAGCACTGTATCAGACAGACCCTCTTTCAGTTTCCAATCCCACAAACCATGAAAAAGTCAACAAAAAAACATGACTGCTTGAGAAGACAAGAGTCAGTTTGGGTTCTGAGTTGTTTCATGTCATATTTATTAAACCTATTTCTTAATTAGAAGGATCAATTTCATGCAGCATGTCATTTCACTTATAATGCCTCTTTAAGCCCATACAAAACACATGAAATATTTCATTATAATAGGTCCCAGAATTTAGGATGCTAAAATAGGGCATTACTCCCAAAACAACTATGTAATACACAAAATCATGCATCAAAAAAGAATAGCATATTATGAATTTTAAAAATGCCAGCCAGTAACTTGTCTGTCCTCAGTGAATAAAATATCATCACATAATGATAATGAGTTCAAATCCATAAAAAAAGATTTAAATACCCAAGAAAATTATTCAAGACTTTCTTAGTTCTGGGGAAAAATACAGGTTCATGAAATAACAAGCAAGTCAGATAAAGCTGATTGAAGAGAGAAAATAAAATATAAAATTTAAAAAAAGAAGGAAAGAGGGAGCAATAGAAAAAAGTTTAACTAATTTCCTACAATTCTAGCACAGAATTTACAAGTCAGGATATTATTTATTTAAGTACTGAAAGAGCTCTTAACATCCCCAAGGGGATGTTGTTCCACTGATTGTTAGATTAAGGACTATTATTAGTACCAATAAAACAAAATTCTGACTCAGCTGAGGTACTGAGCTGAAACATTTGTTAACCTAAATTCTAATCTAATTCATTAATTATTACACTGGATTTGTTAGTTCTTTTTTAACACACACTCATGCATGAAGATAATAACATCTGACATATATATATATATATGTATACACACACACACACACACATACATATATATATATATATATATATATGATGCAGCCATATATATAAGTTACATGTTTCAGTCCCCCCCCACCCCCCCCTTTTTTTTTTTTTTTTTTTTTTTTTTTGATGAACCTGTTTTAGTGTTTATGTGAAACTGCTTTCCACAAAAGCTAACAAATATAATCAACTATGACGTGAGCTTGAAGAACTAAAGTTGTGAAGAAGCCACAGCTTTTGAAAACTTATTAACTCAACAATGACAATCAATTTCTAGTAAAATAATTTATACTGTGTGTTCTATTTGTTTGTAAGATTTTTTTTTTTTAAAGAAACACACACACACACACACACACACACACACACACTAACTATTCCTGTACACTCTCTCTCTCTCCACCCTCTCCATCAGCATCTCATATCATCTCAGTCCTCATCTCAATCCATATATACATGTATTATTTGATCCAACTATTTCTGCAAGACTGTATCATGCACATCAGTTTTCATTAAAATTTTGTTATGGATGCTAGACAGCCACAAGGAACATTAGTTTGTACAGATATATATAACACAAACATGTATGTCATGTGTATATAGCTGCTAAATGTTTCGCTGAATATACTGTTTGTCAGTGTGTGTGTGCTTGTGTAAGCATGCACATACATGCATAATATGTATGTTCAAACCAGTACATCATTACATGTCACACTTTGTGTGTTTGTTTGTGTGTGTGTGTGTGTGTGTACACATTTGTGTGTATATATATACACATATATATGTATGTGTATGCAGATAACTGAAAAACAGCATCAGCATTACCGACGCTAACAATACTGTACACTAGTTTTGTGAAAGTTTTCACATTATGTATGTTAATAACAGCCCTCATATTTCTCCCTCACCCATCGCACTCTCGTAATGAATAGCTGTTGTTCCAATTCTATCTTATATAATCCACTATACATCATTAGTATTACGTACATTTTCATTCTGTTCTTAGAAACTGGAAAACACAGGACACATCCACAACTTCCTTTACAAAGTCAGAAAATGCAACCTACATTTTCATATAATAATGTCATACCTTCAGGCACCTCTCATCTGGTGACAGCTTCTTCTGCACAATCTGTCTCAGATCCATTCTGGACTTTGTAATAATAGGGACCCGTCAGACAGGAAAAACAAATCAATACGTTTCAGCTTCAATGGATCGAAGATGCAAATGGATCAGTTTCAAGAGCATGACAGTATCGTTGTTTGGTTTCACTAAAAACGCAAATAATGTTATATACGCTCAGATGTCATCAACGATGTACTCCACTTTGATTTCCACAATCAGACAGGACAGAAACGGTTTGTGACACATTGCACTCTCAATTAGAATGACTCGACGCCCGAAGGCCGAAGGAACACAAACACAACTGTTCTGCCGAGTCGGAAGTGTTGCTCGAATTGTTCAAAAGCTAGACACCCGTCACATTTAGTTTAGTATGCACTATAGCCTTCGAGCACTTTAAACTTATCTTTAACTAGCATATACTTTAAATGTGTAAAAACATGTCGTAAATGGACTTCAACGAACTATTTCTGTAGTCGAGCAACATTTGCCCAAACAGAGCTAGCAGTATTTCTTGGCAACACGGTGGTCAATGTTGAATAAAGCGCTGCACGTGCGAAATGTTGACCGGCACAATTCACAAATACACGAAATGTACCATGGTGCGAGGACACTCACCAAGAGTCAAACCGACCTCACCCCCACCCGATCTACTCTCCCGCCCCCTCCGTCCACTGCACACAACAGGCCTTCACCCACACTACACTGAGGCACTACTTGGAAGGAGCTTGAACTTTGGAGAGTGACCAGGAAATGGACTAAGATAATGAAAGAGGAACATCGGGGAGTAGGCTAACCATCAAATGAACTGAAGCTGCCGCAGACAGACAAACTGTCAGAAAGGCGGATACAAAAAGAAAACCCAAACCAGACACAGAGAAACTGGGAACAGCTAGACTGACCTGACTGAACTGATGATGGGTTCAGCAGGCGGGAAAAAGTGACTGGGGACGGCAGTACAGGTGTCAAACAGGAAGAAGAAAGTCCACAACTGCCTTTCGCCCATAGGCCTATATGTTGGTGTGATATAAAGTGACTGTGTCTGCACGGTGATGAATTACAACCCCAGCCACCCAAACAAACAACCCCCCCACCACCAAACTCATCAGTACAACCCCAACCGCACAAACAAATACCTCCACTTAAACAACTCCAACCAAACAAACTTGACCTTAAGGGTGTAGGCGCCAATAGGTCGTTAAAACTCCAACAATCGGTGATGAACCTGGGTGTATTTTCTTTGTTTAATTTAACGGCGTCTCACTTTAAGTGATCTTTGACGTGAACCGTCCGACGGTGAAGCCCTTATGTGTGTGTGTGTCGGTGTGGTAGTGTGTGCCAGTGTGTGTGTGTGTGTGTGTGTGTGTGTGTGTGTGTGCGTGACGTGCGCGCGCGCAGTGTCAGTGTGTGGCAGTGTGTGTGTGCGTGCGTGCGTGCGTGTGTGTGTGTGTGTGTGTGTGTGTGTGTGTGTGTGTCAGTGTGTGTGTGTGTGTGTGTGTGTGTGTGTGTGTGTGTGTGTGTGTGTGTGTGTGTGTGTGTGTGTGTGTGTGTGTGCCAGAACGTGCTTGTGAGACTGATATGCCAGTGTGTATGTATGTGTGTGTCGTGTCAGCGTGTCAAGTGTGTGTATGTGTGTGTCACGTGTGTGTGTGTGTGTGTGTGTGTGTGTGTGTGTGTGTGTGTGTGTGTGTGTGTGTGTGTGTGTGTGTGTGTGCCGACTGTGTGTGCCCAGTGTATGCATGTGTGTGTGTGTGTGTGTGTGTGTGACTGCGTGCCAGTGTGTCACTGTGTGTGTACATGTGTGTGTGTGTGGATATTTGCATGCTTACTAGTACGCCGGCCGGGTTGCTGAGTGAGACTGATGTGCCAGTGTGTGTGCGCGCGCGCCCGCATTCAGTAACGGTGTGTGTGTGGCAGTGTGTGTGTGCGCAGTGATATATGCATCCGCGCGCGCTCGCGTAGTGTGTGTGTGTGTGCCGTGTGTGTCGGTGTGTCAGTGTGTGTGTGTGTGTGTGTGTGTGTGTGAGTGTGTGTGTGTGTGTTCTTTCTTTAATCCAACGTCTTTTCACTTTGAGTGATATTAGACTGACGTGTCATGTGCCGGTGTGTGGTTTGTGTGTAGAAGACTAAGAGTGTCAGTGGTGGGGATGCCAGGTACTTTAACTCTCTCCATACGAACGGCGAAAGAGACGACGTTAACAGTGTTTCACCCCAATTACCATCATCAAAATATTGCAAGCGGAAGGCTCTTATACAGAAGAGGTGAATGTTGACAAAGAATACCACAATTCTGACGACGGAAGCTAAAGGTTGGGTCATTCAGACACCCACTGGACATCCGAGGGGTCTGTTTAGAGGAGAAGAGAGGACTGGCCGTACTGAGTGAGTTAAGGGGGATATGCAGAATTATGATAAACTAGAACAACAGAAGCAACAATTTGTAAATATCCGTGAAACAGCAATTATCAACATAAACGAAAATAAAAATAGAATTAAATATCAGAAGTCGTGTCACAGAAACACTCCTATTGGACTATGCAAAGCTAGGAATTCAGCAATTTCGAACAATAGTAATTGGTTGTACATTATTTCTTTCATGTTTTGTTCGGAAAGTTGTCTGACTTTGCACAACTTTGGAAGTAACCTAATAATCCTGTGACATTGAAACAATATAATTATGGTCATTTGTGTGATCTGTTTACCACATACGCAATTTATGTTTTTGCTAATCTTTGTCAGGAGGCATTCAGTCTTATACGAGACAACATAGAGGTGACCAGTGTATAATAGTACGAACTGAGATCCATCATTTTTTGTTGTGTAATTTCAATAGTAAACCTCTTTTCCTTTAGATATGAGATCCTGTTATCAGTACTATCTTGATATCTGCTCCATATTGAAGACTCTAACAGTCCGCAACATTCCGAAACTGAGTGCTGAATAAGTATTTCAAAAGTATTCTCTATTCTTTGTGCACCGTGCCCTTTTTCGGCGGCTGCTCTGTCAGACATTTTATTTCCTTTAATACCAAAATGAGAGGGTACCCAGCAAAATTCTGTGAATGTGCCTTTGGCTGATAAAATATCTATTAAATAATTGATTTCAAAAATAAAATCTGATCGAACTTTTCCATTAAATGATTGTAATGCATGCAACACTAATTTTGAGTCAACCAATAAAACTACTCTGAATATAGTTACTGGAGGATTTATCAGATATTCCAAAGCTAGCATTATAGCAACGAGTTCAGCTGTAAATATAGATAGTTTTCTTCCAAGATAAGGAGGAATTTTGTTTAATGTCCCGTCACACGTATCGGTGATTGAAGATAAAATGACCTGTATGACCTGTATGAAATGACCTGTATGTATGAATTGCAAAGGCTGCACCTTGTTTGTATTTTCAAGCAATGAACCATCTGTAAATACCTGAAGGTGGTTTTAATACTTTTCATAAAGACGGGCGTTTGCATTCACTTTCAGTTCATAATGTTAATATTTTCATCCTTTTTCGTATCACAGTAGTTTATATCAAAAGCTGGTTTCTGTGTCTCCCATACTGATATGGGTGTGGACGTATATGATACTGCCACGTTTCTTTATATATATATATATAGAAATGTATGTTGCTATTGTCATTTAAGATGAAATAGAGCTGGCCTGTTCCTGAACTTTCTATTAACTCACTCAGTACGGCCAGTCCTCTCTTCTCCTCTACACAGACCCCTCGGATGTCCAGTGGGTGTCTGAATGACCCAACCTTTAGCTTCCGTCGTCAGAATTGTGGTATTCTTTGTCAACATTCACCTCTTCAATATAAGAGCCTTCCGCTTGCAATATTTTGATGGTGGTAATTGGGGTGAAACGCTGTTAACGTCGTCTCTTTCGCCGTTCGTATGGAGAGAGTTAAGTCAGAAATGTATGTTGCTATTGTCATTTAAGATGAAATAGAGCTGGCCCTTTTCGGAAAGTCTGCATCTGATCTAATTTTCAACTCCTCTCCAGTGTAGTTAGCCTATCACTTGTTCTAGCTCCTACTACAAACTTTGATGTTGCAAGCTCTCGATTTTCACCAAGTGGTAAATTTCCAATTTCTCTGTATGTTTCCCAATTTGATGTGTGACTTGGAACACCAAGTGCAAGTTTATACGCTTTACAATCTAAATTTTGGCTTTTTAGTAAATAATTCGGGGCACTAAAGTACACTTCTTGATCATATGTAAGCTTTGATCTAGTAAGTGTTGTAGCCAGGTGAATTAAAGTTTTTACATCCAGTGTGTGTGTGTGTGTGTGTGTGTGTGTGTGTGTGTGTGTGTGTGTGTGTGTGTGTGTGTGTGTGTGTGTGTGTGTGTGTGTGTGTGTGATAATTTTTGCATCCATATTATTGAGTGAGTCAATGTTGGTTGGTTTAGTGTGTGTCAGTGTGTGCCGTGTATGAGAAGGGGGTTCCAAATTTTATAAAGACGAACACGTTTGTTTTCACTCTAGTTTGCAAAGTTTGAATCGAACTCCCATTTAGTGTTCTGAAGTACCTTCTTAAACCTTGTCACCACAGCCTCATTTACTGATGTACGCCTAAGTATCCGTACACACTGTTCATCTCTCACTGGTACATGTCACAGTAATAATGTTGTTAAGGGGAGACCTATACACACTGGTACATGTCACAGTTATAATGTTAAGGGGAGACCTATACACACTGTTCATCACTCGCTGGTACATGTCACAGTTATAATGTTGTTAAGGGGAGACCTATACACACGGTTATCTCTCACTGGTACATGTCACAGTTGTAATGTTGTTAAGGGGACACCTATACACACTGGTACATGTCACAGTTATAATGTTGTTAAGGGGAGACCTGTGTATCCATATACACTGTTGATCGTTCGGTGACCGATTTATTCCCAAGTCGATAACCTTATTGCTAATACGGCCAGAAAAAGCTGAGGGGACCTGCGTGTCCAATGTATGTGCAAGATAACATATGGACATTGCATGAACATGTCCTTGGCACTATTGGTGTGTCAGAACTAGAGTGATTAGTGGAGACTTTGTATCAGCTCAGTATTCCCAGTTCTCTGTTACAGCCAAGTTCAGCCATTTTTCCCGACCATGGGCTTCTTTGTTGCGCTGGTTTCTCTTTATGTATTCGGAATACAAGGTGAAAACGCTGTGTGTGTGTGTGTGTGTGTGTGTGTGTGTGTGTGTGTGTGTGTGTGTGTGTGTGTGTGTGAATAATTTGATTCACTGGGTTTGTAATGGTTTTGTGTCGTGTGTTCAATTTTTCCTTTTTTGTGGGATTTTCTTATTTCTGTTTGTAAACGCCTATATTTTGTTTTAAAGATTAGGCGTGAATGATTAACAACAACAATAATAATGATAATAATAATATAGCATTATGAAAGATAAAAATGATGAAAATGATGATGATGATAATAATAATAATAATAATAATAATAATAATAGAAGGGTCTATACTAGGTCGTTAAGTGGCAAAGCATCCACACGCCAAGGCAATGTAGCTGTGCAGTGTTGACCTGTTTCTGAAAATGTTATCAGGGCAGGACTGGAAAGAATGTTAGCCTCAATATTGCTGTTTTGTTCAGTGTCAAACTCAACACATTGCACTCTCTTTTTTTCCTTCCAACATATCTGTCAATTGCTGGTTTGTTCAATGTCGACCTCAACACATTGCAGCTTCATATACCATTCTATTGCTGTTTTGTTTCCTCAAGTGGCCACAGGCCTGGAGTGGAAGTCATCAAGCCAGCTGCCAGACAACGCGACCTTGGCTGTGTGTGAAGGTCAGAACGTGACCTTGCACTGGCAGTACAACCATTTGCAGGGTCAGCACCTGAAAACCGAAGAGTGGCACTTCGTGGAAGATGGAGGTAATTATGATGTCTTTTCTACTTGTAATTCCCCCTTTATTTCACTGCGCTCTCACTCTTTCTTCTTCTCCTTCTTCTTTTTTTTCTGTTTTTTTTTCTTCCTCTTCGCTCCTCCAATGTAACAGCTGATGTGTAAATCACACGTACTGCTTGTTCATGCAGTGCGCTTTTATTGGAAGGGGCCGCTAAATAACATATCTAACTGACACTCCCCCCTGAACCTTCTTGACCTCTTTTTCTGGACACATTACTCTTTCAGTTGTATTGTGTGTGTGTGTTGGGGGGGGGGAGATTTTCTGATCTCCCAGGTCAACTTGTGTGCAGACCTTGTGCCTTAACCCCCCTCGTGTGCATGCAAATGCTGAAGATGAAAGACACACGTTAATGATTCTGTAATCCAAGTCAATTTAATTATTCTGTGGGTTATGAAAACACGAACATAGCAGCGTAAGAGTATGGCTGTCTATGTGACGGGGTAAAAGCGGCGGTCATACACTCGCGCCGTAAGTGAATGAGTGAGTGAATGTGTGGGTAGGTGAGTGTGTGGGTGTGTGAACATAAAGAATGACGCTGCTTTTATAACTCAGAATCATAAAGAAGAAGGCATGTCTCCTTTCTTTTCTGAGCTTCTGCATTGCTACTCTGTATCTCGCCAGCTCGGGTCATCAGGTGATGACCGCCTCAGTCTTAAAAATTCCCTCCTACAGAACCAGAGCATATGGAAAACACACTTTCTCTTTCCAGGCTTCTTCCGCATGGAACTCACTCCCGTTTCCTGTCCGACGTCATGCTGTTTCTTGCCCCTCTTTCAAAACGTCTTTGAAAACTCATTTATTTTCAGCCATTCAAATTAATAAATAACTCCTTGTCTTCATATTGACGTTTCAGTCAAGTAATTTTTTTTACTTCTATTATTTTTATCATTTTAAAAAGTACACATGTTTATATGTCTTGAACGGCCAAGATGTGTTTACACGCGCGCGCGTGTATATATATATATGTGTGTGTGTGTGTGTGTGTGTATGTGTGTGTGTCTGTCTGTCTGTCTGACTGTGTCTGTGTCTGTGTGTGTGTGTGTGTGTGGCTGTGTGTACGTCTTGTGTGGATCAGATTGGATGTGGGTTGGTGAGTTGGAGTTCAGTGGAGCGGGAGGATTTGTGCGTGCAGGTGTATTCGTGTGTTTTTAGTATGCATACATCGTATTTTTCATTATAAACGCCCATGGCTTTTGTATCATTAGATTGGGCGTACCAAATGTCCTTTTATTATCGTTATCTTTATTTATGTATTATTATTATTATTATCATCATCATTATCGTCATCATAACATTACACAGAACTCCTCTTCATGGTGTTATCTTAACATTACAGAACTCATCTCCACGGTGTTATCACAACATTACACACCACTCATCTCCATGGTGTTATCATAACATTACACACCACTCATCTTCGTACCTTCCGGGGCGACAGGTGTGAATGAATCAGTCCTTCAAGCTGAAAGGAGCTGTAAACCAGCACAGTTTGATTTTCAGGCAGCAGTGACAGGCTGCTGGCGGTTAGATCTCAAGGGCAGTTTGTACCTGAAGCGGGCACCACAGTTCAGCTGGAGTTCATGCCCAACGCGGGCATTCGTCTAGTGAACGTCACTGTGCAGGACTCTGGAACGTACTCTGTACGTGTCTCCTTCAACGAGCACGGCTCCATCAAAACGTACACACAGACAGCGCACGTGCATGTGTCGGGTGAGAACAGTGTTTTTTCTTTCCTGTTCCGATTCCTAATTTTAAAAAAAAAACAAAAACGAACATTTAAAAACAGGGCTCAGTTTTAAATATTAATCAAAGGTTAAAGATAAACCTTTAAAACATAGAGCTCTTCAAATAACAAAGCTTCCGGCTTCAGAGTTGAAGGAGTACAGAATTTGGACATTATAGCGCATTGTCTAGTTAATTTTGCCAGAAACTGTTTTTCACTAAACGATGTTCATTGTTAGCGCTCTTCGCCCCTGTGCTAACTCGAAGGCAGATCACTTGTAAATACTGAGTAGTAGTAGTAGTTGTTGTTGTTGTTCTTGTTGTGTCATTATTATTACAGCAAACGGGGATGGGGTGGTGGAGAATGGCCATCTTATGGCCACTGTGCGGCCCGGCATGACACGTGACAACCGGACGCAAGACCTCCACCTGGTGCTGGCCTGTTCCAGGATCAACGAGCCATGGAGAGCCAGTGCCCACATCGTGTGGAGCGTGAGTATTGCTGGATGAACTGACACACACATGTGTGTTCAAGTCCTGATGCAGCTAAGTGAAATTTAGCGTATTACGCTTTTCAAATTATTGCAGCTGTTGTGTCTGGGAAAAGACGTAATGAGAAAGTGAAACTCTTTCACCACTACTTGTTTAGAATGCACCATATCCTGATATCTGGTGATCTTATTGTCACTGCCTGTAACTGGGTGCTACATCATTTCTGAAGTCATTCTCTTCTTCCATTTTGCGACATGAAATAGAATAATAGATATGCATACAGTTTTGTGTTACATCATTTCTGAAGTCATTCTCTTGTTACGTTTTGTGACAGGAAATGGAATTATAGATATGTATATAGTTTTAGAGTACTTTTTGTTTGTTTTTGTTTGTTTGTTCTCTTTTTCTCCCCTGAGCAAAGAGCCACCAGTCTTACATAATAATATGATTGTCCCATGGGCCAATCATAAGATGTGGCACTAGCGTTGACACATGCTGTGGCATTACTGCAACACCAGCACTGACTGGTTCATTTAGGCTGACACGTCATCATTGCAACACCAGCACTGATTGGTTCATTTTGGCCGACACGTCATTATGACAACACCAGCACCAATTGGTTCACTTCGACCGACACGTCATTATTGCAACACCAGCACTGACTGGTTCATTTAGACAGGCATGCCATTATCGAAACACCAACAGGGATTGGTTCATTTGAGCCGACACGTCATTATTGCAACACCAGCACCGACTGGTTCATTTGGGCCGACACGTATGTCAAGATGTCAAGTTGGGCACTACTCTGAGTTGGTTACTTTCTCGGTTATTCGTTTCTGCTGCAGACTCCACAGCACGTGGAACTTCAAACGTCGTGGTGGGACGATGGGGTGTCCTACCTTCTGGTGCCCAACCCTGTCACTTCAGGACCCTACACGTGCAACCTAGACAAAGCCACAGCTGCCCTGGGCTGTCAATCCTCGGAGTCACCTTCAGTAAGGGAGGGCACCGTGCATATGGACGGGGTGGAGGCGCGGTTGTCGTTACTGGAAGGGAAACTGCAGGACGTCAGGAGCCGGGAGAGCGAGCTGGTGGACAAGGTGGACAGGCTGGAGGCTGAGAACAGCGCACTGAAACACCAGCTGGCTGCTACAGGTGCGATATTCTGTTAATTTCTCTGTGGCTAGTAATGGTACGATGTGCAGTTTGTCTTTCTGTGGGTAACATCAGTACGATGTGCAGTTAGTCTTTCTGTGGGTGATGTTGGTACGACTGATGTGCAGTTAGTCTTTCTGTGGCTAATATTAGTACGATGTGCAGATAGTCTTTCTGCTGGTGATATTGCTATGATGTGCAGTTAGTCTTTCTGTGGGAAGTAAAAGTGCGATCAGCAGTAAATCTCGCTATCTCTTTGTATGAATCTTTTGTCCCTATCTGTCTCCTTTTCTCTCTCCATCTCCATTCACAACTGAGGATCAGCAGTAATGGTTCCCAAGCCACACACGTCCTCCACACGTTCCCATGTTGTTTGTTTTGTTTGCTGTGTCGTATCTAAGCCTTGTTGTGGACTACGTCTCCTTTGTCATGGTCACGTGACAACTTCCAGACCCGACACAGCTTGTCTCTCCGGTTCCCTCCGTCAGCTTTGACGTCAACCTGCAGATCCTCACCACCTCCCACGCACCGCTACACTTCCAGGACGTCACGACTAATGAGGGCAACGCCTTCAACGTGACGTCAGGGAAGTTTGTGACGCCACTGAACGGGACCTACGTCTTCCACTTGACGCTGATCAGCACCAACCCCAGCGTGGACAGCTCTGACGTCACGGTGTTCCTGATGCTGGACGGGCGACGGGTGGTCAGCGCTGTGACGTCACGGGTGGACGGCTACTACACCTCAGGCAGCGTGGACGTGGTTCTGGCGCTGAAGGAGGGACAGAGTGTGTGGGTGGTCAACGGCAGTGACGGTCAGCGCCACTTCGCTTTTTCCGTCTACCTGTCCGGCTTCCTGCTCCACGCTGGCGCACTGTGAAATAAATGGCCTGGCTTTTCGGGTGTTTTATGCAAACACTTTCCTTTTCTTTATTTTTGTAGTCTCCACGATTCACTTCTCGGAAAAGAAATGCGAGCATGCGGGTATCCGAGCGCACACGCACACATACACACACACACGCGCGCGCGCGCGAACTCTTAGCCAAATAATACGCTGAGCTTCCAAACAAGACTTGATCAAAGTTTGATGCATTATCCTCCCACAAGTAATGAGTGTATAAAAGTTTGTTTCTGTCATTAACTTACTCAGTACGGCCAGTCCTCTCTTCTCCTCTACACAGACCCCTCGGATGTCCAGTGGGTGTCTCAATGACCCAACCTTTAGCTTCCGTCGTCAGATTTGGGGTATTCTTTGTCAATATTCACGTCTTCAGTATAAAAGCCTTCCGCTTGCAATATTTTGATGGTGGTAATTGGGGTGAAACGCTGTTAACGTCGTCTCTTTCGCCGTTCGTGTGGAAAGAGTTAAACTATCAAGATGGTTGATACAAAATAATATTTCAGGTATTAAACAAACTTTATCAGTTTATGCATTATAACTTAATTTGCAACGTATACATTTACATCTTAAAAACAATTTCATGTTTTTCATATACCGTTTTTTTTTTTTCATTTCTCTTCCGTGACTAATTTAGACCACATCAGAAAGCAATATATTATAAACTTTACTTACTCAAAAAGAAACTTCTTCACCGTGTGTTAAAAAGAATAATTTGTATATATAAACTCTTGTTCAGAATTCTCACAGGTGTTGTGTTGTGGCAAAGTACTGTGGACAAATAAAGCTTCTTTCACAAACAGCATTTTTCTGTTTCACAGAAGAGAAAGAACGGATGCTCTGCTGCTCTGGGACCTGAGACATCACACAGACACACACACATCACACAGACACAGACACACAGAGACACAGACACAGAGACACAGACACACACACACACACACACACACACACACACACACACACACACACACACACACACACAAACACACACACTAAATTAATGAAAAGACGATGAAAGAAAGGAAACACACATTGTCTCTCTATCTCTGTCTCTGTCTCTGTCTCTGTTTAAAAACCTAATAACTCCTTCACACACACGATGAAAGAAAGGAAACACACATTCTGTCTCTGTCTCTGTCTCTCTCTTTAAAAACCTAATAACTCCACACACACGCGCGCGCGCGCGCGCGCACGCACGCACGGCGCACGCACGCACGCACACACACACACACACACACACACACTGCTTCAAAAGACAAGTTTTCAAATTGTCGCAACTTGTCTTTGAGGTGTCCAGTTACAGCAGTTAATTGATAATCATAATTGTTTAACTCATTGCAAAACCACTGTGACACTGAATATAGCCAATATAAGCTGTAATAACATAGTTTCGTGAAGTTTGATGTCTGTTTGTTTCCTATTTGATGTCAACAGGTTGCCCAAAAGAAATAGACCAACTTATTAACGAAGCAGGCATTCAAACAAAATCACTCCAAAGATTTTGTGGGATTCTCTCTCTCTCTCTCTCTCTCTCTCTCTCTCTCTCTGTGTGTGTGTGTGTGTGTGTGTGTGTGTGTGTGTGTGTGTGTGTGTGTGTGTGTGTGACACTGCGAAAGTTATCAGGAATACTCAACGAAAGTGAGAAATGTGGATCCTGCTTGTGTGGTAACTCAGTTAGATTTTATTTTTGGAAATTTCCCCTTGGATATACCGGAAGCTCTTTCTGTATGAATAGTATGCCCACCTTTAGAACATCTGTCCCAAATCTATCTTCTTCTTTGGTACGTGAAAAAGGTTGTAACAAAACCTCTGAAATATTCAATGGACGTACCATATATGCAAATCTTGTTTGTCAGAAAAGTTACTTGTTTTTACATAGTTCTCCTGCACGGATGTTGGAGGCTTTTTGCTATCCCCACCTTCCAAAAACTCTGTGCTGGAATTTTCCTCTTTTCTGTCGCTCTCTTTGTGTCTGTTTGTCTTCTTCTTCTTCTTCTTCTCTTTTTTCCCTGTCGTCTATTTCTTTATCATTTTCTGCCTGCCCAGTACTTTCCTCTGCTCTGGAACTACGAAATGTTGTCCTTCCGATGATTTTATAACCATAGCTTTTTTTTTTTTTTTTTTTTTTTTTTTTGCTTTTTTTTTGTGGTTTTTTTGGTCGACAAGAAAATGTGCAGAAGTGAGAATGTGTATTGAAATGTTTAGCGCTATTTTTTCTTCTGCCATGTTTTCATTCCTGATGTTACTCAGTGCGGCAGACATTGCTCAAAGCAAAGTGAAACTGAAATCACTTGCTTCTATAGCTGTGTACAGACTGTGGGTAAAATTTGGGTCACGACTTTATATCGGGCTCACGCATCTCCGACCCTATCACTGTGCATGTGTCCGGTTTATAACTGTACATGTCCTTGCTGTTTGTCCGACATATAACTGTGCATGTCTGTGTTGTGTGTCAACAGGACTCGGCACGTATTGAACTGCATGTCTTTGCTTTGTGTCAACAGGACTGAACACATATAAGTGTGCATGTCTGTTCTGTGTGTCAACACGACTGGACACATATAACTGTGCATGTCTGTTCTGTGTGTCAACAGGACTGGACACATATAACTGTGCATGTCTTTGCCGTGTGTCAACAGGACTGGCCACCATCAGCTTCAGCGTGTTCATCCTGAACAGCACCCACTACTCCAGTGACCCGCTCCTCCTCCCCCACGTCATCAGTAACCAGGGTGAGGCCTTCAACGTGACGTCAGGCCAGTTCCTGGTGCCGGTGTCCGGCCTCTACGTGTTCCACGTGACACTGACCACCACCAACCCCGTGCCGGACAGCTCGATAGACACCGTGTACCTCATGATTGACCAGCACCCTTGGAGGTCAGCCTTGTCGGGTAGACCAAACGGGTACTATGATACGGGTAGCACGAACATGGTCAAGCGACTGACCCAGGGGCAAAAGGTCTGGCTAGAAAACGCCGCTAGAGGATGGCACAGTTTGCCGTTTTCCGTGTATTTTTCCGGGTATTTGTTGAGGGCTGGGTCGTAGGAGAGAGGCGGGAATCCAGCACTCGAAGAAGGAAACCTTCACAAAACCCAAATCCCAGCACTGACCTCTCGAAGAAGGAAACTATCACAAAACCCAAACCCTAGCACTGACCTCTCAAAGAAGGAAACATCACAAAACCCAAACCCCATCACTGACCTCTCGAAGAAAGAAACCTTCACAAAACCCAAACCCTAGCACTGACCTCTCGAAGAAGGAAACCTTCACACAACCCAAACCCCATCACTGACCTCTCGAAGAAGGAAACCTTCACAAAACCAAAACCCCAGTACTGACCTCTCGAAAAAAGAAACCTTCACAAAACCCAAACCATACACTGACCTCTCGAAAAAGGAAACCTACACAAAACCCAAACCTTATACACTGACCTATCGAAGAAGGAAACCTTCACAAAACCCAAACCTTATACACTGACCTCTCGAAGAAGGAAACCATCACAAAACCTAAACCCCAGCACTGACCTCTCGAAAAAGGAACTGACCATCACAAAACCCAAACCCCAGCACTGACCTCTCGAAGAAGGAAATCTTCACAAAAGCCAAACCCCAGCACTGACCTCTCGAAAAAGAAAACCTTCACAAAACCAAACCAAGCACTGACCTCTCGAAGAAGAAAACCACAAAACCCAAACCCCAGCACTGACCTCTCGAAGAAAGAAACTTTCACAAAACCCAAACCCTAGCACTGACCTCTCGAAGAAAGAAACTTTCACAAAACCCAAACCCTAGCACTGACCTCTCGAAGAAAGAAACCTTCACAGAACCCAAACCATGGCACTGTCCAATTGAAGAAATAAACCTTCACAAAACCCAAAGTCAAGCACTGACCTCTCGAAGAAGAAAACCTTCACAAAACCAAACCAAGCACTTTCCTCTCGAAGAAGAAAACCTTCACAAAACCAAACCATACACTGACCTCTCGAAGAAATAAACCTTCACAAACACAAACCCTAGCACTGTCCAGTTGAAGAAATAAACCTTCACAAAAACCCAAACCAAGCACTGAACAGTCTGACCTAAAAGGTGCGTGCCGATGGGTCGTTCGCTCTACCGCGTAGAGAGAGCCTGCTGGGTTGCAGGCCAAAATTTGAAATTACCACAATAAGTCTAGCTTCATAGTACTGCATTCAAAGTGTGTAGAGAAGATTTTGTCGTACATTCAGAGACACTTTTTCTTCAAGTTACTTTGATTACGCTTTGAACGAGTGGAGGCCTATGCATTTTGAGAATGACTGTGAGAATCATACCATTTATTGAACATTTATCAGTAAAACATAGAATACTATTCGATCCATCAGTGTTCTTGATACCATTTGTCCATGGGTTTTTCCCATGTTGACTGTGTTGTTTTGTTCAGTAAAATTATTACCCGGACTTTCGATATGTTGATTTCTCTCTCTCTCTCTCTCTCTCTCTCTCTCTCTCTCTCTCTCTCTCTCTCTCTCTCTCTCTCTCTCTCTCTCGCAGTCTCTCTGTCGACTATATCTCGATGATATATCGCGTTTGTCACGCGCGCTGAATGTAAACACGGATAGCCTGAAATTTTATTTTCACATGAAAGAAAGGGATAATATTAATTCTCACCTAGTCTTTTCTGGTCCCCCCCCCACCTCTCTCTCTCTCTCTCTCTCTCTCTCTCTCTCTCTCTCTCTCTCTCTCTCTCTCTCTCTTAGCTCCAATAAAACATCCACAGCGTTGGTTCGTTTGTTCTGCTCCCCCCCCTCTCTCTCTCTCTCTCTCTCTCTCTCTCTCTCTCTCTCTCTCTCTCTCTCCTCTCTCTCTCTCTCTCTCTCTCTCTCTCTGTCTCTCTTAGCTCCAATAAAACATCCACTGAGTTGGTTCGTTTGTTCTGCCCCCACCCTTTCTCTCCCTCTCTTCATAGCTTTGATAATAATGATAATAATAATTCATAACTTTTCTACGGCGGGATATCCAGTACAAATGCTGATCAAAGCGCCTTACATCATCCAGATAAACATAACATAAAAACATTACAACAGCTCTTTCTCAATCCAATGCGTTCAAAGTTCAGAATAAACCATCCAAGAAACAAAAACAAAAATCAAATGAATAATGCTTAGATTAAAATGAAATGCATTCAATAAACACACAGTTCATAAATCACACACTCATGTGCACGCTCACGCACGCACGAACGCGCGCACGCAGTGGAGTGATGGCCTAGATGTAACGCGTCCGCCTAGGAAGCGAGAGAATCTGAGGGCGCTGGTTCGAATCACGGCTCAGCCGCCGATATTTTCTCCCCCTCCACTAGACCTTGAGTGGTGGTCTGGACGCTAGTCATTCGGATGAGACGATAAACCGAGGTCCCGTGTGCAGCATGCACTTAGCGCACGTGAAAGAACCCACGGCAACAAAAGGGTTGTTCCTGGCAAAATTCTGTAGAAAAATCCACTTCGACAGGAAAAACAAATAAAACTGCACGCAGGAAAAAATACAAAAAAATGGGTGGCGCTGTAGTGTAGCGACGCGCTCTCCCTGGGGAGAGCAGCCCGAAGTTCACACAGAGAAATCTGTTGTGATAAAAAGGAATACAAATACAAATACGCGCGCGCGCGCACACACACACACACACACACACACACACACATATATATATCTACTGCACTAAAACAGGATTACATAAGTATTGAAATATCTGTAGCATAAAACTCCATTTGCCGAACAGACTTTGGACTAAACAGGACTGCAGATCAGGAGCATTTCCGTGGGACGATGGTAAAGAATTCCAAACATGGGGTGCTTCAGCCCTAAAAGACCTTTTCCCTGCACATTTTGAATTAGTTCTTGGGACTTAGAGTAACCTTTCAGACTGGATCTTAGCGTTCTGCATGGTTCGTACGTTTCTGGGGAATTCGAGTAACCCTTCAGAATTGGATCTTAGCGTTCTGCATCAGTGGTTCGTACGTTTATGAGGCTTTTCCGAAGTACACCACCTGAAAGCACTGGTTAGATCACATATAGAATATGGTGATATTGTGTTGCACCCATACCTCAAGAGACAATCTACGGCCATAGAAAGGGTACAAAGAAGAGCAACTAAATTATTAAAAGAATGCAAATCTATGAGCTATCAACAGAGACTTGCGTACTTAAATCTGTATTCATCAAAGGGTAGAAGGCTTAGAGGAGACTTAATAGAAGCTTACAAAATGTTAAACTGCTATAATGAAGTCAATGTAAATATTTTTAGAATGTCAGGTTATGAGACTACAAGAAATTCAATGATGAAAATTTGTAAGGAGCACTGTAATACTAACCCAAGGAAAAATTCATTAGCTAATAGAATTGCACAATTATGTAATGCACTACCGATTGAAACTAAACTTGCACAAAATACTGATGTGTTCAAAAATCTCCTTGACGTGAGCATCTTTCTTTCTTTCTTTCCGTTACACGCCCAACATCGATTTGCCGATTACTCTGTCGTGGTTCATGCATGCTGGATATTTTCGTGTCTCCATAACCCACCGAACACTGATATGGGTTACAGGATCTTTAACGTGCGTATTTGATCTTCTGGGTGAGTATACACACGAAGGGAGTTCAGGCGCTAGCAGGTCTGCACATATGTTGACCTGGGAGATCGCAAAAATCTCCACCCTCTACCCACCAGGCGCCGTTACCGAGATTCGAACCCGGGACCCTCAGATTGAAAGTCCAACGCTTAAACCACTCGGCTTGCTCGCAAACAACAGTGTTTTCTTTGTCATGGTCACAGTGGGGGGCATCAAGTTAGAAAGCCTATCAGTAGTAGTGGTAGTACTGTTGGGACTGGCGGTTTGACTGCCTAGGCCTCACGGCCTTTTTATGCCCCCTTCAATATATGTCTCCTTGCATTTGTGGGATACACATACGTTTTCATTTACTGTAATTCATTCATCAGAGTCTATACATTTTTCTTTTAAATTGAAGAACTGAATCATCTATCTCTCACCATTGACGTCATTGCTGATGGCCAAGATCATTGTCTTGACACTGCCTACGTCAACATCAGCATGGAAATGGACGATGGCTAACCATTGATGTTACTGCTGATGGCAAGGATTATCCTGTATATACCCTGATCGTGATTTTTCAAACACGCTTTACCTGACACTGCCTACGTCAACATCAGCATGGAAACGGACGATGGCTAACCATTAATGTTACTGCTGATGGCAAGGATTATCCTGTATATACCCTGATCTTGATTTTTCAAACACGCTTTATCACCTCTCTCTCTCTCTCTCATATATATATATATATATATATATATATATATATATATATATATATATATATATATATATATATATATATATGTGTGTGTGTGTGTGTGTGTGTGTGTGTGTGTGTGTGTGTTTGACAAATCAAGATCAGAACTTGGTCAAATGACTGTTTTCAGTGAATATCAAAAGGCATCCAGTGAGAACCGTGTCGTGCAGTAAATGGCTTACCAGAGACCGCTTTGCCGGAATGACTGGCGGTCAACCGAAACACACACACACACACACACACACACACACACACACACACACACACACACACACACACACACACACAGAGTCACACTTGCGCACTGATGTGGGGGCAGGGGGTGGAAATGTTACTCATTATTGCCAGGCACGGGTAACAGCTTATATATATTGGACCTGCTCCACATCACGTCATATCGAGTCAATGTCGGCCAGCTGAATATTGTACACATTAGATATACTGAAAGCTTCCAGTCCTGCCATTTGGCTGAATATCGTACACTTTAGATACACTAAAGCCTCCAGTCCTGTCATGTTGCTGAATATCGTACACTTTAGATATACTTAAAGCTTCCAGTCCTGCCATTTGGCTGAATATCGTACACTTTAGATATACTTAAAGCTTCCAGTCCTGCCATGTTGCTGAATATCGTACACTTTAGATATACTTAAAGCTTCCAGTCCTGCCATTTGGCTGAATATCGTACACTTTAGATATACTTAAAGCTTCCAGTCCTGTCATTTGGCTGAATATCGCACACATTAGACATACTAAAAGCTTCCAGTCCTGCCATTTGGCTGAATATCGTACACATTAGACACACCAAAAGCTTCCAGTCCTGCCATTTGGCTGAATATCGTACACATTAGATATACTGAAAGCTTCCAGTCCTGCCATTTTGCTGAATATTGTACACATTAGATATACTTAAAGCTTCCAGTCCTGCCATTTGGATGAATATTGTACACATTAGATATACTTAAAGCTTCCAATCCTGCCATTTCACTGAATATCGTACACATTAGATATACTTAAAGCTTCCAGTCCTGCCATTTTGCTGAATATCGTACACTTTAGATATACTTAAAGCTTCCAGTCCTGCCATTTTGCTAAATATCGTACACTTTAGATATACTTAAAGCTTCCAGTCCTGCCATTTTGCTAAATATCGTGCACATTCTCGGCCTGTCAACTTTTGTGCACGTGCACTATAGGTTATTACATTTAGGAAAAAAAAATCATTGGACTTTTCATTCTTGGATGATAATGTAAAGATGAAAGTCTTTATTTACATATTGTAGAAACTGGTCCTTGTCGTGGGTACGTTTATGAGTCAGTTAATAGGAAGACTGAATCAGGGGTCTCTCCACCACTGCTTTTTACCGAAAATTCCATCCTCTCCCCTTTCTTTCCAGGCTCTTTCTTTGTTGAATCTTTCAGAAATGTAGCTTTCCTTTTGATCCTATTTTTGGTATCTGGGTCCTTCACTGTGATTTTGATAGGTCTTGGTGTGCTTTTATTTTATGTTTTTTCTCCAAGCCGAACAGATTTAACAGTCAGGTCACTGATTTCCATCCTGGAGAAAGCCTCAGTTGTCAGCATCACAGATGGCATCAGTCTTCAAAACTGATCAGTCATCAGACTGATTTCCTCTCCTTGCCACCTGTCGCTTTCTGGTACATCATACAGTACCAGATTATTTTTCAGGCCTCTCTGTCCTTGTCTTCCTCAAACATTTCCCTGACCTGTTATGATTTTGTGACCTTCACTCTTAATTTTTGTCACTTTTCCCGGTACTGTCAATGTTAGCTCAGTGGTCAGTCTGGCTTTGCAGGGAAGCAACTGACGATTTGCATCACTGCATCCAGTTTTGTCTCATCAGTTGCAAGACGATCGTCAAGGTTTACATTTTACCTAGTTCGTCCGTGCATTTGGGACAGATCGAACCACTTTACACTGCTGGCTCGAATTCTCACCAGAAGGGAATACTCAGCGGGATGGAGTTCTGACAAATCAAGTGTGCCCATCTGCTAGTGACACGCCCATTGCACTTAGCTCTTTTTTTTTTTTCTTTTTTTTTTCGCCTACCACTTTGGTGGGGGAGTTTGTGGTTCATCGTCTGCCACATGAAATTTTATTGGCGAGCCACCGGTAAACCCTTAACTTTTTGGTAGGGGGTGGGGGTCTCTGCTTCCCGTTTTGCTCAGTTGCTGCCAACACACTAGCTCGGAGTTCCGCGGTGACTCGAGTTAATTTTCAGGTTTAAATAAACTATGATTTTTTTTTAAAGCACTCAGCAGGCACTAGTCACAACAGTTAACAGCAAATCGATGTTGGCTAGGGATATATATAATAAATAACAAAAGAGGCAAGGCCTTCAAGACTCACTTGTGATAAATTAAGTCCCCTAGCATTAATTACAGAACAATTTCCCTTTTTTACCATCTGCACCAAAACGTTTGCAAAATAAATAAAAATTCCATGCTTAGCAAAAGAAGTTCCTGTTTGAACAAAAAATGATAATAATGACTCCTCTTGTTGTTGTGTCAGAATAAGAGGTCAAAGTGCCAAGTTTAGAGAATACAAAAAATATAAATATAACAGTAAATGCAGTTTGCATATAATTAGGCTTCTTTTTTTTTAATTTTTTTGTGCCCATCCCAGAGGTGCAATATTGTTTTAAACAAGATGTCTGGAAAGAACTGAATTTTTGCTATTTTTATGCCAAATTTGGTGTCAACTGACAAAGTATTTGCAGAGAAAATGTCAATGTTAAAGTTTACCACGGACACACAGACACACAGACACAGACAACCGAACACCGGGTTAAAACATAGACTCACTTTGTTTACACAAGTGAGTCAAAAAAGAAATGAAGGAGGTGAGAAGCGGGGGGAATCATTGTCGATTTTCTCATTTTTTGGCACCAGTGTCAAACCATAGGAAACAGCTTTTCAAAAACACATTCATAATACTACTAAAAAGGAAAATTAACAAAAGAAACAGAAACTGATTTTTAAAAAAAATGTTTTGATATGGATGAATGTAATGTTACCAACATATTTTTTTTAGAATCAAAATCCACCAATGGGTCTTAGAATTACCAATATTACAGTGGCATCATGGCGGCCGCCACATCATCATATGCTCATGCAAACGAAAATCGATTATCCCAAACAGATGGAAAAGCAATGACGATTTATGGTCGTATATAAATCGAACGAACACGAAGAAATAAATTTAATCACTAACCATTTATTTCTAACAGTTCAAAAAGAAATGTAAAGTCGGACCTCGTGAAAGTCACGTGACAAGAGACTTCCGATTACTTCCTTTTCATACAAGTCAACATGGCCAACCCAAGCACGCCGCCAACAATTCACCGTGGAATTGTCAAACAGGTGACAAATAGTTCATTTATTCTTTCTTTTGAGCTACCGAATTGTTTCCCTACATAAACTACACTCAGTAATTTTTTCTCTGTGTCTAGATTTTCTCTCAATAGTTGATTCGGAAAGCAGAATCGGTAGTATAAGTGGTCGCAGTATTTCAAACATATGTTCAATGTTGACTGATCCTTTTACGTCAGAAAGATCAGCACAAGTCAAGCTGAGTTCTCTCGTTGTAACATTATTGTAATCATCATTATTGATACTAGACTTTGTTTGAAAGAAGTGATTGTTGTTAGAATACGAGTTTTCAAAGGAAAAATAAACCAAGGATCGGGAACAACATACTGCCATCAGTCCAAGTGGGAGTGACGTGTGTAATTTCCAGATAGAAAAAAATCACAGTTAAAAGACTAAAGAACACTGTTAATTGTGTTATTGTAAATGACATAATTGTAACCAGTGTAAATTATTGTGACAATGTAACTTGTTAGTTGTTTATTGCCCATATATCTTGGGGTGATTTTGATGGGGTATTCATTGGTGAATTTTGCAAATAGTGACCCTTCTAATTGGAAGAGAATCAAGTCACCTTCTTTCCAGCACATCAAACATAACAATTTGAACTAATTCCCAGATTTATTAATTGACTACTAAAACAGAAAAGGCCTCAGTCCTCATAGTTAAGTGTGTGGGTGAATATTCAGTGATCACTGATAATTTATAAACTATTCTAGTTTGTTTCTTTTTTCGTACACACAGAAACACTTACAGTATTAGTTGCCAACAACTTATGCCCCACCCTCACCCCCCACACCCCCATCTTTTTTAAGGAGTTTGCAATTGTATGCACAAGCAGACATTTGACTTCTCTTTTTTCTTGTGCAGATTCTCTCTGGGGACACCATTGTTATCAGAGGTCAACCCAAAGGGGGACCACCTCCAGAGAAAACGATATGTCTCTCCAACATCCAGGCACCCAAGTTAGCTCGGCGGGCAAATCCCAACAATGAAGGCTCTGTGGAAACAAAGGATGAGGTTAGAAGGATTTACTTGCTTGCTTGTTTGTGTGGTTGGTGGTGATAAGTTTCTGTGTTGATGTATCTGTGTGTGTGTGTGTGTGTGTGTTTTCAGCTATTTGATGTATACAGTGTATATTATTATGAATAAATCAAGGTATTCAAAGGGGAAGAAGTGATGCTTACTGTTTATATTGTATTTTTGATGAACAAAGAAAATATCTTCTAAAAGGCTTAAACATGGAGTCTGGAGGTGCTGATGAAGTGAATGTATATGTATGTCTAAAGTAAGCCAGTTCTGCAAGTTTTATATGTACAGTATGTCTGAAGTATGCCACTTCCACATGTTTTACATGTACAGTATGTCTGAAGTGTGCCAGTTCCACAAGTTTTACAGAAAGTAACAAATCCCTCAATCTGTTTTCAGCCATTTGCTTGGGAAGCACGTGAGTTCCTACGCAAAAAGCTCATCGGAAAAGAGATTTCATTTTACCTGGAATACAAAGTTCCAGGCTCTGGAAGAGAGTACGGTGCTGTGTACCTGGGTAAAGGTACGAGTTTTTTTTTATGTGCTTTACCCGTTCAGTGCCAGAGGATTTGTGAAAAAAATGTTCTCCCCTTGCCAGGGAATTTTAAGGAATCAGGGTGATTTTTTTTTTTTTTTTTTTTTTTTTTTTTTTTTTTTTTTTATAATTTGTACAGAAATTATTGGAGATACTGAAAGAAAGTGAATTTATTTTGTGAAGGAAAATGAACGAGGATTCTGAATCTGGGCTATTTTCTAAATTATTTTGTTTGTAAACTGTACTGGCATTTCAAAGTTAAGATACTGATTTTTATGCAATGAAATGTCTATTTCCACCATGTAGAATGACATCCAAAATGAAAACAAACAGAATACAGCTGGGAATGGCATGTTTGTTGTCAGTTTACACCCACAGATGAAAATAAAACAGACAATATGTTTATGATAACACCCAAAACTCTTGCAGTTGCAGACATGTAACCTTTTGTAAGTGAATAACTATCTTGACAATGACAAACGCAAGTTCTGTCAAGTAATCAACACAAAGGGTCAGTCATACCCACAAAAACTCGCAGTCAAGTTTTGTAACACCAAAGAATTGTTCCCTGCTGAGGGAGAAGCTCTTTGATGACACTCACTTCGTCCAAGCTGCACGTGGGCCGACAAATATCCTCTTCTGTACCTGCCAGTTTGCTCCCTCTGCGAACATGTCTGTCTTCTGATCAGAGACCAACAGTGGAAAAATTAAAACACATTTTTCATGTCTTTTGCCCCCCAAACCCTGGGTTCTGTGGTAATTGTGGATTGTTGGCTGTTTTCCAAATTGTGACAATATAAGGATGGAGGACTTGAGGCAATAAGTATAAGTAATCTATTTGTTTCAGACAATGAGGGAGAGAACATGACAGAGTCACTGATTGCAGAAGGTCTGGTTGAAGTGAGACGGATGGGCATCAGAAAGGATGAGTAAGTGGGGACATTGTTTCTGTAGTTGCTGTTGTTGCTTGGATAGCTTCCTAGCTTTCCCTCTTCACTTGATTCTTTGAAAATAAAGAAAAGAAGTTATCAGTAGTTATGTCCGTTTATTGCAGTATTGTCACATTGTAAGAGAAGAAATGACAGGGTTTGTTTTTTTTACAAACTTTTTACTTAGATGTTTATGGCTGGGACTACCTAAATGTATACGTTTATTCATCCATAAATATTTGCACATTTGTATAATTGATAGACAAAATAAGATGTTGATTTAATCATTCTCTGTATGTACAGTTGTCCACTTTTCATTTCATTGTTATTCTTCTGATGTAGTGACTTGGTAAAATAATTATTATGATAAAAGTGTTTAGTTTTTGTTGGTTTTTGTTTTATTTAAGTTGTTTTGTAGTTTCAGAATTGTGGCTTATTCTGTGTTTTTTGTTATAGTCTGTTATGAAGGTAAAAATAAACATGGCCATGAGTTAAGTGTGTTAAGGGCTTAAATGGGAAGACTGGGACCACACAGTTTAGTATCATCGACTTCACAAATGGATATGTTGCTCTATTTCCTGACTAACATTGAAAGTGTCTGTATCACTCGGGCCTGGTTGACACCGGCATATCATGACAGGAAGCGTAGAGTACAGCCTTGTCACATTGTATTCTAAGAGCTGGGCAGACTGGCGGTGTGTGTGTGTTTTGTTGATACTAGCATTCCTGAGCTGGGCAGACTGACAGTGTGGTGTGTGCGTGTTTTGTTGATTGTATTCCCTGAGCTGGGCAGACTGATGGTGTGGTGTGTGTGTGTGTGTTTTGTTGATTGTATTTCCTGAGCTAGGCAGACTGATGGTGTGGTGTGTGTGTGTGTTTTGTTGATAGTATTCCTTGAGCTGAGCAGACTGTCGGTGTGGTGTGTGTGTGTTTTTTTTGTTGATTGTATTTCCTGAGCTGGGCAGACTGATGGTGTGGTGTGTGTGTTTTGTTGATTATATTTCCTGAGCTGGGCAGACTGATGGTGTGGTGTGTGTGTGTGTGTGTTTTGTTGATTGTATTTCCTGAGTTGGGCAGACTGACAGTGTGGTGTGTGTGTGTGTGTTTTGTTGATTGTATTTCCTGAGCTGGACAGACTGATGGTGTGGTGTGTGTGTTTTGTTGATAGTATACCCTGAGCTGGGCGGACTGATGGTGTGGTGTGTGTGTTTTGTTGATTGTATTTCCTGAGCTAGGCAGACTGATGGTGTGGTGTGTGTGTGTGTTTTGTTGATAGTATTCCCTGAGCTGGGCAGACTGTCGGTGTGGTGTGTGTGTGTTTTTTTTGTTGATTGTATTTCCTGAGCTGGGCAGACTGATGGTGTGGTGTGTGTGTTTTGTTGATTGTATTTCCTGAGCTGGGCAGACTGGTGTGGTGTGTGTGTGTGTGTTTTGTTGATTGTATTTCCTGAGTTGGGCAGACTGACAGTGTGGTGTGTGTGTGTGTGTTTTGTTGATTGTATTTCCTGAGCTGGACAGACTGATGGTGTGGTGTGTGTGTTTTGTTGATAGTATACCCTGAGCTGGGCGGACTGATGGTGTGGTGTGTGTGTGTTTTGTTGATTGTATTTCCTGAGCTAGGCAGACTGATGGTGTGGTGTGTGTGTGTGTTTTGTTGATAGTATTCCCTGAGCTGGGCAGACTGACGGTGTGGCGTGTGTGTGTTTTGTTGATTGTATTTCCTGAGCTGGGCAGACTGACTGTGGTTTGTGTGTTTTGATTGTATTTCCTGAGCTGGGCAGACTGACAGTGCGGTGTGTGCGTGCAGTGCGGACCAGCAGAGGCTGATACAGCTGGAGGAGGCAGCCAGAGCGGCAGGCAAAGGAAAGTTCGGTGCCGAGGCAAGCACTCATGTGCGCAACATCACCTGGATCATCGAAAATCCTCGTCACTTTGTTGACTCTCACCACAGCAAGCCTGTAGATGGTAAAACATTTTTCTGTTACATGCTGATAAACACATATTTGTATGCAAATGCAACACAGCACAATGTACTTTGGTAATTAATGGAATATCAGATGGATTTGTATTTGATTGTATAACTTGCTGATAATCTTCTCAGTGTAATATATTTTTCTGATGAGAGCCTATTGCATAACTTGTCCATAAACTTTTCAGTGTAATATATTTCTCTGATAAGAGCCTTTTGCACAACTTGCTCATTACTTTCTGAGCGTAGTATTTTTTCTGAGTGAGAGCCTTTTGCATAACTTGTCCATAATCTTCTGAGCGTAATATATTTCTCTGAGTGAGAGTCTGTTGCATTACGTGTTCATAACCTTCTCAGTGTGATATATTTCTCTGTGGGAGACCCTTTCACAACAGGCAGGTTGCACCTTATTTTGGCTAATGATGCATTCATGTTTAAAAGATGTTTTTGGTTTGTTAAAATATCAAAGTAAGGCTTTACGTGTAATTGTGAATTCCCTACACAAAAATTGAGAAATCTGTTTTGCTTATAATTAGCTGCATTGCACCCAGACAGCCTGTCTAGTTTCTCTGAACTTGAGATGATGTACAAAAACAGTGAAATGGGCTGACAAGCTTTGGTTTGTTCTGTGCTGTGACATTGTTGTCATTTATTTCAGTGGTGATTGAGCATGTAAGAGATTTTGTCATTTGTGTCAGTGGTGATTGAGCAGGTGACAGATCGTTGTAATTTATTTCAGCGGTGATTGAGCAGGTGAGAGATTGTTGTCATTTATTTCGGCAGTGATTGAGCAGGTGAGAGATTGTTGTCATTTGTTTCAGCAGTGATTGAGCACGTGAGAGATTGTTGTCATTTATTTCAGCGGTGATTGAGCACATGAGAGATTATCACTGGTTTCAGCGGTGATTGAGCATGTGAGAGATTGTTATCACTTGTTTCAGCGGCAATTGAGCATGTGAGAGATTGTTGCCATTTGTTTCAGCAGTGATTGAGCGGGTGAGAGATTGTTGCAATTTGTTTCAGCGGTGATTGAGCATGTGAGAGATGGCTGCACAGTCCGTGCCTTCCTCCTGCCCAGTTTCGACTACGTCACCATCATGCTGTCTGGCGTCAAAGTGAGTACAACATTCTGTATCATAAAGTGACTGTAGAGTGAGTATAACATTCTGTATCACAATGTGACAGTAAAGTGAGTACAACATTCTGTATCATAAAGTGACTGTAGAGTGAGTATAACATTCTGTATCACAAAGTGACAGTAAAGTGAGGAAAACATTCTTTATTACAAAGTGACAGTAGAGTGAGTGTAACATTCTGTATCACAAAGTGAAAGTAAAGTGAGCAAAACATTCTGTATCACAAAGTGACAGTAAAGTGAGTACAACATTCTGTATCACAAAGTGACAGTAAAGTGAGTACAACATTCTGTATCACAAAGTGAAAGTAAAGTGAGTACAACATTCTGTATCACAAAGTGACAGTAAAGTGAGTACAACATTCTGTATCATAAAGTGACAGTAAAGTGAGCAAAACATTCTGTATCACAAAGTGAAAGTAAAGTGAGTAAAACATTCTGTATTACAAAGTGACAGTAAAGTGAGCAAAACATTCTGTATCACAAAGTGACAGTAAAGTGAGTACAACATTCTGTATCACAAAGTGACAGTGAAATGAGTACAACGTTGTGTATTACAAAGTGACAGTAGAGTGGGTGCAAAATTCTGTATCACAAAGTGACTGTAGAATGAGTGCAACATTCTGTACTACAAAGTGACAGTACAGTGAGTGCAACATTCTGTATTACAAAGTGACAGTAAAGTGAATTCAACATCTGTATCACAAAGTGGAGTGAGTAAAACATTCTGTATTACAAAAAGACAGTTGTTTATTTGTTCCCATTGTGTCACCATCATGCTGTCTGGCATGAAAGTGAGTACAACTTTCTGTATTACAAAGAGAGTTGTTTGTATAATAAACTTTGGTCCATATTCTTAAATGATTGATCCAGTATAGCCCCCATTAAAACATTGTCTCTTCTGACAAACACTGAAGTTCTATACAGTTTTTCTGTTTTTCGTCAATTGGTTTTGGTTGCACATGGTATTATGTGAAAAGATTGAAACATGAGTAGGTTGACAGTTCTGTCAGTGGTGTGTTATTTGATGTGACTGACTTTTTCACTGCATAATATTGTGTGAAAGGATTGTAACAGCATGCTGGTTTTGTTGGTACACTTTTTTTTCTTTTGTATTTCCTAGAGTAGTTTTTACCTTTTCTTTGGGAGGGTAGAATGAAAACAGGCTGATAAGTGGCTATTCCTTTTCCCTCAATAAAAAAAAAAAGTTTTGATTTCAATACAGCTGTTCGTTTTCTGTGAATGACAGTGCCCCATGTAGTATTGTTGACACAGCTGTTTGCTGTGATGACAGTGCCCCATGTCTGTTGATACAGCTCTGCTGTGATGACAGTGCCCCATGTAGTGTTGTTGGTACAGCTGTTTGCTGTGAATGACAGTGCCCCATGTAGTGTTGTTGATACAGCTGTTTGCTGTGATGACAGTGCCCCATGTAGTGTTGTTGATACAGCTGTTTGCTGTGATGACAGTGCCCCATGTAGTGTTGACACAGCTGTATGCTGTGATGACAGCGACCCATGTAGTGTTGACACAGCTGTTTGCTGTGATGACAGTGCCCCATGTAGTGTTGTTGATACAGCTGTTTGCTGTGAATGACAGTGCCCGATGTAGTGTTGTTGATACAGCTGTTTGCTGTGAATGAGAGTGCCCCATGTAATGTTGACACAGTTGTTTGCTGTGAATGACAGTGCCCCATGTAGTTTTGTTGATACAGCTGTTTGCTGTGAATGACAGTGCCCAATGTTCAAGACGGATGCGACAAGCGGCAAGCAGGTGCCGGAGCCCTTTGCGGAGGAGTGTCGGTACTTCACAGAGTCACGCCTCCTGCAGCGTGAGGTGAAGATCATCCTGGAAGGTGTGTCCAATCAGAACCTGCTGGGCACAGTCCTGCATCCGGTAAGCGCTGCACTTGGCATCAGTCATGGTCATGATGGTGATAACAGACAACAACTGTGGTGATAATATTTGTGAATACATTGATGGTAAAGATGATATTGATAGTGATGATGATGATGGTGATAGCAACAGCTGTGGTGATATGATAATAATGGGCATTTAAAATGTAGTGCGTTTCTGTCGAAATACAGCTCAAAGCACTTAGTGAATACATTGATGGTAATGATGATATTGATGGTGATAATGACAGCAACAGCTGTGATGGTAATATTTGTCAATACATTGATGGTAAAGATGATATTGATGGTGACATTGATGGTAAAGATGATATTGATGGTGATGACATTGATAATGATAGCTACAACTGTGCTGATATTTGTCAACACATTGATGATAATGATTATATTGATGGTGATAATGATAGCAGCAACCTTGGTGATAATATTAGTCAATACATTGATGGTAATAATGACAGTGATAGCAACAGCTGTGGTGATTATATTAGTCAATACATTGGTGGTAATGATAATATTGATGGTGATAATGATTGCAACTGTTGTGGTGATGATATTAGCCAATACAGTGATGGCAATGATGATGATAGCAACAGCTGAGTTGATAATGTTAGTCAATTTAATGATGATAATGATACCAACAGCTGTGGTTATGATATAAGTCAAAACATTGATGATAGTAATGATAATGATAGCAACAGCTGTGGTGATGATATTAGTCAATATATTGATGGTAATAATGATAATGATAGCAACAGCTGTTTGTGAGGTATACTGACCCTGTTAACAGAATGGTACTCCTGACATGTTAGTGAAGCGTACTGTTCCCTTTATTCCTGTGGCTGTGTTGAGAATGGTACTACTGACATGTTTGTGAGCCATACTGTTCCCTTTATTCCTGTGGCTGTGTTGAGAATGGTACTACTGACATGTTTATGAGCCATACTGTTCCCTTTATTCCTGTGGCTGTGTTGAGAATGGTACTACTGACATGTTTGTGAGATATACTGTTCCCTTTATTCCAGTGCCTTTGTTGAGAATAGTCCTACTGACATGTTTGTGAGCCATACTGTTCCTTTTATTCCTGTGGCTGTGTTGAGAATGGTACTACTGACATGTTTGTGAGCCATACTGTTCCCTTTATTCCTGTGGCTGTGTTGAGAATGGTACTACTGACATGTTTGTGAGATACACTGTTCCCTTTATTCCTGTGGCTGTTAACAGAATGGCACTACTGACATGTTTGTGAGCCATACTGTTCCCTTTATTCCTGTGGCTGTGTTGAGAATGGTACTACTGACATGTTTATGAGCCATACTGTTCCCTTTATTCCTGTGGCTGTGTTGAGAATGGTACATACTGTTCCCTTTATTCCTGTGGCTGTGTTGAGAATGGTACTACTGACATGTTTGTGAGATATACTGTTCCCTTTATTCCAGTGCCTTTGTTGAGAATAGTCCTACTGACATGTTTGTGAGCCATACTGTTCCTTTTATTCCTGTGGCTGTGTTGAGAATGGTACTACTGACATGTTTGTGAGCCATACTGTTCCCTTTATTCCTGTGGCTGTGTTGAGAATGGTACTACTGACATGTTTGTGAGATACACTGTTCCCTTTATTCCTGTGGCTGTTAACAGAATGGCACTACTGACATGTTTGTGAGCCATACTGTTCCCTTTATTCCTGTGGCTGTGTTCAGAATGGTACTACTGACATGTTTGTGAGCCATACTGTTCCCTTTATTCCTGTGGCTGTGTTCAGAATGGTACTACTTTTATTCCTGTGGCTGTGTTGAGAATAGTACTACTGACATGTTTGCGAGCCATACTGTTCCCTTTATTCCTGTGGTTGTTATCAGAATGGTACTACTGACATGTTTGTGAGGCATACTGTTACTGTTCTGTATATTCCTGTGGTTGTGTTCAGAACGGCAACATCACAGAGCTACTGCTGAAGGAAGGGTTTGCACGTTGTGTGGACTGGAGCATGGGGGTGGTCACACAGGGAGCAGACAAGTACCGGGCTGCTGAAAAGTGAGGCACTTTCCTCCTTTTTATCTCTGTTTTTATCCCATCTTGTTTTGTTTTCTATAGAACTTTGATCAAAAGTAGGGGTGCAATATGGGAAGTATTTTTTATCAGAAAGTATTCTTCCCTGTTTGTCATAAATTTAAGTGGTAGAGTTATGGAAAGATTTTTAATGAATAGGTTTTTTTCACTGTTTGTCATAAAGCATCTTAAATATTTTTGTTCTTTAACTGGTAAGTTGTGCCTTTTTAAGTGTCAAGTTGTAAAAAAGTTAGCATGAAAGAAAAATTTTGAATACTAGATTTCTTGAATTTGCAGGTTCAGTTTCTAAAAAATCTGTGATGATCTTGTGCTTTTCCAGGGTTGCGAAAGAAAACAAAAAGCGCATCTGGAAGGACTATGCACCACCTACAGCCAGCCTGGATATCAAAGACAAATGCTACACAGGAAAGGTAAATCTAGTTACATTGTTTTCTCTGGTTTTGTGTGAGAATGTGTGGTGTGCATGTGTGTGGAGAGAGGATGATGTGTTGTTTGTGTCAGATGTGCACATTTGGTTTTGTGTGAGAATGTGTGGTGTGCATGTGTGTGGAGAGAGGGTGATGTGTTGTTTGTGTCAGATGTGCACAATTTACAGGGGTAATCAGTTTTGCATCTCCTGTTGTTGTTGTTTTCAGAAGGGGGGTGGGGCTGAATGAATATAGGTGTAGAGAGAACGTCACTAATTGGTTGACACAAAGTATGACCTGACATACAGTCAGAACCAAAATGACAACTGTATCAGTATGATCCTGTGTCTCATTGCACAGAGTAAATTATGAAGAAAAAAAACTGTACTTCGTTCATTCTGCAACTCTTTTTGGAAGGTCATGAAAGATAAAACAGAAAACAAAAACAAAAACAAAAAAAACAAAAAATAGAGAAGAGGAAAATGAAACATTTTCTTGGCATGTGTATTGATGTGAAGTGTGGTGTGTTGTTGCACAACTACAGGGTTCCATGAAGCAATGTGTGTGTTGTTTTCCTTGGTCAGGTCGTGGTGTGTTGTTGCACAACTACAGGGCTCCATGAAGCAATGTGTGTGTTGTTTTCCTTGGTCAGGTCGTGGTGTGTTGTTGCACAACTACAGGGCTCCATGAAGCAGTGTGTGTGTTGTTTTCCATGGTCAGGTTGTGGTGTGTTGTTGTACAAGTACAGGGTTCCATGAAGCAATGTGTGTGTTGTTTTCCATGGTCAGGTTGTGGTGTGTTGTTGTACAACTACAGGGTTCCATGAAGCAGTGTGTGTGTTGTTTTCCATGGTCAGGTTGTGGTGTGTTGTTGTACAACTACAGGGTTCCATGAAGCAATGTGTGTGTTGTTTTCTGTGGTCAGGTTGTGGTATGTTGTCATACAAGTAAAGGGTTCCATGAAGCAGTGTGTGTGTTGTTTTCCTTGGTCAGGTCGTGGTGTGTTGTTGCACAACTACAGGGCTCCATGAAGCAATGTGTTTGTTGTTTTCCATGGTCAGGTTGTGGTGTGTTGTCGTACAAGTACAGGGTTTCATGAAGCAGTGTGTGTGTTGTTTTCCTTGGTCAGGTTGTGGAGGTTGTCAATGGTGATGGACTGGTGGTGAAAACTGGGGACAGCACGTTCAAGAAGATCTTCCTGGCTAGCATACGACCTCCCAGGTTGGGGAATATTCTGATCCAAGCTTTTTCTTCTTATTCCTCGCCACCCATGTTCACTGCTGTTGCCACACCTGTCTCTCTCTGTTGCCACGCCCATCTCCCTGTTGCCACACCTGTCTGTTGGTACACCTGTCTATCTCTATTGCCATACCTGTCTCCCTGTTGCCACACCTTCCTCTGTTGTCAAACCTGTCTCTTTCTATTGCCACACCTGTCTCCCTGTTGCCACACCTGTCTCTCTTTATTGCCACACCTGTCTATTGCCACACCTGTCTCCCTGTTGCCACACCTGTCTCTCTCTCTCTCTGTTGCCACGCCTGTCTCACCCTGTTGCCACACCTGTCTCCTTGTTGCCACACCCTGTTGCTTAGAGACAGACACTGGTGCTGAATCCATCCAGTGGTGTTCTGTAGTGCCTGCGTGGAGACAGACACTTGTGCTGAATCCATCCAGTGGTGTTCTGTACTGCCTGAGTGGAGACAGACACTTGTGCTGAATCCATCCAGTGGTGTTCTGTACTGCCTGAGTGGAGACAGACACTTGTGCTGAATCCCTCCAGTGGTGTTCTGTACTGCCTGAGTGGAGACAGACACTTGTGCTGAATCCATCCAGTGGTGTTCTGTACTGCCTGAGTGGAGACAGACACTTGTGCTGAATCCATCCAGTGGGTTCTGTAGTGCCTGAGTGGAGACAGACACTTGTGCTGAATCCATCCAGTGGTGTTCTGTAGTGCCTGCGTGGAGACAGACACTTGTGCTGAAGCCATCCAGTGGTGTTCTGTAGTGCCTGAGTGGAGACAGACACTTGTGCTGAATCCCTCCAGTGGTGTTCTGTAGCTGCCTGAGTGGAGACAGACACTTGTGCTGAATCCATCCAGTGGTGTTCTGTAATGCCTGAGTGGAGACATGACCATCCAGTGGTGTTCTGTAGTGCCTGAGTGGAGACAGACACTTGTGCTGAATCCATCCAGTGGTGTTCTGTAGTGCCTGCGTGGAGACAGACACTTGTGCTGAATCCATCCAGTGGTGTTCTGTAGTGCCTGAGTGGAGACAGACACTTGTGCTGAATCCCTCCAGTGGTGTTCTGTACTGCCTGAGTGGAGACAGACACTTGTGCTGAATCCCTCCAGTGGTGTTCTGTAGTGCCTGAGTGGAGACAGACACTTGTGCTGAATCCCTCCAGTGGTGTTCTTTAGTGCCGGATGTGCCCTCTCCCCCAACTCCGCCTCCGTTCACTCATAAAAATCAGTGGAGTAAACTTGCTGAAATCAGTTTGTGATGCTTTGGGGAAAAGTTTCCACAGTATTATCATGAAGTTACAGATGATGTTAATGATGATGGTCATCAAGGTTTGTAAAGCTGATGATGTTAATGATGATGTAAGTGATGAAATTACTGATGATGACAGTGATGATGACATGAAGGTTGTAAAGCTGATGATAGTGATGATGTAGGAGATGAAGTTAATGATGATGACAATAACATCAAAGTTTCCGAAGCTGATGATGTAAGCGATGAAGTTAATGATGGTGATAGTGATGATGACATCAAGGTTTGCAAAGCTAATGATGTAAGTGATGAAGTTAGTGATGTTGACCATCAAGGTTTGTGATGTTAGTGATAATGTAAGTGATGAAGTTAGTGATGATAGTGATGATGACCACCAAGGTTTGTAAAGCTGGACTGTCATGGTTGCAGGCTTCCAGCAGAAACGTCAGAGAATGGAGCCCCAGCCTCAAGTGGGAAGAGGATACGCCCCCTGTACGACATCCCCTACATGTATGAAGCCAGGGAGTTCCTCAGGAAGAAGCTGATCGGCAAAAAGGTTGGCACTTTTGTCTTCTTGTCATGCCTCTTTTGTCTTCTTGTCACACCTCTTGTTTCTTGTCATGCCTCTTTTGTCTTCTCGTCATGCCTCTTTTGTCTTCTTGTCATGCCTCGTCTTCTTGTCATGCCTCATGCCTCTTTTGTCTTTTTGTCATGCCTCTGTTGTCTTCTTCTCGGGCCCAATGCCCCTTTTGTCTTCTTGTCATGCCTCTTTTGTCTTCTCATCACACCTCTTTTGTGTTCTTGTCACGCCTCTTTTGTCTTCTTGTTATGCCTCTTTTGTCTTCTCATCGCCATTATGTGGCTCCTGACCTTTGGGCGTACTTGCTGTTTGATATTTCTAAGAAAAAAGGTTTAATGATATAAGAGTTTGGTAGAGAATCCGGTGCTGTTATCTTCTTGGGTTTGTTATAAAGATATTGCCGTATTGTATTGATGAACATCAGTTTAAATTGAAAATAAACCAGTTTGTTTTGTTGAATATTAGATGCTAGCCCTTTAGCATATTTGCATTTCTGCTTTCCCCTCCCTCACATGGTCATTGTTTCAATTTTTGTGAGTCTGTTGAAATTGTTCTTAGTATCTGTGTCAGTTTGTGTTGGAACTGGGAGAATTTAATTGTTTTCTTCCTTATGGTTTCTTGTTATTATAACTGAATATGATCAATTATTTATGTTATCAATTTTTTTATGTCAGTAACATGTAGAAGTTTTTGGTGATGAATTCTACTCTTTTAAAAAAAAATAATGATTATATAGATTTTTACAAGGTTTTTGCAGTTTACTATGAACAATTTCCTTTGAGTATTACACCAAATGTTTAATTTGTACATGTTGTATGCTACATGTGAATGTGGAACATTCAGTGTTGAAAGTGTACATATTTTATGCTACAGGTGAACGTAGAACATTCAGTGTTGAAAGTGTACATGTTGTATGCTACAAGTGAATGTGGAACATTCAGTGTTGAAAGTGTACATGTTGTATGCTACAAGTGAATGTGGAACATTCAGTGTTGAAAGTGTACATGTTGTATGCTACAAGTGAATGTGGAACATTCAGTGTTGAAAGTGTACATGTTGTATGCTACAGGTGAATGTGGAACATTCAGTGTTGAAAGTGTACATGTTTTATGCTACAGGTGAACGTGGAAGTGGACTACATTCAGCCACCTAACCAGGGATTCCCAGAGAAAACATGCTGCTCTGTTTCCATTGGTGATATGTAAGTCAGCCTACAGTTTGTGTATATTCTGTTTGAGGTTGATGGAGGCTTTGTTATTTTCATGTGAGAAGGAGATTTGTCCCCCGTTCTGTAAATGAAGTAGTCTTTAATTGTTTAAAGGATCAGGAAGTGGAAATAGGGATCCAATCCTGTTGCAGACCAAGACACTGCATTGCAGTACAGCATCACTCCACAGCACATTGAAGGACAGTCCCTTATGAAGAAACATATGACTGACTGGTGACACATTGCACAACATGTTGAAGGACTGATTGGTAACACATTGCACAGCACAACCCAGTGCAGGTCCAGACAATACAACACAGTGCAACAACTACACAACACACATCAACTTTTGGTACTTGAGAAAAGATGTTAGGCTCTCTGTGTGTTGGACAGCAACATAGCGGAGGTTTAGCTATGGCTGTGACTGTGTGTGTTGGATAGCAACATAGCGGAGGCTTTGGTCAGCAAGGGTCTGGCCAGAGTGGTGCGCTATCGATGTGACTGTGTTGACAGCAACGTAGTGATGTGACTGTGTTGACAGCAACGTAGCGATTTGACTGTGTGTTGACAGCAACGTAGCGATGTGACTGTGTGTTGACAGCAACATAGCGATTTGACTGTGTATGTTGGCAGCAACATAGCGATGTGACTGTGTTGACAGCAACGTAGCGATTTGACTGCGTATGTTGGCAGCAACATAGCGATGTGACTGTGTTGACAGCAACGTAGCGATTTGACTGCGTATGTTGACAGCAACGTAGCGATGTGACTGTGTGTTGACAGCAACATAGCGATTTGACTGTGTATGTTGGCAGCAACATAGCGATGTGACTGTGTTGACAGCAACGTAGCGATTTGACTGCATATGTTGGCAGCAACATAGCGATGTGACTGTGTTGACAGCAACGTAGCGATTTGACTGCGTATGTTGACAGCAACGTAGCGATGTGACTGTGTGTTGACAGCAACATATTGATGTGACTGTGTGTTGACAGCAACATAGCGATGTGACTGTGTGTTGACAGCAAAATAGCGATGTGACTGTGTGTTGACAGCAACATAGCGGAGGCACTAGTCAGCAAGGGCCTGGCCAAAGTGGTACGCTATCGACAGGATGATGACCAGCGCTCCTCCAGATATGACGATCTGTTGGCGGCCGAGGCCCGAGCAGAGAAAAAGGGGGTGGGTCTCTTCTCCAAGAAAGAGTCGCCTCTTCATCGGGTGGCAGACATTGCTGGGGTGAGTGCTGACTTCAGGAATACGGAAATAATGTGGGGGGGGGGGGGGGGGGGGGGGGGAATCTTTTTGCCCCCTCCCCTCCCACTCTCTTTCACTCCATTTGTCAAAAGACCTTCCAAGGTAGAACAACATCACCTCCAATCTTTTAAAAGAAATTGATTTTTTACCTATTGCATATACACAATATTTGTAAAATAAAAATGAGAAGATTAATTTGAGGGAATTTTACTAATGTACTGCTTAGTCACAGTGAAGATATGAATTTTACTATGAAACAACTGGTCAGTTTCTGTCTGTCCTGTAGGAATAGATCATTGTGGTCCAGCTTAACTACCAAAGACTTAGTGTGTTTGGAAGTCATCAAGTGCATGCTTTTCACATCATCTCAGGACACTGTTTGACAACATAGTGAAGAGGTCATATCGTATTTTCAAGGTAATCTCTTTCATAGAAACTCGGCCCAGTAATGCATCCTTAGCACCCAGATGGGTTATAAGCCAGGTGATTTTATTGGAATTGGCACAGGGAGGTAGGACTAAGAACCTGGAAAGCTCGTAAGTCAGAGTTTTGTTGGGTGATTGCATGACACACTTAGAACCTGGAAAGTTCATCAGTCAAAGGTTCTGTTGGGTGATTTTAGGACACACTTAGATCAGTCAGAGGTTTTGTTGATGATTGCAGGACATCCCCAAAGCCAAACAGTTCCTGCCCTTCCTTCAGCGAGCAGGACGGTCTGATGCTCTGGTGGAGTTTGTGGCCAGTGGTTCTCGTCTGCGTCTCTTCATCCCAAGGGAGACCTGTCTCATCACCTTCCTCATCTCAGGTAAAGGAGATACACGAGCACTTGTTTTTTTGTCTCCAGTGTTAAGTTCAGCACCCCGCCCCCCCACCCCACCCCACCCACCACCACAGCGTTTCTGTGAACGGACTGTGACCATGCACTGTTGGAATTTACTTTTTTGGTTTGCACTTAATCAGGTTTCATTTTAATGTTGGTTCTTTGGTGTGTTTTTGTTTGGTTTTTTTTGTTTTTAAAATTTCAGTTCATTATTGCTAATATGATATGGCACACTTTGAAACAGAAAAGATGAGGGTGGGTGGGTGGGGGGGATTCTTAAAAGAGGCTGTTTCATTCATTCAGTATTTTAGATGGCCAACAAAGAAGTCCACTGCTTTCCTTGGAAGAGGAGACCTTTACATTTACCAAGTGCAGGACCGTTTGCTGCCATATGAACTAAGAGGATGCAAATTTAGTTTCTGTTCATACTGGCAGATATCTGCAGCTGTAATTAAAGTTAGTCATTTTGGCACACCAGGTGATTTTTTCCATGTTGTGCTTGTGCTGTTTTCAGGCATTGATTGTCCAAAGGGCAAGCGTCAGTTGCCGAGCGGTCAGGTGTTTGAGGCAGACCCCTTCGGAGAGGAGGCCTTGCTGTTCACCAAGGAGATGTGCATGCAGAGAGAGGTTGGTTCTGTTGAATGAAGGGGATGTGCATGCAGAGAGAGGTTGGTTCTGTTGAATGAAGGGGATGTGCATGCAGAGAGAGGTTGGTTCTGTTGAAGGAGATGTGCATGCAGAGAGAGGTTCATTCTGTTGAAGGAGATGTACATGCAGAGAGAGGTTGGTTCTGTTGAATGAAGATATACATGCAGAGAGAGGTTGGTTCTGTTGAAGATGTGCATGCAGAGAGAGGTTGTTTCTATTGAAGGAGATGTGCATGCAGAGAGAGGTTGGTTCTGTTGAATGAAGGAGATGTACATGAAGAGAGGGGTTGGTTCTGTTGAAGGAGATGTGCATGTAGAGAGAGGTTCGTTCTGTTGAATAAAGGGTGCAATTCCTGTAAACCAGAAAGCCGTGCTGCAGGAATGACAGTGTTAAAAACATAGCTGTAAAACCACCTAAACTACTTGTGATATATAGTTGCTGATTGCTTTTAAATTTTCGTAATGGACATGCATATGTAGAGATGGTGAATCTTTGTGTTCAATTGCCTTGATTTGGTTGTCAGAGGTTTAAACCATTATGACCATATTTTCTCAGTAAAAAATGGCAGAATGATAAACACTGATAAGATTCTGGCTGTTCTAGTTGTGGAGTCTGCAGGAGAAAATGTTGCGCTGTGTGCTGTGCTCCTCTTCCTTGTACACACAACCCACCTCCTTTCTCTTGTTCCTGTTATGAAATTAAAAATTAGAATTGGTTACTGAAGTGGTTTACTGCTTATGGTAAAACTAAAATTGGTAACTGAAGTTTATTCCTTGTAAAATTGTAATTGGTTACTGAAGTGGTTGACTGCTGGTGGTAAAAGTCTAATTGGTTACTGAAGTGGTTGACTGCTGGTGGTGGTTAAAGTCTAATTGGTTACTGAAGTGGTTGACTGCTGGTGGTAAAAGTCTCTTTGGTTACTGAAGTGGTTGACTCTTGGTTGTAAAAGTCTAATTGGTTACTGAAGTGGTTTATTACTAGTGGTGTATCAGGTGGTTACTGAAATGGTTTATTGCTAGTGGTGTACGTGCACAGGTGGAGGTGGAAGTGGAGGCCATCGACAAGGGGGGCAACTTCATCGGCTGGCTGTATGTGGACAACACCAACCTGTCAGTGGCCCTGGTGGAGGCCGGCCTGGCCAAGGTGCACTTCACAGCCGAGCGATCCTCCCACTACAAGGCTTTGCTGGCTGCTCAGGAACGTGCCAAGTCCGGCAAGCTCAAGGTACACTGCTTTTTGTTTTGCCACTGGTCAACGGGTTTTTTTAATTTTTTATTTATATATACATATATAAAGGTAGACACAGGATTTTTTTGTTTTAATCTTTTATATGAAAGTGTCCATTTGAAAGTTATGTCCCATGGTGATATTTACAAGTCTGTTTTCCATGAAGTATACACATCTTTTTATCTTGTGGTACATGTCACAATGTTTATGGCAAGTCTTCGTTGTTTTTCTTCCACATGACGTAGAAACTATCCATGTGTTAACAGCTGTGGTCAACCTTTGAGGAGCCAAAGGAGGAGGTTGTGACAGAGGAGCCAGCAGAACGCAAGCTGAACTACACCAAGGTCGTGGTCACTGAGGTCACCGACGATTTCACCTTCTTCGCTCAAAAGGTTGACAATGGTAAGTGGATTCTGGCAGGACAGAGTGGGGTTGTTTTGTTGTTGTTTTTTGTTTTCAAGAAATACATTGTAAAAGTGTATTTTGAAAATAAATAAATAAATAAATATAAATAAAAAGAAAAGAAATGGGAGAATACATTTTGGAACTGCAGGGTACTTTGGTTTCCATGCAGTCCTGTTGACACTTTCCCCATGCTGATTTTCTTTCACTTGGCTGTCAGAAATAGATTAGAATTGGATAGGAAAAAACGAACGATGGAAGTCTTTTTTAAAGACTGAAGTATTTAAAATTTCAGTCCACATCACCCATGATGTGATACAATATATACTGTCTTTGATTAACATTGAACCATAATTGTCGATGCAGCATTTGCAAGGGGAGTGAACCGTTTGTTGGAATTTCAACCTGAGAAAAGATGAGGATGAAATCTGAAACATAATTACTGTAGTAAAATTGTTAACAAAACAGGTGTGGGGAGGGGAGAGGGTGGGTAGGATTATGAAATCTGAATCAGGATCAGTGTATTCTCTTTTATTTTTTAAACAAAAATAAAGAAAAAGAAGCGGGGATTACTGGGTACAGGTCAGCACAGGATGATTGGCTGTTGACAGTCTTGTAAGGGAGGTTGTTGAGTGAAGATGACACCCTGTGTACAGAAGTGAAGATGACACTCTGTGTACACGGCAGTTCACCCTCTTCCGAAATCGCACATTTAGTCCTGGCTTCTTTATATCATGCACATGGCCTCCTGCCTAACCCGTTCAGCCACAGAGCGCACTGCACGCGGCGCACTGTATCTAGGTCACAACTTTCCCGGACTATTGCAGTCTTTTGGCTGTGCGGTCATGCGTTGGATTGCCTGTGTTTGTGGATCTATAAAAAGTGTGCATCAGTTTTTTTGTGGAAAAAAAATAGGGACGAATCTAGCTCCAGGTGTTGTCTTTCGCCTGACAAAATCTGGTGTCTGAAACGCGTATGTGAGTGACTTAATTATACGAATTAATAACTGACGATTTAAGGTCTTTGTGAGGCAGGTCAGATAGATGCTACACACTGGCACTGTGCCAGGAAGCTGAGTCATTGCAGTGAACTGGTGGTGACTTGTGTGTATAATCGTTCTAGTTAGCAGCGTCGCATAAGAAAGTCACATTTGATATTTAGAAAAATAAAAAGAGTTAAGAAACACACACACACACACAGAGCACACACACACGCGCGCGCGCGCGCCCACTACCGCACATGCACATACTGTTTACATGTTTTAATTTGTCCTTTCCCTCATGTACATCTTTCAAATGAATAGATATGTCATAAAAATGTATTATATTCTGTTGTATTCATCCACATACCAAAAATTTGTGTTTGTGTGAGTGTGTGTGTGAGTGTGTGTGTGTGTGTGTGTGTGTGCGCGCGCGCGTGTGCGTGTGTAAAGTCAAGATTTTATTTATTGATGGTAAATTGAATAAGCAACAATTGCTTTTTTTACATCATGTGTGTGAGCGCGCACGTGTGTGTGTGTGTGTGTGTGTGTGTGTGTGTGTGCACGCGTGCGTGCGTGCGTGTTGGAGGTGGTGGTGGTGAAGTGCAAATAAACAGTTTGTTTAATCTGAAGATACGCATCCTTATGAACTTTTTGTATATGGTATGATATGCTTGCAGATATAAAAATATTCCAAAATTAAGCTTTTTATTATTGTAAGTTACAGTATAACACATTTCCATATATAACATTTGGAAATAATGTGTAGACGGGTGTTGGGTTGTAACAGGAGGAAGGTGGAATTAAAGCAGATTAAAACAAAGCTTTAAACACAGGTTATAGATCACAAGGAATACAGGCGCTGGGTGGATGAAACATTTATATTTTGAGCAGCAGGTGAGTTCAGAAGTCTATACCTGATGTGCTGAAGTAGTTGTTAGGAACATGTATGGTGCTGAGACTATCAGAGAGCCAGTAGTCAGTGAGTTTTTTTAACATTGTGATATGTGAGTGGAGTAACTACATAATCAACATCATAAAATGGCTCCATTTGGTGAGTACAATAATGCATGCATGCATGTGTTTGTGTGTGTGTGTGTGTGTCTGTGTATGGTCTATTGTCATTTCATGTGCATATGCCTCCTATTCGTGTGTGCGTGTGTGTGTGTGTGTGTGTGTGTGTAAATATATGCATGTTACAAGCACTTCATGTCTATGGCATGCAACACGCACAACATTATTTCTTTATAAAGTAAATGCTATAATAATAATAATTCCAAATGCATGTTACAAGCATTCCGCATACAAAGCATGCTACAAGCACCTTAAATGTATTTTTGTGTGTGTTAATGTGTGAATATTACATTCTTCTCTCTCTCTCTCTCTGTCTGTCTGTCTCTTTCTCTCTCCCTCCCTCCGGGCCCTCCATCTGTGTGTGTGTGTGTGTGCGCACGCGCACGCGCGCTCCTTCTCTCTAACTATTTTTGTTCGTTTTTGTTTTGTACAAATGTGCATTAGTGCTTTGTCATTCATTTTCACTCATGTTTTCCATATTTCAGCATGTCACTTTTTGGAACCTGTTAAAAAAAAAAAAATTACAATCACCTCTCCCTCCCTTTAAAAAAAAAAAAAAAGAAAAGAAAAACAAAGTGGCGAATTTCAGCTTGCACAATGAACAGGAATATAGTCATGTGTGTCGGGAGGGGCGTGGGGTGATATAATTATAAAAGGTGTGTGTGCGTGCGCGCGCGCGTGCGTGCGTGCGTGCATGCGTGTGTGTGTGTGTGTGTGTGTGTGTGTGTGTGTGTGTTAAACAGTGGGAAGGGGATGTATGATTGGGTTTGGTTTGCTGTCGTGCTTTTTATCTCTATGATGTATCACATACTTCACCAAAGTTAATTTGTCTTATGAGGATCATGCACTTATTCTGATACTGATATATAATGTACTGGTATGTATATAAATGTATGTGTATATAATTATGTATATGTATACATGTGTATATATGTATTGTTGTGTTTTGCTTGTGTGTGTGTGTGTGTGTGTAAATATATATATATATATATATATATATATATATATATATATACAGAGAGAGAGAGAGAGAGAGATTCCCTCATGTGAATGCAAATATTCGCAGACACATCACACTGGCACCGTTGTGTGAGTGTGAGAACTAACACATGGCCGGGATGCCACACCTAACAGTACTGTAGCTGACTATTCCCTCTCTCCTTCCCTTCTCAAGCCCCTTCTCAGCAGGTGGCCTGCGGCAAGGTCAGTGGCAGGCAGCGTATTATCTAGCTGGTCCCATTCTACAGCGCGCTATACATGGCTTTACTCTGGGCAAGTCGTTTTTCTGTTCTGCGGCTGTGGGTTATTCCTTGGGTCTGGAGTTACCAGAGCTTGAAGATGTTTCGTTACTTCAGTTTTTCGTCTTCAGATAAGTAAATGCCGCCTACTTGGAACTAAAGTGCAAGGCATAAACTGCCGTGTGTACTGAAGTGAAGATGACACTCTATGTACTAAAGTAAAGATGATGCCCTGTGTACTGAATATGATACCCTTTGTACAGATACCCTGTGTACTAATGATACTGTGTGAACAGATACCCTGTGTCCTGAAGTGAAGACGATATCCTGTGTACAGAAGTGAAGATGACACCCTGTGTTCAGATACCCTGTGTACAGTAGTGAAGATGACACCCTGTGTACAGTTGTGAAGATGATACCCTGTGTACAGATATCCTGTGTAAAGTAGTAATGATACCCTGTGTACAGATATCCTGTGTACAGTAGTGAAGATGATACCCTGTGTGCAGATGATACCATGTGTATAGTGAAGATGATGCTCTGTGTACAGTATGATACCCTGTGTACAGCATGATCCTCTGTGTACAGTATGATACCCTGTGTACAGTATGATACACTGTACAGCATGATCCCCTGTGGACAGCATGATCCCCTATGTACAGTATGATACACTGTACAGCATGATCCTCTGTGTACAGCATGATCCCCTGTGTACAGCATGATCCCCTGTGTACAGTATGATACACTGTACAGCATGATCCATGATCCCCTGTGGACAGTATGATACACTGGACAGCATGATCACTGTGTGCAGGCCCTCAGCTAGAACGCCTGATGGAGCAGCTGCGCCAGGAGCTGGAGACCAACCCACCCCTGCAAGGAGCATACACCCCCAAACGTGGAGACATCTGTGCTGCCAAGTTCTCCGTGGACAACCAGTGGTGGGTACACATACTGCCTTACATACCAACATCATGGCATTGATTATCTTCTCTTTTTGTTTGTTTTGTCGTGCATAAATCTTCGGAGCACTCAAAATGTGATACCGTGTTTTAATTGAAACAATCACACCATAATGTAATCAGAGGAACTAGTAACTGTTTTCCCTTTTCATTCCAGTATTAAGCACTCTAGTACTAAAGTGGGACTGAGTCTCCCAAAATGTGAAGAGGAAAAGATCTCTCTCTCTCTCTCTCTCTCTCTCTCTCTCTCTCTCTCTCTAGCTAGCTAGCTAGCTGTTCATTTGTAGATATGGACAAGTTGATGATCTTGTGTATGTGCTCTTCTAATGGTCTGTGATGTTGACTGTCAGGTACAGAGCCTTTATCTAATGGTCTGTGATGATGTCAGGTACAGAGCCTTTATCTAATGGTCTGTGATGATGTCAGGTACAGAGCCTTCTTTAATGGTCTGTGATGATGTCAGGTACAGAGCCTTCTTTAATGGTCTGTGATGATGTCAGGTACAGAGCCTTCTTTATCTAATGGTCTGCGATGTTGACTGTCAGGTACAGAGCCAAGGTTCAGAAAGTGGAGCCAGGCAAAGCCGGTATTTTGTTCATCGATTTTGGAAACGTGAGTACTTTTCCTCAGATGTATATCATGTTTGATTGAAATGTCTGTGTCTGTAATCCATGTTGGGGGTTCATTGGGTTATGAAACAGACACACCCAGCATGCACATGCTTCTGAGGATATTGTCTAATTCTGTCAATGGAAACTCTGGTATCTTTACCCCTAAGCTGCCTATATGACGAGATAACTCGTCAGTGCAACCATGTAAGCTTCGCTGCCATGGTGACGAGGTAAACCACTACTGAATTATTAAGACTTTTTTCTGGTTTGTATTGTGTTAGCTTACAAAAACACTAGTAATTTTAGCAAAGGGAATGAATCTTGTTTATTCTTTTGATAGCTAGAAACCCCATCTACATCAAGAGTGGTCCTTTATTTGAACAATTTGGTCTGATTATTGGCTGTGTTTTTGACTCACTCATCACACACTCCTCAAACTCAAACTGAGTAATCTTTATACACCAGAACGACCAACATTGCTTTCTTTAGTTGATGCTTAAAAAGAATTGAAACGTCAACTAGAAGAAGATAGTGATCAGCTTTTATTGGACAGTTCAATAGAAAATAAAGGGAATGATGAAGAGACTGGCAAGATCTCCCCGATCAGAGTGATGTATATGAAGATGTACACACACACCATTTGTCATGATTATCTGTTGTAAGTGCAGAACTATGCTGTTGATCAGTGATGTGCATGATGTACACACACCCTGTTTGTCATGACTACCTGTTGTGTGTGCAGAACTAGCCTGTTGAGTACACACCATTCATCATGAACATTTGTTGTTGTGTGCAGAAAGAAACAGTGCCCTTGGCCAGCCTTGCGACCCTTCCTGCAGCGTTCCAGGGACTGGCAGCACAGGCTCAGGAGTACAGTTTGGCGGGCATCACCTTGCCCCCTGATGTGGTGGTCAGTGCTGAACCTGCTGCTCTCACCCTTTGTCCTCATCTACATGCAGTACTTTCTGTGAAAACTGTTATACAATCTGAATTAGAGAATCTCCATCTGTTGGAAGCTGTTGAATGTTTTTGCAGAAAATGTCAAAAGCAATGGAAGTGCATTGATAATTGTTTGGGTTTTGAAAGACACTCACTGGCGTAACGGATGCACTTTTCCATTTTCCTCTTAGTAAAGGGAGTTGTCTGATGTATGCTGTACAACCATTTCATTGTTTTTCCATGGTCTGAAACTCAGCTGACCTTTTAGTGTGTATTTTAAGGGGAGCAGGGGCTGTTTCAGTTTCCTTGCTGTCTAGAAACCTCCATAGACAGACATGATAGATGGATCAGTAAGAAGACAGACATGATAAAAGGATAAGTAGACAGACATGACAAACAAGGACAGTCAGACATGATAGATAGAGATGGCAGTCAGACAGACATGATAGATACATAGATAGAGATGACTGTCAGACATGATAGCTAGATGGAGATGACAGTCAAACATGATAGAGATGACAGACAGACATGATAGATACATAGATAGAGATGACTGTCAGACATGATAGCTAGATAGAGATGACAGTCAGACATGGGAGATAGAGATGACAGTCAGACATGATAGATAGATAGATAGATAAAGATGACAGTCAGACATGATGATAGATAGAGATGGCAACCAGACAGACATGATAGCTAGATAGAGGTGACAGACATGATAACTAGATAGAGATGACAGTCAGACCTCACCTTTAATGGAGGACGCCAAGCAGGACGTGGCAGACGCGCTGCACAGAAACATCCTGAACCAACAGCTAGACAGACATGATAGATACATAGATAGAGATGACAATCAGACATGATAGATAGAGATGACAGACATGATAGATAGAGATGACAGATATGATGGATAAATGGGGATGACAGTCGGACATGATGATTGATGGAGATGACAGTCAGACCTCACCTTGCAGGAGGATGCCAAGCAGGACGCGCTGCACAGACATCCTGAACCAGCAGCCAGACAGACATGATGGATAGATAGATAGAGATGACAGTCAGACAGATGTGATAGACATGATAGATAAGAGATGACAGACTTGATAGATAGATAGAGATGACAGTCAGACAGACATGATAGATAGAGATGACAGTCAGACTTCACCTTGCAGGAGGATGCCAAGCAGGACGCAGTGGACGCACTACACAGAGACATCCTGAACCAGCAGCTCCAGCTGAACGTGGAGTACCGCAACAGCGGCGTGGACTGCGTCACCCTGCTGGCGGAGGAGGGGGATGGTGGGGGTGACGTGGGGCTGGGGCTGATCTCTGACGGCTATGTCCTGGTGGAGGAACGTAAGGAGCGCCGGCTGGCCAAGCTGATGACTGACTACAAGGCTGCCCAGGATGAGGCCCTCAAGAAGAGGGTGCGTTGGCTTGGGTCTGGTGGTGCTGGTTTGGGCTTGTTAGTTAGCTTCTGTTTTTTCTTGTGTTGGTTTTTTTGGGGGGTGGGTGGGTGGGGGGATCGGGGGCTTGTCTTATGGTGTTCGTCTGTGTGTGTGTGTGTGTTACACAAAATGCAGCACATATGTGTCATGGTGGTTGTGTTATACAAGCATGGCATAGAGTGATTTTAGTGAAAAGATTATTATAAATACTTTTGATTAAATGTCATTCTAAGTGGTATGATATACATTACTACAAGAAAATCAGTTCTGACTGATACATGTTATTGTGTGCAGAAAAACATCTGGCACTACGGTGACTTCCGAGAGGATGATGCCAGAGAGTTTGGCATTGCCCGCTAAGTGCTGCTGCCACTGACCCCAGCATCGCCAAAACAAGAGACGAGTAGATCAGTATTCCAATTTGCATATTCAAACACAAGTGGAAGCTAGTGCGTTTTTAAAAAAAAAAAAAAAACACTTTTTTTTTTCATGCAGTCCTTTCTGCAGGAGGTTTCCAACACAAGTTGAAGCTAGGCACAGCAAAGGCAAGTTTGAGTGGGTTGTTCATTGACATGTCTGGATGTTGTGGACATGGATGTTGAGAGCCTGAGAACACTTGACAGGGTTTTTCTCCGTTCTTACTGCTTTCCTTCTCAGTTTGGCTTGCTCATTGCCATCGACAACGGAGTGGTGTTCAGTATTGTGTTTTGTCCATGCTAGTCCATTTAGAGTTGTTCATGATAACCAGGATTAACTGTCTGGTGATGGGGAGACACATTCAGGCCAGGATCCATTGATTCAGTTTCCATTGTTTTCTGAAATGTATCACTTTGTTTGTTTCTCTAAAATGCTCAGTCATGCCATTACTTCACAGACAAACCGGAGCCTTATTAAATGACAGTATACCATAACCTTCTTTTTTCACACACATTTTTACAGGTCATTGTACATTTGTCTCTGGCACAAATGAAAGAAAACTATTTTATAAACAGAATTGGTGTTTGTGTGCCATACACAAATAGGATTCCACGTTCTTCCATTGTACAGCTGATGTATCCTCCATCAATCAAAAGTGTTCGTTTCTTGTTTTTACTTCATGGCTGTGGGGATCTCTCTTTATTTTTATTTTATTTCATTTATTTTATTTTTGTTATAAATCCTTATTCTGTAGATATAGGGTTGTGGAACATGAGAATGTTATGGGGTTGTGGCACATCAGAATGTCAGTGACATGGTTACCAACTTGAACTTGCCTTTGGACTTGTTTTTTGTAAAAGTCTTTTACAGGGGTTTATGTGTGAGATGGCATACATGGTGGATGGGTTGGGTTGTAAGGCTTTCCTTTGACCAAGTCTTTCATTCTTAACTTACAGCGTCTCCAACAGAATGTGTGTGATGATGGTATTTATTTGTAGTGCATAAGAAAAAGAGAGAAAAAAAGAAGGAATCATGGTGGAAATTACGTGCATGTAAGCCAAGTGTATGGCTCCATTGTGTCTGTCATCACAGGAGGCGTAAGGTTCTTGGTCAATAAAGTTGCATGCTGTGTGGCAATCTGGTTTTTTTGTCTGTGTGTTTGTCTGCCTGTCTGTTGTGTGTGTGTGTGTGTGTATGTATGTGTGAAGGACAAAGATGAAAATGAGGACATGAGATTGTTTATAAAGATGTGAACAATTGTGTGTGTGTGTGTGTGTGTGAAGGACAAAGATGAAAATGAGGACATGAGATTGTTTATAAGACATGAACAATGTTTTTATAAAGACGTGAACAACACCTTTCTGTAGCAAACTGCAAAGTTTTTACAATTTATGCATCTTTTATGAAAACACACACACCACACAATGACACCAACTGAGATCAGTGGTTGTGCACTGTAAACATTCATCTCATGTGTGTATATATCCTGACTCGTTATCAAACCACACTCACACACCGACATATTTTTATGCACATATTTCAGAAACAGCAAAACATCCCCACATTGTTCAACCCAACCCCCTCTCATCAATAAGCACATGCACAGTCAACAGTGTGCCACAGCTTACTACACGGACAGACACAGAAATACAATGGTTGAAATGAATATGTTGTACTCAGTACTGATTTGAAGTAATAAGAACGACCCAAGTTTGTAACGGTTTCTGGGACATGGTTTTACTTAAAAAAAGGAACTCTTCAAGCCTTAAGTAACAGACAACATGGTCATTTGCCTAAAAACAAAAGTAGGAAGTTTTAAAAGAATGTAATGATATAAAATTAATGAATTTTCATTCAGCAGAGGAAAATGGAGATACTTCTTGACATTATTTTACAAGTATAGTAAAACAAGGATCCATACAGTTTTTCTTTTAGCCAGATGAAATCAAGATAAGATATTTAGGGACACCATTTATAGGATACATATATATATATATATATATATATAATATTTATTTTATACATAAATACATATGATAGTCGTGTCCGACTATGATCATCAGAACAGCAGTGGAGGCAATTCAGAACTGCTGTCCCAACTATCTGGGCTAGAATTTGATTATAGTGGAGCATGTCTTGTCCAAGTGACATCCCCACTCTCTTGGCTAAGAGGGTTTAAGGACAGTCAGCATTGGGATGGCCCCCAAAGGCCAACCAGCCCCCAAGGCTGCTGCACAAAAAGCCAGTACTATTTTGCCTCCTAGTTTGAGAGTTGTAGTCCTTCGCGAAAGACTAAGCTTTAAATAACTCCCCATGGTAATGTAGAAACTATTGATCATACAGCTCTCACTTTGCTGTTGGCCCAAATGTAAGTGTATGTCAATCTCATTATCTGTGATATAAGCTGAGCATTGATATGTGTGTATATATATATATATATATATATATATATATCTGGTAATTGACAGTAACAGAGCAGCCAACAACAGTGAGCAGGACTGTGAAAACACCATGCTGTCTCTGAAAAGGTTCCGGCATCCCATTCAGAAAAGATATAACACTCACTTTTGTTGGCACCCAATTTGAAATGACAGTGTTGAATGAAGCAGAAACCAATGTGATGCAAAAGTTTCTCAAGTGGCTTTTTAAAAGTAGAATGGTGTTCAAAATTAAACACAGGAATACTGGTGATCATAATCCACCCATCACCCTTCATGTATTTTTTGGCTTTTATGCCTTGCTATTCAAGACTGAGCACTGGTGGTGTCAGGTCTTGCAACTTGCCATTCATTCATTAATACATTTTTAAATGATTACTCAGAACAGCGCTTTATTGTTTTATTGCTGGATTGACATTTCACCTTGCATCAAAAGTCCCTAGTGATGTCAGTGCGTACTCACAGAGTGAGGAACTCGTACCTTAAACCCTACTTTCAGTTCTTGTGCTCTGAAACTGGTTTGTCATGTTTAAGGATTTTAGTCAACCAGCGTTGCCATGGTCACATGAGTGGTGTCCCTTGTCTCTTGACACGAACGATTAACTTGTTTCGGATGCTTTGTTTTCTGTTTGTTTTGCCTGTTTGTCAAAGTACAAAGCAGTGTGAAGTATGTAGAAAGAATTGAACTGTTTTGGTGGTGTTGAAAATGATCATATCTGGTGAGAGGAAGCAAGAAAAAAAAAAACCCACCAAACTAATCAGTTTAAAAACTTTCATTCAATTTACAGTCACACATGCTTTAGTAATCATTTTACAATGTGCACAACAATGTTCAGAATTCAGTCACAAACAGAATTTTCCTGCTTATTTTTCTAACAGCCCTCTTTCAGCCTGCACACCTTGAAAATGATTGGTCTTCAGAATGAGATTATTTGGTTTTACTGGTGATGAAAGGGGCAAAAATTACTTCGGAAAAAAAAATTATTTAGTGATGTGCATTTTTATAGCAATTTTTTCATTGACTTTGTTAATTATGCATTATGATTAATTCTAAGGTCAATTACAAAAAGGACCAGTGATAGTTGAGTGCCTCCTTCACTGTCTCTGACTGCAGGTCAGCGGTGAGGATTGTTCGGTGATGAAGCTTTCACCACTGATAGTCATTCAAGTGGCAGAAAATGGGTCTTGTGCATTTGGGAATTGACATTAATAATGCCAGAATACAGTGTCCACGAGGGTGTGAGATCGATTCCTGCTCTTGCTCTTTTCCCCACGTTTGACAGAAATTGAACTGAGTGTTGAGTCATTTGGATGAGATGATAAACTTAGGACCCGTGTGCAGCACGTACTTTGCACACTGAAAAAGAACACATGGCAAGAAAAATGTCCTCTGGCAAAATTCTGTAGAAGAAATCCACTCTGATATATGCACAAATAATTATACATGCATGCATTCAAGGCCTGAATAGCAAGTTGGGTTTTGCTGCTGTCAGGCATCTCCTTAGAAGATGTTGTGTAGCAAATGTGGATTTGTCCGAAGGCAGTGATGCCTCCTTGAGAACCTGAAACTGAAATGCTAGATGAGTTACTTAATAGGGATGTGAGAGCGATGCTGAAAGGCACTAAAGATCAAAATAGGTGCAGGAAAGTGCCCATGATCCTCATTCCATGGATCATCATTTTGGAAATAAAAATATCCTTCAAGCACTACTTCGGAGAAAAACTGGTGATTAACATGGCTGTATATTCATGGCCAACAATGGACAGTGGTTGTGTGTCCATGTGAAATAATGCCGGCATACTCGGTGCCAGTTGGGGGATTTCCGTGGGCAACAATAGGCATGGATTCATGAGATTCAAACCATGAACTGCCATCAAAGTCCCCCACACAAAATACTGTACTAATGGAACACATGCGTAATGAGCTTGTGTTTTTGTTGCTCCTTTAGGACTCGGTATCTACATGCACACACACACACACACACACAGACAAATTGGGCATGACTTCAATGGGTTCTGGGATAGATTCCCAGTTTTGGCATACATGGTGGGTGAATCTCCCAAGCTAACATGCATATGTGGACCTGCTTGTGTTCAATCCCCATCGTGTACATATGTTAAAGGGGGTTAAAGGAAGGGGGTAAGGTAGAATGGGTAGAGGACACAGGCTGAGGACAGGTGCACACACCACTCTCTTCTCATACCAACAGCAGGGTCTTTCAGTAAGATGAATTGAGGTGTTTATTTCTCTAACTTGACAGCACACAGCCCCCATGGTACTGTCTTGTCCATCCAGCTCTCCTGGCCTCGTCCAAACAAGGAAAAAGGATGGAACCACACATGACTACTAGTATTATCCTCTCTCACAAAATTTCGCGCCAAATGCAGACTATCTTACAACCCAGGACCTTCCCAACTGGTTGAAGTTAACGGACCAGTCTGGGACCAGCAGTGCTAGACTTACACATCCAATGCTTTTCTCACAGAACCTGGCACTATCAAGGAGAAGGGGGTGGGGAGAGAGGGTATAGGGAGGGGATGTTGGCGGGGATAGATGCCATGGAGGGGGAAGGGTGGAGGGGAGGGAGGCAGGAAGGAAGGGTCCATCAGTAAGCAGTGTGTGCTGGGAAAATCCCACGCTTCCACTACAGGTGCCTGCCACACTATAGCACATACGATGCAGAAATTCAAATATGCGCAATGAAAATAATGCAATCCATTTCAGCATTAAATGGCTTAAGAAAATACCTTGCAAGCAGTATCCTCTACAAGTCGTCAGTAAACTAATGCTAATGGTGTAATGGAAAAACAGCTGTATGACCACCCGCATCCAGATGTGCCAAACATCACATGGACATAAAAGCTTGATATTTCAATCATGACATGTTTCATTCATTGTTATTTTTTCATCATTATCAGTAAAGCATGTGGACCATCACCCACACCATCTGAGTCTTCAATCTTCTTGTCACACCATCTTTTTTTTTGCCCTTCTAGTGACTTGGATGTACACAGCTTTGAAAGAAAAAAACTATGTTTGTATACGTGTCTGTTTTTGTGGCAAATTGTCTTAACTTAAGGGAGTGGTTGCATCTAGTGTGGGTGGTGCCAAAGAGAATGTATTGTCAACCAACTCATTTATGATGTTGTAGAACATGGATAATTAACACTTTTTACTTTGTGATTCCAGTGATCCCCACTTTAGTTCATTGGGCATAGCTGAGATACTGCTGGTGGTGTCTTGGTGCAGTTGGTGACAAATCTTGCTGCTCTTCTCAGAATGGACTCTAGCTTCTTGGTCATATCCTTGGTGTGAGGATCCAGACTGCAGCAGTACTCAAGGTGGGGACGCACCAGGGTGTAGTAGGCATTTGTTTTCATTTCTCTGCTTGCAGTCCTGAGATTTTGTTGGAGGAATCCTGACACAGTGTTGGCCTTCTTTGTGATTTTATCCACATGGGAATACCAGATCAGTTCTTTGTTGAGGTCAAGTGAAAGGTAGGTAGCTGGAAATGTTCTAGCCAGGGTGTGCCCCTTTGATGGAGTCTCTTGTCGGACTGACGGATGAGTAGGCAGGCAGGCTTATCTGTCGGTGTGTGTCCTCATATGGGAGAAGAGGCCGATTCTGGATGCGCAGCACTTCCCACAGGTGTTGCAAGGGAAAACGTCTCCAGAAGTTGAGCCCTGCTTCCTTCACTCACACTTCTCCTTAATGGACAGCTGGGTGTTGAAGGGCTAGCTCGTCGTTCTGACATTAGCCTGGTTGCCTGACCAGCACAGGTGACTTTTTTTTTTTTTTTTTTTTTTTTTTTAGTGAAGAGGAGTTGTGCAGTCCCTTTCCCACTCTCTCGCCTACCGATGCTCAGAGTCCCACAGGTGCAGATACAGCCACATGTAGAACGGCCTCGGCAGGTGCAGGTTTTTTTTTCAGAGTTCTGTCTCAAAGGAGGACTTCCAGCCAAGAATAAGAGCTCCCCCTGCCCTTTGGTCATCCTCTTCCGCCTTCACAGCCGTTGGGTGGTGATCAAAGGTCACAGGCTTCCTAGATCGTGAGCAAGTCAGTATGTTGCATTTCTGTGGGTGGAGCTGCATGCCCCAGGTTTCTTCCAATTTTGCTAGGATGGTCTGATCCTCCTGTTGTAGTTTACAGTCCTCCTTGTGGCAGATCTCTTTCAGACTATACAGTCATCTGCAAAAAATCTGGTTGTTGACTTAAGCTGGTCTGGGAAGTTGTTGATAAATGTGAGAAAGAGGAGGGGGCCTAGAACTGTACCCTGTTTTACTCAGCTGATGACAGAAGCTAGGTCGGATATTGCGCCATCAACTATGACTTGCTGGGTGCAGTTGGTGAGAAAAGGATTGATCCATTGAAACGACGTGTTCCTGGATCTTAGAAATGAGACTGTTTGTTGCCCTGTCCAGGGATTACCACAGGACAAGACTGTGCCCATTGGCACATACATTAACTGAAAACAGACAAAGCCATCTATATTTTTAGAATCATTTATTTTCTTTAATAATAAATCTATCCAATAAGAATTCATTACCCTCCCAAAACATTAATAGATATACTGAAAGCGTGCGTATTTTTATAAGCTCTTGGTATGATCTTCAACCGTTTCTTTTCTAACATTTGTTTTTAATAATTTCCAAGGGGGGTAATGCTGGAGAATATACGCTGCCGCGACGAAAGTAGATAAGACAAATCGTGGATATAATGATTATGTTCTAATTCTGCTCTCAAAAACGAAAAAAAGCAATAACTGAGCATGTCGTCGCCAGAAGTGGAACGATTCGAAGTCACTGATGATGACTTAGGACGTATCTTTGAGCCTGGTTCTCGCAGATTTCGACAGTCAAAGAACCAAGCGACATACGGTAATTCACTGAATGTTATGACTAAACTGCTTGCGAACCCCCAACCGAACAGGCTTCTTCAGTGTATCCTATCAAAGTCAAAACATTAACTATATCCTTTTGAATGCTTTCTGATCAGTTTATGAGTGAATTCATAAGGCCAGACGCACACATACACTCATACACTGTGTACACACCACACAGACAAAGACCAGTCAAAACAGTGAAGTAGCTGGTCGTCGATACTTGATCCCAGTACATGATATTCAACTTATGTTTGAAATAGTTACGAGTCTAATGCGGACTAGTTATTCAGTCTGATAGGAGCCCCATTAGCTCGCTATTATAATTTTACATTTCAGCTTTACAAAGTTAGGTTTGTTGTTTTATTCAAAGTTATAACACGGTGTTCGAGTATGTGTGTGTGTGTGGTAAACTATAACAAATTCATTTTATCTTTTAGATACTTCGTCTGCCAATACCTTGTTTTGATTAGACATAGTGAAAAAAAAGCTTCACTGTAAGAGTAATATCAGTAATAGGTTGTAAGTCTTCTGGATTGAGCAATATTTCCAGATGATTAATCATGGTTTATTTCATCGAGACTCCAGATCCAGAAATTCATAAGTGGGCTCTTCCCAGTTACCAGAAGGTGTGTTTGGGCTTGAAGATGGCATGATATCATTTTTCTTGTTCACAATAAAAAGAAAATAAATACAAATTCTCAACAAAGCACATTCAGTAACACTAACAACACCATAGACGTGTTTACTGCATATATATAATTCAGTGTGGATTCTGAGTTAATTAGAATGAATGTTAAAAACAACTTAAAATCAACAGTACCTCTCAGTTTCCGTAGGTCTATGCTTTTTGCACACCAGTCACCAGTCTGCTGCACAGAGCTAGAGAAAACGGCTGCATGTTGCGGTGTGCCTGAGGCTACAGCAACATCTCCTTTACCACGAACTTAGAAAACATTCTTGCATAATCAAGATACATCGAAATGATGATGAATTATTTACACGGTGTTATACCTCAAATACAGTAATAAATAACAATGTTTAGCGCTAAAAAACAAGTTTAGATATTGATTCTGGCTGCGAAACAGCAGATATGCTGTAGCACTGCCAGTAAGTCTACTTGCTTCTGATTATATCATGCTTGGTTCAGTCCTACTCCAAGGCTTTTTTTCCACCACCCCCCAAAGCTTGATAATGTTAAATACAGAACACACTTTTAACTCTTTTTTTTTCTCTTTCTCTCCTTTTCCTCTCATGGATCCTTTCTTGGATAAGTGCGTGTCACAAATGAGTCTTGAGGCCTTGCCTAGAGCTCTTGTTTAAAATGCAAATTAGGGGTAGAGGTGTGTGAAAAATCAGTAAAATAGATGGGAGAGGGGGTGAATTTTCATCTAAGATCACTAATGTAGATGGACATTAAAACAAATGCACACACACACACACACACACACACTATATCACACTCCTGTGCTCAGACTGTCTCTCCTTTGGTTTTTCTGTTTGTTCATGAATCTGTTGCTTATACATGCAGTGATACTTTGACAGGCATCTGGGCTGATGAGAGTGATGAGGAGGATGCAAGGCCTGGGTTTGGAGGTCGCCAAAAGAAAAATAAAGATTTCACCTCTGGCATCAATTTTGTCAGTGGGGGGTTTAAGAAATCAGCCAAAGCAGAAGCAGAGGAAGCAGAAAAAAGATTAAAGGTGAATTCTTATCTGTCTTTTGTTTTTGATAAGTGTATAAAATCACTGGTAGTGGTATGAGGAGTGAGTTTTGTTCACTGATAAATTGAAACTGCGTTTATTATGCTTGTGTACAAATATCATTGATACAGATTTGCTTGCTTTCAAAATTATTTGTTTTGATTCATTGTAGTTTGAAGAAGATTTTTCAGTGTGTTGTAGACTGTATATATGGTTAATACATTGAAAAATTGTGCTTTTCATGCACCTTAAATTTGAAGTGATACTGAATATGTACCAGATTATAGTACACATATTATTATACACCAAGACAGTGGATACTGTATTCAGAAACATAAACTTCAAATGATTTAGTATTCAGAAAGCCTGTCTAGACATGTGTATGTGAACAAAGAATGAATATTATGCAAATGACACAGAATGAATGTATGTTGGTGGTTTTCCTCAGTTGGAAGTTTGCAGTTTTATATAAATTACTGACATGGTCATGTATGGTTGTACATAATTATGTATGTATGTATGTATGTATGTATCTATCTATCTATCTATCTATCTGTCTATATATAGGCATCTTTGCACACATGTTGTATTATTAGAATCTGTCAGAATGTGGACAGTCTTGTGATGAGTTTGTTCTCTGCGTTTTGTTCAGGAAGAGGAGGAGGACGGCAGTTCAGCACCACAGGTCAGGTGGTCACAGAAGAAAGGATCATCCAAAGAAGGAATGCGATTTCTCAAGGGACACCACAGTGACAGGTACAGTCTGCTTCTGCTTTATTCACTTGCTGTTTTTTCTTTCTTTTGTCAATAATCCTTATAGTTATTGTGTTTCAACCTATCAAAAACACTGCCATTTCTAGTGTTGGTGATAAAGGTAGAGTGAATAACTTAAGTTAAAATTTTAACACAAAAACAAACATACTAATCAGATTCATCACACACATAAAATCCTTTGCAAGTCTTTATTCTGCAAATTCAGATTTAGAAACAGCATGATTGTGTTCCTTTTTCTCATGAAGAAAAACGAAGAAAGGAATTATCAAAGAATGGTCTGTGTTTAACCATTATTGATGGGTGAGAGACAATTCTGAAATACTATGTGAACCAGCCACATCCTGCCTGTTTTGCTTCTAATGTAGTAAAGGATTATGACATTGTTTTCAGACAGCCTCACTTTCTCTGATTCTGCTGCTTCTTGTATCTTGTCACTTGTAAACATTTCACAGTATTACAAAGGAACCATGCAAATATTGTCTGTTGATAACTGAAGAGAGAGAATAGAGAGATTTAATTTATCGCTCAATTGTGTTATCTTGAAAATGCTTTAAACTTGTTTGTATTAGCGCTGAAGAGAGTATATGATGATTGACAGACTTTGATTAATAGACATTAGGATTGATAGTCTTTGATTAATAGACATTTTACTAAAATGGATGTCAATCTTTGTAGTCATGAAAAGATGACTTGACAAAACAAGGATATTGTGTACACCCATTTACATGCACATAAACACACACACACACACACACACACACACACACACACACACACACACACACACACACACACATGTGCATACATATATTTCACTCATGTGTATTTGTTACTTTTAACTTTTCTACAGGTCCTTCGGAAATTGGGAAAAGCACACAAGAGGCATTGGACAGAAACTGCTGGAAAAGGTGAAAAGTGATGTTCAGTGTGAAGTGTGCATTTAAATTGGTTTGAAATGGACTCGTGTTGCCTTAGAATGGCAAACTTGGAAATCAGCAGTCAAGAATGAAAAGTGTGTGTGTGTGTGTGTGTGTGGTGTGCGCAAGTGTATAAGAAAATGTGTCTCTATGTTTTTATGTGTGTGCATGTGTGTAAGACTAAGAGTAAGAATATTTGTTTATACATGTACTTGCAGTTTGGTTTGTTCTGTTTTACTTCACCACCTAACATAACTCAACCTGCATAGTAACTTAACAGCCACACATATCAGTATAAAACTGTTCACATCACCCATTTAACACCATTAAGGAAAAACACTGACAAACAGTGTGCAGGTCACTTAGTGCCGCATACCCCAACATTTCAGATTGGGTACAATGCGGGTGAGGGGCTGGGCAAGGAAGGAAAACACTGACACAGATGACTGACTGCTGTATACCCCAACATTTCAGATGGGGTACAGACCGGGTGAGGGGCTGGGCAAGGAAGGGCAGGGTATCACCACCCCAGTGGAAGCGGTGAAGAGGAAAGGCCGCGCCACTATTGGAGCGTATGGATCAGAGAGGACGGAGCGGTCGCTGAAGGACTACCCTGTGGTGGACCAGGATGTTGAGGAGGACAAGAAGTTCCAGGAGGATCTGCAGCAGTGGAAGAGACAGCCAGAGGTGGGTGGCTGGGTGGGTTGGTTGGCTGATAGGGCCTGATTGAGTGAGTGATTGGTTGGTTAGCTGGTTTATTCCAGGAGGATCTGCAGCAGTGGAAGAGACAGCCTTAGGTGGGTGGTTGGTTGGTTGATTGGGGCTGATTGATTGATTGAAGAGACAGCCTTAGGTGGGTTGTTGGTTGATTGGGGCTGATTGATTGATTCATTCATTAGGATCTGCAGCAGTGGAAGAGACAGCCGGAGGTGGTTTGGTTGGTTGGTTGGCTGATTGATTGACTGATTGATTCATTAGCTGGTTTATTCATTTATTTATTATGTTTTGTTTTAATTGTTAGTTATTCTTACATGCATATATGAAATATTTTGAATATGTCAGTGTAATTTAATGTGATCCATTCAAATGCTTAAACATTCTTTAAAACATATATATCTGATGAACTACACGACCACATGGCAATTTCTGTTGAGAGATGATATAGTTCACTTGACTTCAGCTGAGTTGAATATCATCATCATCATCATCATTTTCATACATGATGAAGTTGAAAACACTCAAATGAAAATGTATATTTAATTACACATACTTAACCGTGACCCAACTAGTGCATACTCCGGCAGTAAGAGGATTGAATGGCAGAATATTAATAATATAAACACATGATTATATGCATAATAATATTGGTGTTATAAACATGTAGGTATAAAGACAGATGAAATGGATTTCTTTAAAGTTAGAAAATTGAGAGAGAGTGAGAGATGGTATACATATATAATTGTTTTTTTGTCATACCTTTCTTCTGGTCACAAATTTTCTTGTACAAGTACGTACAAATTGTAGGCTCTCAAGGCCTGACTGGCATGTTGGGTTTAGGCATAGGTAGACATCAGCTCTCTTTTTTTTTCTTTTTTTTGATGTATAGAAGTAGCGTAGGTCAGGCATCTGTTTGCAGATAATATTGAGATTGAAAGCAGATGTGGCATAGACTATATGGATCGGTCCACATCTTTTGCTGCCTCTTGATGTGAATCTTGTCATCATCATTATTGTCGCTGTATTCCTGCAGACCAAGAAGCAGAAGCCCAAGTATGTGTACAAAACGGCCCAGGAACTGATCGACTCCGGGGTCAAGCAGAGGAAGAAAATGCCCTCATCCGTTGGGCCCAAGGTCAAGGTCATTGACATGACAGGGAAAGAAAAGCGAGTGTTATCAGGTACATTTTCTTGTTTCATAGTTGTTGTTTTTGATTTAATTATATTATTACTCCCCCTTTTTCTCTCCTCTTCTTTCCATCTTTCTCTCTCTGTCTCTTTTTTTCCCCCTGTGTCTGTCACTGTCCTTTTCATGAACTAGATTACCATAAAGTTTGGTCTATTGAGCACACTGGTATATAAGCCGCACCCACTAAATTTTGGAAAAAATTGAATTTAATACATACATAAGCCGCACCGGTTTATGAGCCGCACTTATTTCCAGTACCAATACTACAGAAAAGCTGCCGATACTGTAGGTTATGAAATAAATACAAGCGGGAACAACACAAAGAAAAGCAAGCGAAAATACTGCTAGTGCCACAAAAAAATAAAAAATAAACACAACGAAAATAAGATCCATAATTTAGGGATAGTCACATTTATTCAACGTCATCCTGCTCACTGAATCCACTAAAATCTTCGTCTTCAGTGTCCAAGTTGAAGAGAACCAGCACAGCTTCCTCCGCCATCTTGTCACTGACTTCAGCCTCACTTTCACTTCATGAACATGAAGGTGGAGGTCGTTGCTGGTTTGTCGCTTGCACTTTTGTCTGCTAGGTTGATCGCCTTCAATTTGAAGGCTGCATCATAGGCATAATGTCGCATTTTCGGCATGATGAGGGTGTACACTTGAGCAAAGTAGAACTGAATGCTGATCTGAAGGCTTTAATGTGTGCGGATTTGATTTATAAAACTTGAACAGTTAGCACACTATCCTGAAGCTCATCCAAAAATTCATGGACAAAATCATGATTTTGGTGAGTTGAAGCATATTGGCTGCCGGAAAAAGAGGGCGCTAGCCAGCGGGACAAAGGGGAGGTTACCTACTTCCGGGAGGTTATCGGCCGTAGTTTCGTTTTCTCCGCATAGGCGGATAGTAGTTTGCACAGGACAGGAATGTCAGACCCCTGCCGGAGTCTGCACTAGTTGGGTCACGGTAAGTATGTTATTTAAACGTAATTTTAGATAGAAAATTTCCTTTTTGGTGAGTTGAAGGGCAGCTAAGAATAGACGAGAACGTGACACTCCCGGGATCGTTAAAATCTGCAAATAAGCCGCATCATTGTTCAAGTAGTTAATGACGACATGTTTTGGAACTGGGTTACATCACAGCATTTATTTCTTTGTTTGTTATTTTGCCAAAGATAATGGAACTGTTATATATTTCAGTTTCCTTGATTTCATGTTATGAAATAGGATTCATTAATTTCTTTTTTTTTTTAACCGTGTGTTTCATGTCTGTCTTGTCTGTCTCTCTCTCTTCCTCTCTCTCTCTCCCTCTCTCTGCTTCTGATTTTGGCTATCCATGTATTTAGCTGTCTATATATTTACATTTTTATTATATCAGTATTTCGCCGCATATACCAATGACTGTTCTGCAGTCATATTTTGCTTCTCTTTAAAATACATTGTTTCATGAGCATCTTCACATCAATGTCATTATTTAGTATCACTATTTGTATTACCACATCACTGTCTTGCAGTCTTATTTGTTATGATCATACTAATGATGATGTCAGTTTTATCCTTGTTCTATTTTTTTATCCATGAACTCCCACCAGTTCGCTGCCTTAAATTTTGTACTTGAAAGTACAGTGGAAAATTCTAAAGTATATTTCAGACACAGTTAACTATTTTCTTATCTAGTGTATTTAAAACTATCTTTCAGTATCACTTGTACCCCCAGGTTACCTGTTGTGTATCTGGCCTTTGTACCCCAGGTTACCTGTTGTATACCTGGCCTTTGTACCCCCAGGTTACATGTTATATGTATGGCCTTTGTACCCACAGGTTACCTGTTATATATCTGGCCTTTGTACCCACAGGTTACCTCTATATGGTGGTGGTGGTGGTGTGTCCATCGAGATCGATGATGACCATCGTTGTCATCCAGATGGGGGATGGGGGGAGGGTGGTGGTGGGGTGGGGGGAAGGATGCTCATGAGTCTATCTGTGAGTGCGCAGATGGCTGTATAGTCCAATCTGCGCACGAAATGTTCGCTGACAGTTGGGGCAGACAAAGACAGGCATATCATTGTCAGGGAGCTTGTTTGCCCGTGACTTTCTGGCCTGCCTCTTCTGAACAGCTGCAGCAGTCCTGCTGGCCTCGCACAACTTGGCGCCTTTGTGCACAGCAGCGCGCCATTTGTTACGGTCCACTGCAGATTCCTCCCAGGAGTCAGGGTTGATATCAAACGCTTTCAGAGAGACCTTCAGAGTATCTCTGAAGCGCTTCTTCTGACCTCCGTGTGATCTCTTCCCTTGTTGCAGCTCGCCATAGAAGAGCCTTTTGGGCAGCCGATGGTCTGGCATGCGCGCCACGTGTCCAGCCCAGCGAAGCTGGGACTGCATCAGGATGGTGAAGATGCTGGGAAGGGTGGCTTTTGCGAGCACCTCTGTGTCTGGGGTCCTGTCTTGCCACTTGATGTTCAGTAGCTTCCTGAGGCATGTTGTGTGGAAGTGGTTCAGCTTCTTGGCATGTCGTTGGTACACTGTCCAAGTTTCGCAGCCGTACAGTAGTGTGGGGAGAACTACTGCTCTGTAGACCTTTAGCTTGGTCTCAAGACTAATGCCTCTTCTGTTCCAGACATTTGCATTGAGTCTACCAAAAGTTGCACTTGCTCTTGCAATCCTGACATTCACTTCATCGTCGATGGTCGCATTTCGTGACAGTGTGCTGCCAAGGTATGTGAACCGCTCCACCGCACTGAGTCTCTGACCGTTGACTGTGATGTTGGGCTCAACGTAGGGTTTCCCTGGGGCTGGCTGATGGAGAACTTCAGTTTTCCTCGTGCTGATGGTAAGGCCGAAGTTCCTGCTGGCAGTGGCAAACTTGTTGACGCTGAGTTGCATGTCAGCTTCAGATCCAGCGTTGAGGGCACAGTCATCAGCAAACAAAAAGTCTCTGATGATGTCTGTCATGACCTTCGTTTTTGCTTGAAGCCTTCTGAGGTTAAACAGCTTGCCATCTGTTCGGTACTTTAGGCCAATTCCAACATCGCCATCTCTGAAGGCATCAGTAAGCATTGCAGAGAACATGAGGCTGAACAGCGTTGGAGCCAGGACGCAGCCTTGCTTGACACCATTTGTGACAGGAAAAGGAGCAGATGTTTCACCATTGTCCTGGACTCGAGCCTGCATGCCTTCATGGAATTGGCTGACCAAGGAAATAAATTTCCGAGGGCATCCGTACTTGGCCATGATCTTCCACAGTCCCTCTCTACTCACGGTGTCAAAGGCCTTAGTGAGGTCGACATAGGTGGAGAACAGATCAGCATTTTGCTCCTGACATTTCTCTTGCAGCTGCCTTGCAGCAAACACCATGTCGGTGGTTCCGCGCTCTTTCCGGAATCCACATTGGCTCTCAGGCAAATGACCTTGGTCAAGGTGTGCTGTGAGGCGGTTTAGTAGGATCCTGGCAAGTATCTTGCCTGCAATGGAGAGCAGGGAAATGCCCCGATGGTTATCACAGGCTTGCCGGTTCCCCTTTCGCTTGTACAAGTGAATGATAGATGCATCTTTGAAATCCTGGGGGATCGTCTCTTCTTTCCACATGAGTGAGTACAGCTGATGAAGCTTCTCAGTCAGCACAGTGCCTCCATCCTTGTAGACCTCTGCTGGTATGGAGTCTGAGCCAGGTGCTTTGCCACTGGATAGCAGACGGATTGCTTTCTGGGTCTCAAGAAGTGTTGGCGGATCGTCCAGTGCTTCGTTGGTGGGGACTTGTGGGAGACGGTCTATGGCTTCATCATTTATGGAGGAAGGGCGATTTAAGACACTGTTGAAGTGCTCAGCCCATCGTTCGAGAATGTTCTCCTTCTCGGTGATCAAGGTATTCCCATCTGCACTGAGGAGGGGGGATGATCCTGAGGATGTGGGGCCGTAGACTTCTTTTAAGGCATCATAGAACCTCTTCATATCGTGCCTGTCAGCATATCCCTGGATCTCATCAGCTTTGTCACTCAGCCACTTATCCTGCATCTGGCGTAACTTTTGCTGAACAGTCCTGCGGATGGCATTGTACGCATCCTTTTTTGATGTGGACTTTGGGTTGCTCAGGTGGGCTTGATGCAGACGGCGTTTCTCATCCAGAAGCTGCTTGATTTCATCACAGTTTTCATCAAACCAGTCTTTGTGCTTTCTGATCATGGGTCCCAGGGTCTCTGAAGCTGTACTATAGATCAGCTCACGCAGGGTCCTCCAGTCAGACTCCACATTCTGGTTGTTCAGAGAGGCGGATTCCAGACGATCTTCCAGCAGCTCCACAAAGGACTGTTTGATGGTGATGTTTTTCAGCTTAGCGATGTTGAGCCGTTTTGGAGCCTTCTGGCCTTGGGGGCGTCTCTTTGGCTGGATTCGAATATTCAGCTTCGAGACTACAAGGCGATGGTCTGTCCAACACTCGGCGCCGCACATGGTCTTTGTTACACGTACATCTTGCCTATCCCTTTTCCTGACGATGACATAATCGATGAGATGCCAATGCTTTGAGCGAGGGTGCATCCATGACGTCCTGTTACGGGTAGGGAGGCAGAAAACTGTGTTGGTTATCAGCAGTTCGTGCTCTGCACATGTCTGAAGCAAAAGCAATCCATTTGGGTTGCAGTGGCCCACACCATGCTTTCCAATCACTCCATCCCAGGAGATGTAGTCAGAGCCAACTCTAGCATTGAAGTCCCCAAGAATAATGAGCTTGTCTGCTTTAGGAATGGCAGCAATGACAGAGTGAAGGTCCTCGTAGAACTTCGCCTTCACTTCATCCGGGTTGGTCATGGTTGGGGCGTAGGCACTGACAATGGTGAGGTGCTTCTGGCCAGATGCCAGTGGGAGTTTCATGGTCATAAGCCTATCGTTGACTCCCTTTGGGATTCCAGCTAGCTTGCTGACAAGTGCTGTTTTTACTGCAAAACCAACACCAGCCTCACGTCGCTCTTCGCTTCCTCGTCCACTCCAGAAGAAGGTGTAACCAGATCCCCGTTCACAGAGCTCGCCTTCGCCTGCAAGCCGAGTCTCACTCAAGGCTGCGATGTCGATATTGTATCTGGCGAGTTCGGATGCAACTAGTGCTGTTCTCCTTTGGGGTCTGTCTGCGTTATCTCTGTCCAGGAGAGTCCTTATGTTCCAAGCACCAATGGTGAGAGGAACGATCCTTGTTTTTTTCTTTTCTTTCTCTTTGTTTCGACCGCTGATGTAGGGTCCCCGCCAGCCGCGGTATGCTGGCCAGGGTGATATGGAGCAGGCAATTTTTAGGGCACCTTTTCTAGCCCCTTCCTCATGCTAGGGAGGTGAGCAGTGCATTCCTAAAGAGGGCTGCTCAGACGCTCAGACGGCTGCCGAGCTCCATCGCTGCTCCTGTCGACGAAGAACGACCCTATGGCCTGAGCCGCCTGCGTGCAGGTCTGCGGCTGCGACTGCCAGTGTACCCACACCTGTCGTTTCGTCGCTCGCCTGTCGCCACAGGACTTGGGGGTGATGAAATGATGAAGGATGAAAGGTCATTTTGGATGACTGATGACTTGCGCGATGAGTTTGTTTAAAGTGAAGAGGAGTTGCGCAACGTCGACCTCACTCTCTCGTCCGGGTCCACCAATTTCCAGTGGCAAGACTAAGTCGAGACGACTGGAGGATGAGCACGGATGCAGTGGATGACCAAGATATCCTTTCGGTGTCTCATCTTGCTCTCTGCACTCCACAGTGCGTTGCTGTAACCGCCTTCCTCTCCGTTGAACCGATAGGTTTCTTCCGCAGATTCTGCCGGATCCAGACTTCGCATGCATGGGTAGACACACCCCGGGGTCCAACTGCGTGTGGCATGCACACAGCACGGTGGAGCTAGATGGCCGTCGGTGGCTCTCCTGAGCCGACGCCCTTTTATGGATCTCCATAAGGGTGTCTAGCCACCCGCCTCACCAGTCCCAGAAGGGAGTGGTGGGAGTGCCGGTTTAGTCGTCGGCAACCCGACCCTGAACAGGTTGTACTGGATTACAGGTTACCAGTAGCAGATCTAATGACCTGACCTGACATAATACCTCTATATATCTGGCCTTTGTACCCACAGGTTACATACCTAGCCTTTTTACCCCCAGGTTACCTGTTACATATCTGGCCTTTGTACCCACAGATTACCTGTTATATATCTGGCCTTTGTACCCACAGATTACCTGTTATATATCTGGCCTTTGTACCCACAGGTTACCTGTTATATATCTGGCCTTTGTACCCCCAGGTTACCTCTATATGTCTGGCCTTTGTACCCCAGGTTACATACCTAGCCTTTTTACCCCCAGGTTACCTGTTATATGTCTGGCCTCTTGTACCCCAGGTTACCACGCCATTGGCAAGGTGCACGACCGTCCTGACGAGGAGGAAGAGGTGGAGGTGGTGAAGGGTGGGGTGCGGTCCTTTGACATGCCAGAGTTGGTCCACAACCTCAGTCTCCTTGTCGACATGACTGAGGAAGACATCGTGCTCAATGAACGAAGGTCAGATTCTGTTTCCACTTAGATATTTTTGTTTATTTATTTACTGTGTGTGAGTGAGTGCGTGTGTGTGTTTGTGTATTTGTTTGATTTGCATCAGAATTCTGAGACTGCTTCTGTTAAGCAATTTTTCTTTTAATGGTTTTTCTCATCCTTTTTTTGTTGTTGTCTGCATCAGATGTGAAAAGCTATAAATTTGTGGCGGTTATGTTTTCTTTTATCTGTATGTCTGTACTGATCAGTAATGAGCTGGTTCTGAATGGTTTTCAAAGAACTGTCTGGACAGATTCAGTTAAAGTTTGCGTAGGCTTTTTAACTACACATGCTTAACCGTGACCAGCTTTTGTAGCCCATGTATCTGACTGTATTGTGAATAGAAGTCCAGATTAAAGGACATAAGAGACTTTTTTGTGACTCTTTACTGCAGTTCAGATTTAAGGATTTAAGAGACTTTTTTTATGACTTTTTACTGTCTTCATCCTAAGTAACATTCATGTCTTCACAACTGGAAAGGAAACTTTCACACGGCCAAAGTATCACATTATGGTACAGGTAACAACCTCCCACCCCCCACTCCTTTGATGATATTCAAGTGATTGATGATAATGGAGAGACATGCAGAGAGAGTGAGTGATACAGATATGCACACACACTGCTGTCTGGCCTCCCCCTTCCCCCATCCCCCACCGTCGACTCTCCATGCCCCCCTACAACCGCCCTGCCCCTCCCTTCGCCCTGACCCCCCCAAAAAAGAAGAAGAAAAAAAAGGAAAGACAAAAGAGAGAGAGGTTGCTTTGTGTTTTGTTGGTCAGGTTACGCCACAACGAGGATCGACTGGTGAACCTGAAGTACGAAGAGGACCGACTGGACACACAGTGTCGACAGGAGGAGGAGCAGCTCAACAAACTCTCTTCTCTGCTGGAGATCGTGAAAAGGTCAGTCCTGGGATTTCCACCGTCACACAGGCTCAGTGCTAGCTTAGGAGGCAGTATTTCCGTATTGGCGATTTGGTGATTTTTTTTTTTTTTTCCCCTTTATAATGAAGCAGCCCATAGAGCCTGACTGAGGCATGTGAACAGTTGTTAGGTCTGTATCAGACTTTGCTGAGGAACTCCCATATTCACCATGTGATTAGTTGTTAGAACTGTATCAGACTTTGCTGAGGAACTCCCATATTTACCATGTGAACAGTTGTTAGAGCTGTATCAGACTTTGCTGAGAAACTCCCATACTTACCATGTGAACAGTTGTTAGAGCTGTATCAGACTTTGCTGAGAAACTCCCATACTTACCATGTGAACAGTTGTTAGAGCTGTATCAGACTTTGCTGAGGAACTCCCATACTTACCATGTGAACAGTTGTTAGAGCTGTGTCAGACTTTGCTGAGAAACTCTCATACTTACCATGTGAACGGTTGTTAGAGCTGTATCAGACTTTGCTGAGGAACTCCCATACTTACCATGTGAACAGTTGTTAGAGCTGTATCAGACTTTGCTGAGAAACTCTCATACTTACCATGTGAACAGTTGTTAGAGCTGTATCAGACTTTGCTGAGAAACTCTCATACTTACCATGTGAACAGTTGTTAGAGCTGTATCAGACTTTGCTGAGGAACTCCCATTTTTGTGCTTATACACATAGGAAATGATCTGAATTGCACTGAAGTATTCCAGGGAACTCCTATTTTATATTTATTTGTGTGAAAAATTGTTAGAATTATGTTGGAATATACTAAAGAACTCCCTTTTATACCCATATCAATGTGAAAAATGATCAGAATTTTCCTTGGAAACGTGTTGGCAGTATATTAAGGAACTCCCATCTTTATGATTATGTACGTGAAAAATTATAAGACTTGTCTTTGGGTGCTAATGAACTCCATTTTTTATATCTGATCATGTGAAAAATCATCAGAATTGTATCGGGTTATACAAAGGAACTCCCATTTTTATACTTGTACTTGTGGCAAAATCAACAGAACTTGATGGTGATGGTGATTGTGTGTGTGTGTGTGCAGCTGTGAGGAACGCACCCAGAAAGACAGTGAAAACCCTCTGACGCTGGACGAGTGTGTGTCAGTGTTCAAAGTGCTGCGTGATGAGTTCCACTCGGAGTACAAACTGTATGAGCTGTCTGCCATTTCCATCGCCATCATCTTCCCCCTGGTGAGACTTGATGTGGTCGGTCTTGTTAACGCATTTCATCCCATGTTAAGCAAGGTAGCTCATTCTCCAGAACAGGTAAAACTAGGTAGCTCATTCTATAGACCAGGTAAAACTAGGTAGCTCATTCTGTAGACCTAGTCATGTCTCTTGCTGGTAGGACAAAGTGGTTTAGAAGTGAAAATAGGACTGACAGGAAGACTTGTATCTCTTGCTGACAGGACAAAGCGGTTTGTGTGCACAAGAAGTGGAAATACTATGAATCATTTCTGTTGTTCCCTATCAGTACCATGGATCATGTGATGCAGAGTTCCCTGTCAGTGCCATGAATGATGACAGAGTGATGGCCCCTGTGGCAGGTGAAGGACTTCCTCAGCAAGTGGGACGTGCTGCGTGACCCCAGCTACGGCGTGATGACCATGCAGGAGTGGCGCCTCCTGTTGGAGGACGAGAGTTCTGCCCTCAACCCTGGGCTGGCCGATGTGGACCCTTACTACAGACTGCTGTGGGACGTCTGGCTGCCTCCTGTGAGGGCGACTATACTGTGAGTGTGGTTACCACCTGTGAGGGCCACTATACTGTGAGTGTGGTTACCACCTGTGAGGGCCACTATACTGTGAGTGTGGTTACCACCTGTCAGGGCCACTATACTGTGAGTGTGGTTACCACCTGTGAGGGCCACTATACTGTGAGTGTGGTTACCACCTGTCAGGGCCACTATACTGTGAGTGTGGTTACCACCTGTGAGGGCCACTATACTGTGAGTGTGGTTACCACCTGTCAGGGCCACTGTACTGTGAGTGTGGTTACCACCTGTCAGGGCCACTGTACTGTGAGTGTGGTTACCACCTGTCAGGGCCACTGTACTGTGAGTGTGGTTACCACCTGTCAGGGCCACTATACTGTGAGTGTGGTTACCACCTGTGAGGGCCACTATACTGTGAGTGTGGTTACCACCTGTCAGGGTCACTATACTGTGAGTGTGGTTACCACCTGTCAGGGCCACTGTACTGTGAGTGTGGTTACCACCTGTCAGGGCCACTGTACTGTGAGTGTGGTTACCACCTGTCAGGGTCACTATACTGTGAGTGTGGTTACCACCTGTCAGGGCCACTGTACTGTGAGTGTGGTTACCACCTGTCAGGGCCACTGTACTGTGAGTGTGGTTACCACCTGTCAGGGCCACTGTACTGTGAGTGTGGTTACCACCTGTCAGGGCCACTATATTGTGAGTGTGGTTACCACCAGTCAGGGCCACTGTACTGTGAGCGTGGTTACCACCTGTCAGGGCCACTGTACTGTGAGTGTGGTTACCACCTGTCAGGGTCACTATACTGTGAGTGTGGTTACCACCAGTGAGGGCCACTATACTGTGAGCGTGGTTACCACCAGTCAGGGCCACTGTACTGTGAGTGTGGTTACCACCTGTCAGGGCCACTATATTGTGAGTGTGGTTACCACCTGTCAGGGCCACTACATTGTGAGTGTGGTTACCTTCCCCCTGTAAGGGCCACTATACTGTGAGTGTGGTTACCACCTGTCAGGGTCACTATACTGTGAGTGTGGTTACCACCTGTCAGGGCCACTATACTGTGAGTGTGGTTACCACCTGTCATGGCCACTATACTGTGAGTGTGGTTACCACCTGTCAGGGTCACTGTACTGTGAGTGTGGTTACCACCTGTCAGGGTCACTATACTGTGAGTGTGGTTACCACCTGTCAGGGTCACTATACTGTGAGTGTGGTTACCACCTGTCAGGGTCACTATACTGTGAGTGTGGTCACCCCCGTGAGTACCAGTCTTTTTTCCTCTTTAGTCGGGTGAAATGGCTCATGGAACATGAAATCTGTCCCCAGAAAATGGAACCCCCGTGAGTACCAGCCGCTGATCGCAATGCTTGAGGCGTGGCAGCCAGCACTGGTGCCCTGGATTGTGGACAACATTCTGGACCAGCTGGTGTTGCCACGGTTACTGCAGGAGGTGGAGAACTGGAACCCGCTGACAGACACCATGCCCATCCACTCCTGGCTGCACCCATGGCTGCCCTTCATGGGTCAGTGTGTCACTGTGTGTGTGTCAGTGTGACTCCTGGCTGCCCTTCATGGGTCAGTGTGTCACTGTGTGTGTGTCAGTGTGACTCCTGGCTGCCCTTCATGGGTCAGTGTGTCACTGTGTGTGTGTCAGTGTGACTCCTGGCTGCACCCATGGCTGCCCTTCATGGGTCAGTGTGTCACTGTGTGTGTCAGTGTGACTCCTGGCTGCCCTTCATGGGTCAGTGTGTCACTGTGTGTGTCAGTGTGACTCCTGGCTGCCCTCCATGGGTCAGTGTGTCACTGTGTGTGTCAGTGTGACTCCTGGCTGCCATTCATGGGTCAGTGTGTCACTGTGTGTGTGTCAGTGTGACTTCTGGCTGCCCTTCGTGGGTCAGTGTGTCACTGTGTGTGTCAGTGTGACTCCTGGCTGCCCTTCGTGGGTCAGTGTGTCACTGTGTGTGTGTCAGTATGACTTCTGGCTGCCCTTCGTGGGTCAGTGTGTCACTGTGTGTGTCAGTGTGACTCCTGGCTGCCCTTCGTGGGTCAGTGTGTCAGTGTGTGTGTGTGTCAGCGTGACTCCTGGTTGCCCTTCGTGGGTCAGTGTGTCACTGTGTGTGTGTCAGTGTGACTCCTGGCTGCCCTTTATGGGTCAGTGTGTCACTGTGTGTGTCAGTGTGACTCCAGGCTGCCCTTCATGGGTCAGTGTGTCACTGTGTGTGTGTCAGTATGACTTCTGGCTGCCCTTCGTGGGTCAGTGTATCACTGTGTGTGTCAGTGTGACTCCTGGCTGCCCTTCGTGGGTCAGTGTGTCAGTGTGTGTGTGTGTGTCAGCGTGACTCCTGGTTGCCCTTCGTGGGTCAGTGTGTCACTGTGTGTGTCAGTGTGACTCCTGGCTGCCCTTTATGGGTCAGTGTGTCACTGTGTGTGTCAGTGTGACTCTTGGCTGCCCTTCGTGGGTCAGTGTGTCACTGTGTGTGTCAGTGTGACTCCTGGCTGCCCTTCGTGGGTCAGTGTGTCACTGTGTGTGTGTCAGTATGACTTCTGGCTGCCCTTCGTGGGTCAGTGGGTCACTGTGTGTGTCAGTGTGACTCCTGGCTGCCCTTCATGGGTCAGTGTGTCACTGTGTGTGTCAGTGTGACTCCTGGCTGCCCTTCGTGGGTCAGTGGGTCACTGTGTGTGTCAGTGTGACTCCTGGCTGCCCTTCATGGGTCAGTGTGTCACTGTGTGTGTCAGTGTGACTCCTGGCTGCCCTTCATGGGTCAGTGTGTCACTGTGTGTCAGTGTGACTCCTGGCTGCCCTTCATGGGTCAGTGTGTCACTGTGTGTCAGTGTGACTCCTGGCTGCATACATGGCTGCTTTTCATGGGTCAGTGTGTCACTGTGTGTGTCAGTGTGACTCCTGGCTGCCCTTCATGGGTCAGTGTGTCACTGTGTGTCAGTGTGTAAATTAACTGGAATGTCAGGGATTGTTTGCATTTTGTTCTGGTCAGTCTTCTAGCTTCGGCATGATGCATTTATGACTGATGTATAATTCCTTTTACATTGCTAATACAACATAGCGTTCATTATGATGAAGTGACTTTACTCTCCACTCTGTGCACACTGACCAGTGCTAATAAAACATAGCGTTCATTATGATGAAGTGACGTATCTCTCCATCACCATGAACACTGACGCGCTGTGCAGGGGAACGCCTGGAACCGCTGTACGCCCCCATTCGCCACAAGCTGGCCAGCGCCCTGACCTCCTGGCACCCCTCGGACGTGTCTGCCAAGATCATCCTGGAGCCCTGGGTGGGGGTCTTCAAGCAGGGCCACATGGACGCCTTCCTCGTCAAGAACGTCCTGCCCAAGCTCAGTCACACTCTGGAGGAGATGCCCATCACCCCGCATCAGCAAAACCTGGGTCAGTGTTTTTAGTGCTAACTTTTATCAGCAAAACCTGGGTCAGTGTTTTTAGTGCTAACGTTTATCAGCAAAACCTGGGTCAGTGGTTTTAGTGTTAACTTTTATCAGCAAAACCTGGGTCAGTGTTTTTAGTGCTAACTTTTATCAGCAAAACCTGAAACCTGGGTCAGTGTTTTTAGTGCTAACTTTTATCAGCAAAACCTGGGTCAGTGTTTTTAGTGCTAACTTTTATCAGCAAAACCTGAAACCTGGGTCAGTGTTTTTAGTGCTAACTTTTATCAGCAAAACCTGGGTCAGTGTTTTTAGTGCTAACTTTTATCAGCAAAAACTGGGTCAGTGTTTTTAGTGCTAACTTTCATCAGCAAAACCTGGGTCAGTGTTTTTAGTGCTAACTTTTATCAGCAAAACCTGGGTCAGTGCTGTTAGAGCTCACTTTTATAACAAAACCTGGGTCAGTGCTGTTAGAGCTAACTTCTATCATCAAAACCTGGTTCACTGCTGTTAGAGCTCACTTTTATCACAAAACCTGGTTCAGTACTGTTAGAGCTCACTTTTATCACAAAAGCTGGGTCAGTGCAGTTAGAGTTAACTTTTATAACAAAACATGGTTCAGTGCTGTTAGAGCTCACTTTTATCACAAAACATGGTTCAGTACTGTTAGAGCTCACTTTTATAATAATAATAATAATGGTATTTATATAGCGCTGGATCTTGTGCAGAGACAAATCAAAGCGCTTTCACACCAGTCATTCACACGCATGCATAACTCTAAAACTGTAGAAACTAAAGACAGGAAGGGCAGGCAAGGGAGGCTATTTTGGGAAAAGGTGGGTTTTAAGGCCAGACTTGAAAGAGCTGAGTGTGGAGACTTGACGAAGCGAAAAAGGAAGTTCATTCCAATCGCAAGGTCCAGAAACAGAGAAAGAATGGTGGCCAACAGTCGAGTGTTTGAATCTGGGTATGCGTAAACTTTTATCACAAAACCTGGGTCAGTGCTGTTGGAGTTAACTTTTATCAGCAGAAAAACACCAAAAAAAACCCTGGGTCAGTGCCGTGCTGTTATCAGCAAAACTAGGTTGACTCGTGGAGGTGGGTGATGGTGTGGAAAGACATGTCACACTATGTTTCATTGTACTGTGTGGTGTGTCATTGTACTGTGTGGTGCATTGCACTGTGTGGTGTTTTCACTGTGGTGTTTCATTGTACCGTGTGGTGTGTCATTGTACCGTGTGGTGTCATTGTACCATGTGGTGTCATTGCACTGTGTGGTGTTTCATTGCACTGTGTGGTGTTTCATTGCACTGTGTGGTGTGTCATTGCACTGTGTGGTGTTTCATTGCACTGTGTGGTGTTTCATTGCACTGTGTGGTGTGTCATTGCACTGTGTTGTGTGGTGTCATTGTACTGTGTGGTGTGTCATTGTACTGTGTGGTGTCATTGTACTGTGTGGTGTGTCATTGTACTGTGTGGTGTCATTGTACTGTGTGGTGTGTCATTGTACTGTGTGGTGTTTCATTGTGGTGTTTCATTGCACTGTGTGGTGTTTCATTGCACTGTGCGGTGTTTCACTGTACTGTGTGGTGTTTCACTGTACTGTGTGGTGTTTCATTGTACTGTGTGGTGTTTCATTGCACTGTGTGGTGTTTCATTGCACTGTGTGGTGTTTCATTGCACTGTGTGGTGTTTCATTGCACTGTGTTTATACTGTTCGTTCGTCTTCAGTTTAACGTCTTTCCACTTGAAGTGATATTAGACGAAAAAAAAAAAAAACCCATGGGGGTAGGGGTTGTGGGAGGGGGTGGGGGTAAAAGTGTGTGTATGTGTGGAGGGTGAATAGGGAGAGACAACGCTAGGGAAAATGGAAACGTTATAAACGCCAACATCAAATAAATATAACAAATGTCCTATTGGACTACGCAGCAAACCTTCTGCAACAGCAAATAACATATTGGAATTGTTAATAACACATTCAAAAGAACTTTTGGTGAAGTCTGGTAAAAAACATTTTAGATTCTGACATTCAAATATTATATGGTTGCTAGATATATGTTCTCCACATATGCACCTAACATCTTTGCTGAACTTAGTTATAAAAGCGTTCAGTTTTATCCTGTTTGATAATGTATGGATTTGCCTTAATCTTAGTGAATTACTGTATGTATTTGACTGATTGATAGTTCCCGGTTGTTGAACATTAATTACACTACGGTTTAAAGTTTTGCCGTTTTCCTGGTATAATTCTCTGATTTTGTTCCACGATGTTTTTTCTAGTATTCGATAACCCTCTTGTACAGACAGAGGCACATAAAGTTCTATGGTTCCCTGTTCGTTTTTTGCTCCTTTTCTTGCAGCACTGTCAGCCCATTCATTGTAGAGAATACCAAGATGTGAAGGAACCCAGCAAAACGTAATATGTGTTCCTTTCAAGCTTAAAAGATGTAAAATGTGGCTGATTTCTATTATGATTTTGGATTTGTTCTTACAATTTGATGAGTTTAAAGCACATAATATAGATTTGGAATCAACGCAAAATAAGACTTGTAGAAGGCAAACTGAAAGATCAAGAATATGATTTAGAGCCATAAGAACAGCAATAAGTTCAGCAGTGAATATTGAACGATATACTGTGTGGTGTTTCATTGCACTGTGTGGTGTTTCAGACCCATGGAGGTGGGTGATGGCCTGGAAGGACATCATGCCCATTGCCCCCATGGTCACCATCCTGGACGCCAAGTTCTTCCCCAAGTGGTTGCAGGTCAGTCAGCGTGTGCAGCTTCCCGTCTCTCCTTTGCAGGGGGGGGGGGGTGGGTGGGGGGGTGTATGTGTGTGTGGATTGTTGAGGATGTTAGGACTGATGGAGATATTGACAGCTGGTGGCCATAGTGTGGATTGGTGAGGATGTTAGGACTGAGGGAGCTGTTGAGGATGTCAGGACTGAGGGAGCTGTTGAGGATGTTAGGACTGAGGGAGCTGTTGAGGATGTTAGGACTGAGGGTGATGTTGAGGATGTTAGGACTGAGGGAGCTGTTGAGGATGTTAGGACTGAGGGTGATGTTGACAGCTGGTGGCCATAGTGTGGATTGTTGAGGATGTTTGGACTGAGGGTGATGTTGAGGATGTTAGGACTGAGGGTGATGTTGAGGATGTTAGGACTGAGGGTGATGTTGAGGATGTTAGGACTGAGGGAGCTGTTGAGGATGTTAGGACTGAGGGTGATGTTGACAGCTGTTGGCCATAGTGTGGATTGTTGAGGATGTTAGGACTGAGGGTGATGTTGACAGCTGGTGGCCATAGTGTGGATTGTTGAGGATGTTTGGACTGAGGGTGATGTTGAGGATGTTAGGACTGAGGGAGCTGTTGAGGATGTTAGGACTGAGGGAGCTGTTGAGGATGTTAGGACTGAGGGTGATGTTGACAGCTGGTGGCCATAGTGTGGATTCGTGAGGATGTTTGGACTGAGGGTGATGTTGAGGATATTAGGACTGAGGGAGCTGTTGAGGATGTTAGGACTGAGGATGTTGATGTCAGGACTGAGGGTGATGTTGGGGATGTTAGGACTGAGGGAGATGGTGGTGTGGATCATTGGAGGGGTAGTGTGCACTGTTGAAGGGGTGGTGTGGACTGTTGAAGGGGTGGTGTGAAGGGGTGGTGTGGATCATTGAAGGGGTGGTGAGGACTGTTGAAGGGGTGGTAGGTGGTGTGGACTGTTGAAGGGGTGGTGTGGACTGTTGAAGGGGTGGTGTGGATTGTTTCAGGTGTTGGTGGCGTGGCTGTCCAACATGCCTAACTACAATGAGATCACTCGCTGGTACCTGGGCTGGAAGGCCCAGTTCCCCGAAAAACTGTTGCAGTACCCCACGGTCAGAGGTCAGTACTGTCTGATGTACCACCCCCACTCCCCCACCCACACCAAGTGTGACGTGGTGTTCACACTATGCAGTGAGCATAGACCCAAACTTTGACACCAGATCGAATGACATGGAGGAGTCTGGTGGATAGTTGTGTGTGGCCCCAGTGACTTCACAGAGCTGAGGGAGAAGACAACGACGATGAGCAACAAACAGGACACACTGGCAGACAGCAAAGCTTTGTGCTTCTTGATACGTGATCTGGGAGATACCACAGTTGTGTGACTTATTATTGATATTGTGTAAAGATAGGTATGTGTGCATGCTTACCTGTGTGACATCATGAATCAGATCACTGTGTGTGTTGTGTGTGTGCAGACCACATGAACAAGGCCCTGGACATAATGAACCAGGCGGTGTCTGGTCACTTTGCCCCAGGCATGAAGGAGAACATGGCGTACTTCACTCACACAGAGCGACGCCAGATGGACGTCAAGCCCACCCCCTTTCCCCCCCAGTCTGCGTCAGCACCCCCTCCTCCTCCTCCCCCACCCTCACGTGTCGGGCCTGAGGTAAGGGGTCTGTGTGTTTGGATGAAGTGTTAAAGCCTTTTGTTTGGCTTAATGTCGTGTGTGTGTTTGGATAAGTGTTAAAGCCTTTTGTTTGGCCTGAGGTAAGGTGTCTGTGAAAGCCTTTTGTTTGGCTTAAGGTCGTGTGTGTGTTTGGATAAGTGTTAAAGCCTTTTGTTTGGCCTGAGGTAAGGTGTCTGTGTGTTTGGATGACGTGTCAAAGACTTGTGTTTGGTTTGAGGTAAGGTGTCTTTGTGTTTGGATGAAGTGTCAAAGCCTTGTATTTGGTTTGAGGTAAGGTGTCTGTGTGTTTGGATGAAGTAATAAAGCCTGTGTTTGGTTTGAGGTAGTGTGTGTGTTTTGATGAAGTGTTAAAGCCTTGTGTTTGGCTTGAGGTAAGGTGTCTGTGTGTTTGGATGAAGTGTCAGTCTTGTGTTTGGCTTGAGGTAAGGTGTCTGTGTGTTTGCATGAAGTGTCAAAGTCTTGTGTTTGGCCTGAGGTAAGCTGTGTGTTTGGATGAAGTGTTACAGCCTTGTGTTTGGCATGTGGTAAGGTGTGTGTTTGGATGAAGTGTTAAAGCCCTTCTTCATGCTGTTTCCTTGTCAAGTGTAGTGTGTGGTTTTTCTTCTGGTCAGATTCTGATCTTTGTGGTGGTTTAGATTTGATTGTTTCTTCTTTCCTTCTGGTCCTTGAATGATTGTTTTCCATTGTGGACATTTGGACTTTGCAAATTGATGTCGTGGTTTGGATGTGGATGGTGGAGTGTTGGCCTAGTGGTAATGCATCCGCCTAGGAAGCAGGAGAATATGAGTGCACTGTTACGGATCCCAGTCACCAGTATTTTCGCCCCCCTCCAGTAGACCTTGAGTGGTGGTCTGGACGCTAGTCATTCAGATGAATGATAAACTGAGGTCCCATGTGCAACATGCACTTAGCGCATGCAAAAGAACCAATGACAACAAAAGGGTTGTCCCTGGCAAAATTGTGTAGAAAATTCCACTTCGAAAACAAATAAAATTCCAGGCAGAAAAAATACAAAAATATGATTGGCTCTCAGTGTAATGATGCACTCTCCCTGGGGAGAGCAGCCCGAATTTCACACAGAGAGATCTGTTGTGACAAAAAGAGTAATACAATACAATGCAGTTTTCCATTGTGGTTATTTTGGACCATATATAGAGGTTTGACTCTGGTCCTTGGATGATTGTTTTCCATCGTGGGCATTTGGGCCATGTGTATTGAAGTCAGTCTATTTAGGTTGTGATTTGACTGTTAAAAAACAAAATTCCAAAAAATCAAGTATTTGTATATGTGTGGTTCTTCATGTTTGAACATTTGTGTTGCAGCCTTCAATGCGCAGTGCTGGAGCTTCAACAGTACCACTCAGCTTCAGAGATTTGGTGCAAAAAAGGGTGAGGTTTTCCACATTTGCCATCATGTGTACATGTGCATGTGTGAGAAGATAAATACTATCCTTTCAAGTGCTGCTTGTTAATCAGTGTGTACCTTGTTAATCGTAGATGGTACTCTGTGGCAGGTACTGTCTTGACTTTTAAGTTCAGCTTTGGCTGACAGTATATTTGGCTCACCATGAAAGCCTGTCACTCTGGCCATTTTTCTAACAAGGGCATGGTTCCTAAACTGCTAGTTTATGAACAGTTTGAGAAACAATGCAAATAATGGAAGCATGGCAGTGTTTGTCAAGGAGGCATTGCAAAATGAGTGACAAGTAAATATGCGTCAACCAAGACACTGTGGAATAAAAAGTACAAGAAACTATCAGTGAGTTAATAGTAAATATCTGTGTACTTGATTTCATGGATTTACAATGGGTTTCGCTGTTTTAGTGCTCAGAATTAGCTACATCTGAGTAATGTCTGTGTACTTGGTTTTATGGATTTACATGAGTCAAGCGGTTTTAGTGCTCAGAATTAGGTACATCTGAGTAGTATTTGTGCACTTGCTTTCATGGACTTGCAGTGAGAAAATCTCAGGTGTCTGTGTGTTTGGAGGAAGCGTTAAAAGCCTTGCGTCACGGAATTTTCTCCTCCAGTGTGGTGTGTGGTGGCTATATCTGGAGTTAGGTCAGTTTCTCTGTTTGAACATACACCCACATGTTGCAGACATTATTTTTGGCGAGTGCAGACTTTCATGTTGCTGTAGACATTATTTTAGGCAAGTGTAGACTCTCATGCTGTAGACGTTATTTTTGGCGAGTGCAGACTTTGTCCATTTTGATGCGAGTCACATATGCAGTCCCGGTGCATCTTGCACACTGCATGTGATTGTGACAGCAACAGCAAGGGAGCAGAGGGAGGGACTGGGTTTTTCAACTTGTCAGTTCTGCACATCATTGATATGGAGACGATGAACTTGAACATAAATTCACAGGAACCTCAGTGGTCTTTTTGAACACAAGTTCCTGTTATGAACCTAAGGGAAACAGTAGTGGCCATGGCCTGACTATCCATTGTGAAGCTCTAGAATGCTGCAAGTGTTCATGTGATGTGTGGAAAGAACTGTACAGTTTTAGTGATGTGAAGGACAGAGGCGTGGTGTTTCATGTGGACAGAGGTGTGGTGTTCCATGATGTGAAGGACAGAGGTGTGGTGTTTCATGTGAAGGACAGAGGTGTGGTGTTTCATAATGTGAAGAACAGAGGTGTGTTGTTCCATGTTGTGGTGAAGAACACAGGTGTGTTGTTCCATGTTGTGGTGAAGAACATAGGTGTGTTGTTCCATGTTGTGGTGAAGAACACAGGTGTGTTGTTCCATGTTGTGGTGAAGGACACAGGTGTTTTGTGTGTTTCATGTTGTGGTGAAGAACAGGTATGATGTTGTGGTGAAGAACAGGTATGTTGTTTCATGTTGTGGTGAAGAACAGAGGCGTGTTGTTCCATGTTGTGGTGAAGAACAGAGGTGTTGTTCCATGTGGTGAAGAACACAGGTGTGTTGTTCCAGGCGTGTTGTGTGTTGTTTCATGTTGTGGTGAAGAACAGGTGTAATGTTCCATGTTGTGGTGGAGAACAGGTGTGTTGTTCCATGTTGTGGTGAAGAACACCGGTGTGCTGTTCCATGTGGTGAAGAACAGAGGTGTTGTTCCATGTGGTGAAGAACAGAGGTGTTGTTCCATGTGGTAAAGAACACAGGTGTTTTGTTCCAGGCAGAGGAGGAGAACCTGCTGTTCGCCCCGGTGCCCGGCAAGACGCAGGAGGGCCACCAGGTGTACCGGCTGGGCAAGGCCATGGTCTACATTGACCGCAACGTCATGTTCATGCAGGAAACCAACTTCCGCTGGGTGCCTGTGTCTCTGCAGACTGTCATCGACAAGGGCAAATAATCCACCTCTGCTCTGTGTGACTGTTGTGATTTTATGTTTCTCTTCACATGTTGACCTTATTAAAAGTGTGAGAACTGTGAGAAGAATTTTATGGTTTGTGAGAAGAACAAGAGGAATGAAAGCACCTCAAATAAAGACCATCTTTTTTAACCCCTCTACTGCTGAATGTTGGTGGAACTGGAACAATCAGTGTGGCATGAGTTTGAGAGGCACTTACTACATTTTGTGTCAATGTCAGTAGTGAGCAATTGATTTTACTGAACCAAAAACTGAGGCAATCCCCAGATGAAGTTCAGAATGATGACTAATGCCCTGACCTGTAACCTCAGTCTGACATCAGAGAGGTGACAGCCCTTCACTGACATCCTGACATCCAACAGATCATTGTACCAACCTTCACACATCCAACAGATCAATGTACCAACCTTCACACATCCAACAGATCAATGTACCAACCTTCAGACATCCAACAGATTAATGTACCATCAGACATCCAACAGATCAAAGTACCAACCTTCAGACATCCAATAGATCAATGTACCATCAGACATCCAACAGATCAAAGTACCAACCTTCAGACATCCAATAGATCAATGTACCATCAGACATCCAACAGATCAAAGTACCAACCTTCAGACATCCAATAGATCAATGTACCATCAGACATCCAACAGATCAAAGTACCAACCTTCAGACATCCAATAGATCAATGTACCATCAGACATCCAACAGATCAATGTACTATCAGACATCCAACTGATAAATGTACTAACCTTGAGACATCAGATAGAATAATGTACCAACCTTCAGACATCCAACAGATTACTGTACCATAGATGCATTCACAAAACTGCCCCTTCCTATCTCTGCGGCTGCCTTCACCTCTACACTCCATCTCGCTCACTACGATCAGCCTCGGATCCACTCTGTTTACGCATACCCAGATTCAAACACTCGACTATTGGCCGCCGTTCTTTCTCTGTTTCTGGACCTTGCGATTGGAATGAACTTCCTTTTTCGCTTCGTCAAGTCTCCACACTCAGCTCTTTCAAGTCTGGCCTTAAAACCCACCTCTTCCCAAAATAGCCTCCCTTGCCTGCCCTTCCTTGTCTTTAGTTTCTGCAGTATTAGAGTTATGCATGCGTGTGAATGACTGGTGCGAAAGCGCTTTGATTTGTCTCTGCACAAGATCCAGCGCTATATAAATACCATTATTATTATTATTTATTAGACATCTAATAGATCAATGTACCAACCTTCAGACATCCAATAGATCAATGTACCAACCTTCAGACATCCAACAGATTACTGTACCATCAGACATCTAATAGATCAATGTACCAACCTTCAGACATCCAATCGATCAATGTATCAATCTTCAGACATCCAACAGATTATTGTGCCATCAGATATCCAATAGACCAATGTACCAACCTTCAGACATCCAACAGATCAATGTAACAACCTTCAGACATCCAGCAGATCAATGTACCCACCTTCAGACATCCAGCAGATCAATGTACTATCAGACATCCAATAGACCAATGTACCAACCTTCAGACATCCAACATATCAATGTTCCATAATCCAGTAAACTTGTCTGACAAATCAGGACATGAAGAGATGACTGAATAAAACTAGTCTGACAAATCAAGACATGAAGAGATGACAGAATAAAACTTGTCTGACAAATCAGGACATGAAGAGATGACTGGGAATAAAACTTGTCTGACAAATCAGGACATGAAGAGATGACTGAATAAAACTAGTCTGACAAATCAAGACATGAAGAGATGACAGAATAAAACTTGTCTGACAAATCAGGACATGAAGAGATGACTGAATAAAACTTGTCTGACAAATCAAGACATGAAGAGATGACTGAATAAAACTTGTCTGACAAATCAAGACATGAAGAGATGACTGAATAAAACTTGTCTGACAAATCAGGACATGAAGAGATGACTGAATAAAACTTGTCTGTCAGATCAGGACATGAAGAGATGACTGAATAAAACTTGTCTGACAGATCAGGACATGAAGAGATGACTGAATAAAACCTGACAGATCAGGACATGAAGAGATGACTGAATAAAACTTGTCTGTTAGATCAGGACATGAAGAGATGACTGAATAAAACTTGTCTGTCAGATCAGGACATGAAGAGATGACTGAATAAAACGTGTCTGACAGATCAGGACATGAAGTGACTGGTAATAAAACTTGTTTGACAAATCAGGACATGAAGAGATGACTGAATAAAACTTGTCTGACAAATAAAGACATGAAGAGATGACTGAATAAAACGTGTCTGACAGATCAGGACATGAAGTGATGACTGGGAATAAAACTTGTCTGACAGATCAGGACATAAAGAGATGACTGGGAATAAAACTTGTCTGACAAATCAAGACATGAAGAGATGACTGAATAAAACCTGTCTGACAGATCAGGACATGAAGAGATGATGGGTGGCTGAACAGGAGAATCACCTGTAGAGACGGTTGAAGGAGAAACGTGTGACCAGAGGGGGTGGGAGGGTTGAACAGGAGAATCACCTGTAGACTGTTGAGGGAGAAACATGTGATGGGTGGGGGTGGGTTGAACAGGAGAATCACCTGTAGATACTGTTGAAGGAGAAACATGTGACCAGAGGGGGTGGGGGTGGGGGTTGAACAGGAGAATCACCTGTAGGTACTGTTGAAGGAGAAACATGTGACCAGAGGGGGTGGGGGTTGAACAGGAGAGGGAATCACCTGTACAGACAACTTCATTATCTACCCACTTTGTCCTCCATTGTCAGGTTGGGATCATTCTTGCGAAAGAGGCAATTCACTCTTATCTGTATCATGCTGTGGGACCCACATGCTGTAGGGTCCATTGTGTATACTATACTGTGGGTCTGGGGGAGCCACATCATTGAGGGGGTGTGGGATGGATGCACACAAACCCAGGGTTACTGTCATGAAAGATGGCGCTGTAATGACCAAGTCCCTTGATGCTAAGTTTTAAAAGCAGTGTTTGTGTCTGTATATTTTGTTTTTTGTGTTTGTATATTTTGCTTGTTTTTTCAGAGTGGGGGATCGATCCACAACGCTGGACTAGGAGTTATTTGCCAAATGCCTTTATTTATTTACTGATTAAAACTGAGACAACAGAAAATGTGCAAAAACAAATCCCAAGTAGAATTAGAGGGATACATGAAATCTAGAGTTTATAAAATGAAAAATGGATCTAAACATATTCTTAAAGACAAAAATTGGTCCATTAAGACCATGGCGAATGGTGAGGGTTAAGTATGTGTCTGTGTGGAGGAGAAGGGTTGAGATTTTCACACAAAGCCTGCAATCCATGGCACCATGTCATACTGGAAAGTGAGGATGTGAGAGGTTTGACAGTGTGCAGTATACCAGCACTTGTTCAAATTCAACAAGGAAAGTGAGGAAGGCAGAGGGTAGAGGTTTGACAGTGTGCGGTCTACCAGCAGAGCACCTAGAGTACTGTGCCAATCCCACGTCCTGCCTGATCCTGGCCATCAACCAGCATTGGAAAACACGCAGAAATAAAATAGGTTGTTTTTTTTTTTTTTACACAATAACAAAAATAATTGCAGAATAATGCTTCTCAAGTCCAGATGTATTTTTGCTTTATGAAGTCTTTCATGGAACACACACACACACACACACATTCTTAAATGAGCAAGACCAAAAAATGAAATGAGCAAAGACAAAATACAAACCACTATGGTAGGCCCTGTGCACAATATGAACATATGCCCAATATAAAAAAACAAACAAAAAAAAAAAAACCCAAACAAGCCAATGTACAGAAAAGTCAGTCTGTCTTCCTAAATCTACTCCCTACTACTTTCATTTCATGAGTACATGTGTGTAACTCCTAACTGTGTAAAGCAACTGTAACTGGCAGAATATGTGTAAAGAATCTAACATTGCACCATCAACAGATGACCTTTCTACATGCAGTCTACAGTTTTGGGGGATGTCATGCCACTGGCCTGATGCTATATGTTCCTAATACCCAACTTCTTCCTCATTCTAACTAGCTTCCTATGCATCTGGCTTACTGCTTCTGCATATTTTCCTCAAACAACTGAACCGGAGTAGTTTGAACACAAGTTCATTGCTGAAATGTATCAAGAAAAAAATGCATGGTTACTGATTTCACTCTTCAAAACACACACAAAATGATCAATGAGAATAAAGATACAAACTGAAACTTAAATCTAAATAGTTAAGTGGGTGAATTCTTAAAACCAATTACACTCTGATAAATAAACAGCAAAAATTCCTCTTTAAAGATTGAAAGTGTGACAAAACATGCAGAAAATGTGACTATTTGAATGGGGGGGGGGGGGGGGAATCAAAACCAGTTCAGCTTCTTAAATCTTGAAAGAAAATCATCATCAGATCTTCAATCTTTCCGATTTGTACTGTAGTTTCTTTGTTTTTCCATAAAAATCAGATGCCGATGTCAAAATTAGCTGGGTATTTTGCAATGACCCAACCATACACAGAACTTTGAGAAAACTGTCTTCTGGGAAAGCCAAATCAAATTCTTTTTGAAACTTGATCATTTTTCATTCATTTCTATGCAACACTAGCAAAAGTGTGTACAACACACCTACATCCAAGATCCTCTGTCCTGTTGCCTGCGGAGACATCAGCCACAGTTTTCATGTCAAAACAGCAGCCTGACAACGGCTGACACCAGTGTCTACACCAGCGTCCTGTTCTGCACTATCAGCTGTCAACAGCAGCCTGACAACGGCTGACGCCAGTGTCTACACCAGCATACGGCTGACACCAGTGTCTACACCAGCATCCTGTTCTGCACTATCAGCTGTCAACAGCAGCCTGACAACGGCTGACACCAGTGTCTACACCAGCATCCTGTTCTGCACTATCAGCTGTCAACAGCAGCCTGACAACGGCTGACACCAGTGTCTACACCAGCAGACAGCACAAGCATCCTGTGCTGCAGTATCAGCTATCATCACCATGGTCATTCAAGGCTTCTTGCCAGAACAGCTAACAACACCACAGTCATTCAAGGCTTCTTGACTGAACAATCAGCAATCATCACCATGGTCATTCAAGGTTTCTTGCCAGAACAGCATCATCACCATGGTCATTCAAGGCTTCTTGTCAGAACAGCTAACAACACCATAGTCATTCAAGGCTTCTTGCCAGAACAATCCTCAAGGCTTCTTGCCAGAACAGCCATCATCACCATAGTCATTCAAGGCTTCTTGCCAGAACAGCTATCATCACCATAGTCATTCAAGGCTTCTTGCCAGAATTATCAGTTGTCTGCCTGATTCACCAGGTTATATAATAAATACAGCACGCATATACTTTGCATTAGTCATTTTTATTTCACGATCATGCAAAAATCTTTCACACATTCATTTGGCCATATACCACACACATGCCTATGCATATGCAACAGAAGAACCAAACCATTTCATGACAAAATATTTGCTGCATCTTAAGAAGACCATATTTCAATTTCCAGCTCAAACAGCTCTTCTGTGTAAGCACTGTCAGTCCTACCAGGACTTCCAGATGTTAACTGTGTGACACAGATCTACAACTTTCATTTCGAGCTGTTTTCTGCATATGGGCAAGCACTCAAACATAAAATCACTCAAGATTCAGTGATTTTCAGCCACAAATATGTCTGTCATAGAAAAAGCATAGTTTCTCCACCCGGGTGACAAAAAGAAATGCACACAGCTTCACACAACCCCACACCCACACTCCTCCACACCCACACCCACAAACACACACACACGCACAGACAACAGGTACCACAGCTGCTACTGCCCAAGAGCCAGTCCTTTCTGTCCACCAGACCCAACACAGCCCTTCACGTCGGGCATTAAAGGGAGGTTGCTGTCACCATCCTCTGCCCTTCCTTTCTGCTGGCCTCCGGGCTGACAACCAAGAGGGTGTGGGGGTGGGGGCTAGGGGGGAGGGGTTGGGGGATGGGGGGTCTAACCACAGCATCCAGACTTGGGTGCCTGTGCCTGTTCATCATCCACCACCACCACGTTGCGTCGGCTGCTGCCTCCATTACGCGTCCGGCCCATCGTCCCGTCTGATTTCTCTATCATATCTGTAACACAGAGCACTACATGGTCACCATACTGATTTCTCTATCATATCTGTAACACAGAGCACTACATGGTCACCACACTCATTTCTCTATCATATCTGTGACACAGAGCACTGCGTGGTCACCACACTGATTTCTCTATCATATCTGTAACACAGAGCACTACATGGTCACCACACTGATTTCTCTACCGTATCTGTGACAGTGACTGCGTGGTCACCACACTGATTTCTCTACCATATCTGTGACACAGAGCACTGTGTGGTCACCGCACTGATTTTTCTGATAATATTTACAAACTAACCAGCGTCACCCATTCCATCACCTCAAATCAACACTGTTCTGCAGCAAAAATCACTTCCCTCCCACATCACTTCAAATCGTCACTGTTGCCCCCCCCCACCCCCCCCCCCGTCACCTCAAATCACTACTGTTCAGCAGCAACAATCACTTCCCTCCCCCAATCACCTCAAACCACCACTGTTGTACTCCCACCAGCTCAAATCACCACTGTTCTGCAGTAAAAATCACTACCCCGCCCCCCCCAAAGAGCTTTCATTACAGCCATGAAGTGAACATGATCAATTTGTTCCCACTGGCATACTCACTTTTGCTCAAATCCAGGAAGAGCTCTTCTATTCCCCTGTTCAACTTGGCTGAGGAGTGAAAATGCTTGGCATTCACCGACGCTGCGTACCTGCACAAAGAAAAAATTCTGTCACTCTGTTTTACTTGTAAAGCATGGCCTATATCTATTTGCTGTACCCCTTGTTTTACTTGTAAATCAACCTGTACACAATAGTGATTCTCAAGCATGGCCTATATCTGCTTGCTGTATACCTTGTTTTACTTGTAAATCAACCGTGTATACCATAGTGATTCTCAAGCATTCCCTCTGCCTTGCCAAGAACTGGGGCATGAGAAATCATACCAAATGATTACAATCTCAACAGGCAGAATCTAATTGCATTTTTCCAGAGGAGCATTTCATTTCTTTCAATGATCCACACATAACATGATATATATATATAGATGACTCTTTTTTAACACTGTGCATAAGGGTAACAGATGTAGCCCAACATTAACCTTTCAAGTCAAAAACATTAAAGGGAAAATACACAGCTTTATATACCCACTGACTGACTTCTTGAATTCTAATATAACTCACATAGAACAGACACACAATTTACGTACAGTTGAGAGAAACAGAGTGAAACATATGGGGCACTACACTGACCATCAAACTATGTAAGTAGTGTACATGTCCTGTGTAAACAGTGAACATATGCGGCACTACACTGACAGCCAAACTAAGTAAGCAGTGTACACACTGACAGCCAAACTATGTAAGTAGTGTACATGTCCTGTGTAAAAAGTGAACATATGGGGCACTACACTGACAGCCAAACTATGTAAGTAGTGTACATGTCCTCTGTAAACAGTGAACATATGAGGCACTGCACTGACAGTCAAACTATGTAAGCACTGTACGTGTCCTCTGTAAACAGTGAACATATGGGGCACTACAATGACAGCCACACTATGTAAGTACTGTACATGTCCTCTGTAAATTGTGAAACATATGGAGCACTACACTGACAGCCAAACTAAGTAAGCAGTGGACCACTGACAGCCAAATTATATGTAAGCAGTGGACACACTGACAGCCAAACTATGTAAATACTGTAATGTCCTCTGTAAACAGTGAACATACGGGGCACTACACTGACAGCCAAACTATGTAAGTACTGTACATGTCCTCTGTAAACAGTGAACATATGGGGCACTACACTGACAGCCAAACTATGCAAGTACTGTACATGTCCTCTGTAAACAGTGAACATATGGGGCACTACATTGACAGCCAAACTATGTAAGTACTGTACTTGTCCTCTGTAAACAGTGAACATATGGGGCACTACACTGACAGCCAAACTATGTAAGTAGTGTACATGTCCTGTGTAAACAGTGAAACATATGTGGCACTACAATGACAGCCAAACTATGTAAGTAGTGTACATGTCCTCTGTAAACAGTGAAACATATGTGGCACTACACTGACAGCCAAACTATGTAAGTAGTGTACATGTCCTCTGTAAACAGTGAAACATATGTGGCACTACACTGACAGCCAAACTAGTCTATGTAAGTAGTGTACATGTCCTCTGTAAACAGTGAAACACATGGGACACTACACTGAAAGCCAAACTAGTCTATGTAAGTACTGTACATGTCCTCTGTAAACAGTGAAACATATGGAGCACTACATTGACAGCCAAACTAAGTAAGCAGTGGACACACTGACAGCCAAACTATATGTAAGCAGTGTACACACTGACAGCCAAACTATGTAAGTAGTGTATATGTCCTCTGTAAACAGTGAAACATTTGGGGCACTACACTGACAGCCAAACTATGTAAGTACTGTACATGTCCTCTGTAAACAGTGAACATACGGGGCACTACACTGACAGCCAAACTATGCAAGTACTGTACATGTCCTCTGTAAACAGTGAACATATGGGGCACTACATTGACAGCCAAACTATGTAAGTACTGTACTTGTCCTCTGTAAACAGTGAACATATGGGGCACTACACTGACAGCCAAACTATGTAAGTAGTGTACATGTCCTCTGTAAACAGTGAAACATATGTGGCACTACACTGACAGCCAAACTATGTAAGTAGTGTACATGTCCTCTGTAAACAGTGAAACATATGTGGCACTACACTGACAGCCAAACTATGTAAGTAGTGTACATGTCCTCTGTAAACAGTGAAACATATGTGGCACTACACTGACAGCCAAACTAGTCTATGTAAGTAGTGTACATGTCCTCTGTAAACAGTGAAACACATGGGACACTACACTGAAAGCCAAACTAGTCTATGTAAGTACTGTACATGTCCTCTGTAAACAGTGAAACATATGGAGCACTACACTGACAGCCAAACTATATGTAAGCAGTGTACACACTGACAGCCAAACTATGTAAGTAGTGTATATGTCCTCTGTAAACAGTGAAACATTTGGGGCACTACACTGACAGCCAAACTATGTAAGCAGTGTACATGTCCTCTGTAAACAGTGAAAACATTTGGGGCACTACACTGACAGCCAAACTATGTAAGCAATATAAACACTAACAGCCAAACTATGTAAGCAATGTACACACTGACAGCCAAACTATGTAAGCAGTATAACACTGACAGCCAAACTATGTAAGCAATGGACATACTGACAGCCAAACTATGTCAGCAGTGTACACACTGACAGCCAAACTATGCAAGCAGTGTACATACTGACAACCAAACTATTGAGCAGTATAAACACTGACAGCCAAACTATGTAAGCAATGTACACACGGACAGCCAAACTATGTACACAGTGTACACACTGACAGCCAAACTATGTAAGCAGTATACAAACTGACAGCGAAACTATGCAAGCTGTGTACATACTGACAGCCAAACTATGTAAGCAGTGTACATACGCCTCTGCTTCCTGCACAGGAACATGTCGGTCTTTCTCCAGATCAGTCTTGTTACCCACAATGCAAAGTGTCACGTCCTGACCCAGCATGCGCCTCAGCTCTTTCACCCAGTTCTTCACCTGCACACCATCACAGATATCCCATAATGCACACAACTTTTCATACATTATCAAATGCACTGTATGCCACCAAATTGATAAAGCACATCAATAATGTAGGTTCCACACTTCATAAGCTTTGACATATGGTTACTGAATTTTTATATCATTCACACACTATTTTCATCCTGAAGCAAAAGCTGCAGACATCAACTGATCTATAGATCTTAGTTTCTAAGGGTGATTTATACGTTCCATGACTACCCATGAGTCAAAGCTGTTTGTTAAAATTCAGAATACTCAATCGCTAAAGAAAAAATAGTGTGTGGATAGGAAGGGGGGGAGGGGGGATGCAGACTTCATTTTGTAAGGTCATGAGATGATCCTTGTGGAAAACCATCATTATCATTATCACACTTATCGTGTGAGGTCATGAGATGATCCTTGTGGAAAACCATCATTACCATTATCACACTTCATCGTGTGAGGTCATGAGATGATCCTTGTGGAAAACCATCATTATCATTATCACACTTCATCGTGTGAGGTCATGAGATGATCCTTGTGGAAAACCATCATTATCATTATCACACTTCATCGTGTGAGGTCATGAGATGATCCTTGTGGAAAACCATCATCATCAAACTTCATCATGTTAGGTCATGAGATGATCCTTGTGGAAAGCCATCATTATCATTATCACACTTCATCGTGTGAGGTCATGAGATGATCCTTGTGGAAAACCATCATCAACATTATCATCATCAAACTTCATCATGTGAGGTCATGAGATGATCCTGGTGGAAAGCCATCATTATCATTATCGCACTTCATTGTGTGAGGTCATGAAATGATCCTGGTGGAAAACCATCATCATCATCATCAAACTTCATCGTGTGAGGTCATGAGATGATCCTTGTGGAAAACCATCATTATCATTATCACACTTCATCATGTAAGGTCACAAGTTGATCCCTATGGAAAACCATCATCATCATTATCACACTTCATCTTGTGAGGTCTGCAGATGATCCTTGTGGAAAACCATCATTATCACACTTCATCGTGTGAGGTCTACAGATGGTCCTTGTGGAAAACCATCATTATCACACTTCATCGTGTGAGGTCTACAGATGGTCCTTGTGGAAAACCATATTTTTATTTATTGAGACATCTTGCTATAGCGCATATCCTTGAAGCTCTATGCACTTTATCATTATCATCATCACACTTCATCTTGTGAGGTAAACAAATGGTCCTTGTGGAAAACCATCATCATCAGTGTCACATATGACCAACATTAAATTGATTAATGATAAAAATCAGCATGAGTAACTTATGACTGATACCAACCTTTTGAAAAGAGTCCTCATCTGTGATGTCATAGACTAAGATGGCACCATTGCTGTCCCTGTAATAAATTGGGCCTAGGGCATGAAATCGCTCCTGACCGGCCGTGTCCTGTCAACAACATAACAAACACAATCACATGAAATCACTCCTGACCTGCCGTGTCTTGTCAATCACATGAAATCACTCCTGATCTGCCATGTCCTGTCAACAACTGAATCACATGAAATCACTCCTGATCTGCCATGTCCTGTCAACAACATAACAAAAAGAATCACATGAAATCACTCCTGATCTGCCATGTCCTGTCAACAACAGAATCACATGAAATCACTCCTGATCTGCCATGTCCTGTCAACAACATAACAAAAAGAATCACATGAAATCACTCCTGATCTGCCATGTCCTGTCAACAACAGAATCACATGAAATCACTCCTGATCTGCCATGTCCTGTCAACAACAGAATCACATGAAATCACTCCTGATCTGCCATGTCTTGTCGACAACAAAATGACATGAAATCATTCCTGATCTGCCATGTCCTGTTGATAACAAAGAGAATCACATGAAATCACTCCTGATCTGCCATGAGGATAAAACTGAAATCAAGATTATCATCCACCAAAGACTTTGCCACTCAGTCTCTCTTCCTTCTTCAAGTCTCCCTCAGTGGCACTGACATTCCTCTTTCCTCTTCTGTCCGAAATCTTGGTGTCATACTCGACCAGTCTCTTTCCTACCAGCAGCATGTTGCAAATATATATGCAAACTGTGTTACTTTGAAATTCGCTGAATTTTATCCATTCGTCATCTCCTGACTGAAGATGCAACCAAAACTCTCCTCTGTATCTCTGTGCTGTCCCGCTTGGGTTATTGTAATTCCCTACTTGTTGGTTCACCCAGCTACCTCATTGCTAGGCTTCAGAAAGTCCAGAACTATGCTGCTCGTCTTGTCTTTCGGTCCTGTAAATTTGATCACATCTCTCCTCTCCTTCATACTTAACACTGGCTCCCAGTACAAGAAAGAATTATTTACAAAGTCGTCTCTCTTTGTTTCAAGTCCATTGAGGCTTCTGGTCCACAGTATCTTTCTGATCTCATTCATCCTTACATACTCTCATGCCAACTCCACTCTTCTTCTGACACCCATATGCTTGGGATCTCCCCTGCTCAAACCAAAACGTATGGCCAACGCAGTTTTTCATACCAAGCCCCCTTTCTTTGGAATCAACTTTCTCAGCCTCTCTGTCACTCATCTTCACTGCAATCCTTCAAATCCAGTCTGAAGACCCACCTTTTCCCCTCCTGATTAACTCTCAACAGCTCATCTGTTTCCAGTATGAACTGAAATGACTATTTGTGAGTGAGTTTTGATAGTTTCAGAATTTGTTGGTAGTATTTTTGATTGTCTACTATTTACGATTGTGTGCTATGACTTTTGTGTGTGTGTGCGAGCATGTGTGCTTGTGTGTATTGTGTGTGGGGGGAGGGGAGATGGGGGGGAGATGGATAGTTTTCACTGTTTGGTATCTTGTGTTCAATTTTTCCATTTTGATATTTACATTATATGTGTTCCATCTATAAGCCTTGGGCTTATTTTCAAGATAAGGCGTAAATACTCATAATAATAATAATAATAATAATGTCCTGTCAACAACATAATCATAAGAAATCACTGCTGATCTGCCATGTCCTGTCAACAACTGAATCACATGAAATCACTCCTGATCTGCCAACACATGTATACATGTATTCACACAACTCATCTTTTTTGATGATACCTCATAAGAGAATCAACATCATCATGAAAAGGGAATTTGCTCAAGAATAAAAAGCAACAACTAGACAGCACAAAGACTGAAATCTAAATGCTTCAAAACAATGTGTTGAGCACACTTTCATTTCCCTCCATGAAGGTATTCCAGGTAACTGACAAATATTTCTTCAGTCATCAACCTGCAGCCAAGGCTGTGACAATGACAAGAAATTGTCATTTGGGATAAAAAGCAAAGAATATGCCATCGATAAATCTCAATATAGATCTAAATTATCTATTTAATATACTCAGTAACAAACTTAGTGAACTGATGATGCAGAAGGTAAACTTGCAGGCCCTTGACTCCCCTGATCCTGGTCCACTTATCCAGTCCCTTAAGGCCTCCCTCACAACCCTTACCCAAACAGCCCCAACGACCCTCCAGTGGGTGCCTGCACATGTAGGCCTCCCAGGCAACGAGCGTGCAGACCACCTCACCAAGGAAGGAAGCCAGCTCACACAGCCAACTATTCCTGCCACACATGAGGAAACAAAAACTCTCCTCCGCAGCAGATTCCGAAGAGGCTGGGTCACCCTGAACGGAGGCTACCAGGCACACCAAGATCCCATCAGGACACTGGAGAGAAGACACCAGACTACCATCTACCGCCTTCGCACAGGACACTGCGGCCTCCGAGCACACCTGAAGAGGATTGGAGTGGCAGCCACATCCCTATGTGATTGCGGCCAGGCTGACCAGACCCCATCCCATATTCTCCAAGACTGCCCCCTGTATGAGAAGATGCGGCAGCAGTCCTGGCCTGGGGGTGCTGACCTCAACACCAAGCTCTGGGGGATGGCAGCCGATCTTCACTGGACGTCCGAGTTTGTGGCATCCCTCGGACTTCGACCCTGACTGCGTAGCTGTCGAACGCAAAGAAGAAGAAGAGGAGGAAGAAAGGGGCAGGTCAGTGTAGGATGACGTTTCTTGGAAGAAAGGGGCGGGTCAGTGTAGGATGACATTTCTTGGAAGAAAGGGTTTCAGTGTAGGATGGCATTTCTTGGAAGAAAGGGGCAGGTCAGTGTAGGATGGCATTTCTTGGAAGAAAGGGGTGGGTCAGTGCAGGATGACATTTCTTGGAAGAAAGGGGCAGGTCAGTGTAGGATGACATTTCTTGGAAGAAAGGGGCGAGTCAGTGCAGGATGACATTTCTTGGAAGAAAGGGTTTCAGTGTAGGATGGCATTTCTTGGAAGAAAGGGGTGGGTCAGTGTAGGATGGCATTTCTTGGAAGAAAGGGGCGGGTCAGTGCAGGATGGCATTTCTTGGAAGAAAGGGTTTCAGTGTAGGATGGCATTGGTTGGAAGAAAAGGGGCGCGTCAGTGCTGGATGGCATTGCTTGGAAGAAAGGGGCAGGTCAGTGTAGGATGGCATTTCTTGGAAGAAAGGGGTGGGTCAGTGTAGGATGGCATTTCTTGGAAGAAAGGGGCGAGTCAGTGTAGGATGACATTTCTTGGAAGAAAGGGGCAGGTCAGTGCAGGATGACATTTCTTGGAAGAAAGGGGCAGGTCAGTGTAGGATGGCATTTCTTGGAAGAAAGGGGCAGGTCAGTGTAGGATGGCATTTCTTGGAAGAAAGGGGCAGGTCAGTGCAGGATGACATTTCTTGGAAGAAAGGGATGGGCCAGTTTCACTTGTCACAAGCTGTTTTTCTTTACAAAGTTTTCAGCTTTTCTTCAGCAGTGAATGATCTCTTTCATATCCGGAAACTAGTGTTGCATTCATCACACAAAGCACATTTCATCATCTTTTGCTGATGTTTGGTGGGCAATATCCAACTTTCTCCTTTGACGACTGTATCCTTTGAATGGTCTTTGAATCTTCTCACAGTACAAGCTAGATTCTTCTTTTGCATAAGCTGGTTTCTGTGACCTATTTTTTGAGAAAGTTGTGTCACTTCAATATTCTCCAACAATAAAAGGAGGCCGTGTTAGTGATTTGATAGAAGTTAGTGTGTTCATTCTCTTTAATGCCCAAAGCTGATGATGGTTGAACAATGTGGTCATTCTCAAATTAACACAAAACGTCACAAGATGATAAATGACTGATCCTCCCATTATTTGGTTTTGCTTTAACATGGAAACAAATATAAATGCTAGGATCCCAGCATCAAATGCTTCATGTTACACTGTTGGAGTATTGCCTTCCTTTTTCTCAAAGTTTTCATTAGTTTTTTGTGACAGGTCTTTCAGGTCACACACACACAAACGGATTTGATCTCTGTGCATTCACAAACATTAAACACTACTGAGTGGACATACCCCGTACTACCAACAGACATAATTAAGTGAATCAGTGCGAGTCAGTGTTGTCTTTGCTTTTCTAATTTTCAACAGATTCGAACTTAAAATTTCCAAACATCCCATATGCAAAGAGATCTAAACTGAAAAAAGAAGACAGATTTCATTAAATGTAAGTGCCTGGTGCTTTTATGACATGTTTTGTTTCTTTCTCTTTGACGTTATTTGTTATTATAACTTTTTCGTACATTTACAAGATACTTGCCCGAAGATCATTTCATAGAATAAAACATTACTTTTTCATGAAGGTTTGTCCCCCCTGAAAACTGAGTATGGTTGCCAACACGGCAGAGGTAAAAACGGTCATACACATAAAATCCAACTTGTACATGAGTGAACGCGCGAGTCACAGCCCACAAATGAAGAGGATGAAGATGAAGATTTGGAAATCTCAACAGGCATGAATACCAGTCTGATCAGCATCATTTATATGAGAACAGATGGGCGTTATTAACAGTCACACATTGTACGACTTCAACAATGCAAACTAGCCAGTCATTTATCAGGAAGGGGGAGAGGGGCAATCTGGGGGGATTCAATCTCACAATCATTATTCCATTCTCCACCACCCTACTGACCAGTCTGTTGCAGAAGCCATTAAGTAATTAATACTTGAAAGGCCTATTCACTATAATTTACGCTGCACCATCTGTGACCAGGAACAGGTTGGTGCTGGTACTGGTGAAACACAGAGAGAGTGTAATGATGTGTGAGACCATATGTTGTCTCATTTATAACAACAATGCATGAGAGCGGCAGAAGGGGGAGAGGGGGGAAACAGGCAAAGTATGAGAGAGAGAGATGAAATATACACACACATTCAAGATTCAAGATGGTTTATTCAGTTAAGACCATAGCCCCATATGAACAGGGGTTAACAAAATTTTGTTTCGTATGTGTCACTGTAATTGTTAATGCAAACAGTGCAGCATATTCCATAACAAGCTCCAATAAAACTAGGATGTAAGTGTCTCTCTTAACTGAAATGCTTTACAAAGAAACAAAGCAAAACAACGTATAGTGTTTTCATCCACCGATGATATCTGTAAACATAGTCGAAATGTACACAGATATGCATAATATTTCTTAGGAATGAGCTGGATTCGTAGGTCAGTAAGGACAGGACATTTCAAAACAAAATGGACTTCATCCTCTCTGGATTCCCTGCAAAAAGGACACATTAAATCAGAATGGCATACACACAGAGTGACAGAGAGTGAGTTGTGTCTCTGTAAGTGTTACTTATAACACTGTATTACACACACACACACACACACACACACACACACACACACACACACACACAGGGTAAGGGAGGATTGCACCACTGAACATTATATTATGTCTGAATACTTTATGACCTGAGCTAACTGCAGACACAGAGACATGTAATGATGTATTGAGGTCAATACTCAGGAGGGGGCCAACAGCTTCAAACAAAAAACACTTCCCCCCACTGCTACATGTACTATATATAATACAATATTATAAAATCATACAAACTGTCAAATATGTGGCCTTTCTGTCACCCACGACTGACAGATGTGTGTGTACCTCAAGGTCTCTGCTTTTAGCAAGTGAAATTTTTTTAGGAAACCCGGAAACGACAGAGACTTAAGATGTTGACAATCAATAAATTAATGTAGACTGTCATAAAGACATTCACTAGGGAAATGGGGAAGCATACATAATCATTTATCTGAGGATATATATATATTTCATCCTCATGTGTACACCTCCATGTGGGGAAGGGTGTGGTGAAGCTGTATGGGACATTTCTACAGGGGGGAGAAGGTTGGGTGGAGGGGCTCCACATTTCCACACTGTTGTATGGGATATTTCTACAGGGGGGAGAAGGTTGGGTGGAGGGGCTCCACATTTCCACACTGTTGTATGGGATATTTCTACAGGGGGGAGAATGTTGGGTGGAGGGGCTCCACATTTCCACACTGATTTATGGGATATTTCTACAGGGGGGAGAAGGTTGGGTGGAGGGGCTACACATTTCCACACTGATGTATGGGATATTTCTACAGGGCGGAGAAGGTTGGGTGGAGGGGCTCCACATTTCCATACTGTTGTATGGGATATTTCTACAGGGGGGAGAATGTTAGGTGGAGGGGCTACACATTTCCACACTGATGTATGGGATATTTCTACAGGGGGGAGAATGTTGGGTGGAGGGGCTCCACATTTCCACACTGATGTATGGGATATTTCTACAGGGGGGAGAATGTTGGGTGGAGGGGCTACACATTTCCACACTGATGTATGGGACATTTCTACAGGGCGGAGAAGGTTGGGTGGAGGGGCTACACATTTCCACACTGATGTATGGGACATTTCTACAGGGCGGAGAAGGTTGGGTGGAGGGGCTCCACATTTCCACACTGTTGTATGGGATATTTCTACAGGGGGGAGAATGTTGGGTGGAGGGGCTACACATTTCCACACTGATGTATGGGACATTTCTACAGGGCGGAGAAGGTTGGGTGGAGGGGCTACACATTTCCACACTGATGTATGGGACATTTCTACAGGGCGGAGAAGGTTGGGTGGAGGGGCTACACATTTCCACACTGATGTATGGGATATTTCTACAGGGGGGGGGGAATGTTAGGTGGAGGGGCTCCACATTTCCACACTGATGTATGGGATATTTCTACAGGGGGGAGGAGGTTGGGTGGAGGGGCTACACATTTCCACACTGTTGTATGGGATATTTCTACAGGGGGGAGGAGGTTGGGTGGAGGGGCTCCACATTTCCACACTGATGTATGGGATATTTCTACAGGGGGGAGGAGGTTGGGTGGAGGGGCTACACATTTCCACACTGATGTATGGGACATTTCTACAGGGCGGAGAAGGTTGGGTGGAGGGGCTACACATTTCCACACTGTTGTATGGGACATTTCTACAGGGGGGGGGGAATGTTAGGTGGAGGGGCTACACATTTCCACACTGTTGTATGGGATATTTCTACAGGGGGGGGGAATGTTGGGTGGAGGGGCTACATATTTCCACACTGATGTATGGGATATTTCTACAGGGGGGAGAAGGTTGGGTGGAGGGGCTACACATTTTTCACACTGATGTATTGGATATTTCTACAGGGGGGAGAAGGTTGGGTGGAGGGGCTACACATTTCCACACTGTTGTATGGGATATTTCTACAGGGGGGAGGAGGTTGGGTGGAGGGGCTCCACATTTCCACACTGATTTATGGGATATTTCTACAGGGGGGAGAAGGTTGGGTGGAGGGGAGTCAGTGGGGGTGAAGGACTGGTGACAATTTTGTTACAGGCGAAAGGACTCAGTTACTATCAACAGTGTCATCACCACTGCCAAGTCTGTATATATATATATATATCTTCCACGGAACGATTACAATATGCTGACCAAGCTGACTACTACTAATTCTGTTGTCTAAGTCAGACAGGGATGTCTTCTTATTTCACTGAAAAACAAGAGCACAACTGACCCAATTAATCATATTAATGAATTACCACAGGTCTACACTAATGTCATTCAGGTTTAACACTACTTTCTGTTTTTCCGTTGAAGGGTCACAGCCATCTGACTCAGTTATAAACAATCATGGCATAACTTTATCTCCTCTGTTCTAATTTCTATCAACTGAAAAAAAAATTCATAAAAACTTTGGGAGCCCTGTCAGTGCCATGGAAGAGACCATTTCTGAATGAAACAACATCAAAAGAAAAAGCCATTCAAATGTGAAAAGTATGAATTCACACAATCTCTTAATTCATTATATAACAAAACTGAAAACCAAAAAAGACTGATCTTTAAAAAAACAATCTATGATTCTATCTCAATGAGTCAATCAGTAATATTAAATCATTAATATGTACTTCGTTCAGGAATTAAAAAATTGCCTCAAGCAAAAAATGATCTCTGACAATCTTTAAATATTGAATTAACTTGAAACCAGTGGAAGTCCATGCTTCAAGTATACCGCCAGTTTTTACTTATTGTACACTGTCCTTCACCTAACTGGTCACACGCTGGAAAATCTGACAAAGATCTGTTGTGTCTAATGTTGCCATGCACTTCGTGTCATCAACTGATATATTCATGTTAATTTTGCGTAACCACAAACACAAATCCACAGACTTTTAAAGTACTTTTCATTTGAAATTGTTTAAACACACATATACATGGTAAAATATTGATAAGAAAACAGCTGGCTTCTTCTTAATTCTTGCAAGGGTGAACAAGCACTGGATATCGACAATAACCCCAGCTGTGCGCTGTGTCTGATGTTGCACAACGGTAGGGTGTGGTGGACATGGCTAGCTTTGAAATGACGAAATGTTTACATCTATGCATTCGGCCTCTGGCTGGTGTGTGGTGACTAACCATTGATGGAATGCACCATTGTGTGCACACTGAAATCTGTGAAAGCAGGATAAAATTGCTGTGGCATATGTGTTTTTATGTGCGTGACATATGGAAACGATGTTCGGCCTAAGAGAATAACGCTCAGAAATTAGCATAGCTCACCAAAACCTTCAAAAGTTAAAAACCCAAAGATGGAATGATATGCACTGATTTATCACAGTGCACAGATCAGCTACACATTATTGTGGTGCTGGCATCAGATGCAAAGCAGATGATCGAACAGGACACAAAAGTAATGCATGCAAAAGGTAATTTTGAAGTTCCATAAGCAATTTGTTAAAGCTTCCATTCACGAACTGTTGCTTAACACATGTAGATGATTTGTATTATAAGAGAAACACAAATAACTGCTGTGTAGAGTCAATCTAGCACCTGAAAGAGACCTGCAAAGTTAGTACCAATGCTCATCAGCGTCATGTCTCATATTTTGCCGCAATTTTGAAACAAACATAAACACACACAAAAATCACAGAAAATAGCAGAAAATCTTTTCTGCACTGAAATAGCTTTATTTCAATCACCAAATGATTAATATCTACTATGAACTAATCAAGTATGAGGCAAAACAAAAAACACCAGCACATTATGAATATTGTGAAAATTTCTAAGAAAGTGGAGCATCCTACACTCTACTCTGCCCAGTTTTTTTTCCAGTATTGTTGAAGTGCACACATGTAATGATGTATGTTATCAATCAATTCAAAGAATATTAGTCTTTTCTGATGGGTTCAATCAATGTATTTTTTTAAGGAATATGCATAGAATTTTAGTCATATAATATATACATCTATTTTGTATATATAATATATGCTCCAACCATGTTACACTTTACTCAATTACTGTAATCACAGTACATCAAAATACTCACCCATATTGCCAGGTTTACTCTTTTTCCACCAACATTCAACTTCTTATTCAAGAAGGAAGCCTGCACAGAAAAAAACAACAAATAATTGATGGAAAGATAGGAAAGTGAGTAGAGAAAGATAAGAAAGAGAGTAATCTGTTTTTGTTTTACACCACATCTTGAATTTCTGAAAACGTTAAAAAAAAAAAAAATAATAATAATAACAATTTTATCTATCTTATACAAGTATTTATAAACAATCATATGATTCTTGAAAACATCCAGACAACAACGACAGACAGAAAGGAACACAGCCAAGTGGTTAGAGCATTTGACTTTAAATCTGACGGTTCAGGCTTTAATCTCAGAATTGGCTGCTGGTCAGTACAGGGTGGTAATCATTTTTTTCTGATTTCTCAGGTCAACCTAGTGTCGACCTGCTGGGCCTTAATTCCCTTCTTGCAAACAAATAAAGAAGATGAAAAATGCACTGTACAGATCCTGCAATCCATGTCCGTGGTGGGTGGGTTATGGAAACAGCAACAACCTTGTGAAAATAGGACCTACATAACAGGGTAAAATGGACATAAAAGCAATTTAACCCTGCTACAAATTCAGAAAGGAAAGAAATCATGATATGGACATAAAACTTTAAAAGTAATTTATTTAACCTTGCTGCAAATACACATAGGAAAGAAATCCATAAAAACAATGACACCAACTGACCAAATTAAATGAAAATACTGAAAAAAAGATACTACCCAAAACAATGGTCTATTACACTGAATAATCAAATCCACTATACAGAAGAAACAAGATATCCGATCAATTATACCAAAATCCATTTAACTTTAACTAGTTTAAGACAAGTTTGAAATGGTGCCAACAAAAAGTACTTCTACTGGACACATAATCTTGGATCAATAAATAATGTAACTAAATGAATCTGTGTGTGTGTGTGTGTGTGTGTGTGTGCGCGTGCGTGTGTGCGCGCGTGCGTGTGGGCGTGGGTGTGTGCATGCATGTGCGTGCATGTGAGATAAAGAGTATACATATATAAAAAAACATGAAAGAAAAGAGTTTTCTTATAAAATATGAGTATTAAGTTATATAAAAACCATGCCCCCCAGCCCAGATCATTCTACTGGACTACTGAAATGGGACAAAAGAATCAAGTCACATTTTTGTTAAAACAAGCCTCTGTGATCCAACTTTAGGTTTCACCCATGCATGTGGGCATGTGCACTTTTTTCTCTTTTTTTTATTTTTTTAGTACCAACACATTAAATGAATCAATAATCAATTTAATCTATTTATCTGTAGACCACAATATTAATAATCATATTTTGTTTGAACTGAATATCTGAAGAAACAATGACCCACAGAACTTGAAACAGCTGATCCATGGAAAGAAAAAAATCTAAACAGATCAGTTAACTGACCAATTAGAGTGAGTTTTTCTCTACAGATATAAACATTTTTCCAGGGTCAACCCTTTCGTTACCATGGGTTCTTGTATACATGTATGTAAATGTGCACTGAGTCTAGGTCAGTAAGTGTATGTTGCATACAGGACCTTGGTTTTGCCTCATCTGACAGACTAGTACCCAGATAACTTATGATCTGGTGGAGGGGAAAAATCCCAGTCCTATGAAAGTCTCAAAAAGAAAAAGAAAAAATCTGGAGGCTTGCTAACTATTCCTACTTTGGTGCACTGCCACCAAACCATCACAGTGACCACACCATATTAAATTATTTGTTTTCAGCTGAGGCAGATAGAGAAAGACTACAGAGTAGGTGAGACAGCAAGAGAAACAGAGCAGAGTGGTTTGTAATTAACCATACTGACTGGCTGGCATTCACCAGCCACTTTTCCTGTGACCCATTTGGAT